>NC_139006.1:84180866-84740866 GCF_964374135.1 Grampus griseus | reverse complement strand
GAGGAAAAGGCCAGCATTCAGCACCGTAGCATGGCACAGTTTTGTGATCCGGCCCTGCCACCTGCGCCTTCCTTTACAGTCCCACCTCAGGCAGAGCTGAAGTCCCTGTGGCTCCTGAACTCGCCATGCTCCTGGCTGAACCTCCCCAAAGCCCTGCCTGGAATGGGCTGCCCCTGGCTGCCTGCCTAACCCCCACTCACCTTCACATCACGCTACCTAGCTGATGAAATATTTTTTGAATCGGCAACAAGAGTCAGAAAAGACTTGGGCATTTCTTTACCTGAGCTTTCTCCATCCATTTGCAGCAGATATCATTTTGATCTTTTAACCCTAAAGACTAACAGCACATACTGATGCTCCATAAATATTTAATATTAAAAAAATCCCCCGCTTCACCCCTTCTAAGCACTTAAAACTCCAGGAATTTCTCGCAGTGTTCTTAATATGCCATGCTATTCCATACTTCACTACTTTTGCTCTTTTGTTCCCTCTAATAAAAAAGTGTCCTTTTTTGCCTTGTGTATAAATACCTCCTCATCCTTCGAGAAACAACTCAAACCCATCCTCTGAATGAAGCCTTTCCTGCTGCTCCCAAGCAGAGCTGGGCACCCCTCCTCTGTGGACCACCATCCCCCTCTCTTTCCCCTGTAGTCTGCCTCTGAGTCTGTCTCTCCTACTTGGAGCACGTGACGGCAGGGCCGTTGCACCACCTGGGCCTACTTGAAGAGGAAACTGTCAAGAATCTGCCCAATGGGAAATGAATGAATACCTGAATCAATGGTTGTACTTCCCTCGTATCTACATTTCCAACACCTCCTCTATTCAGTCTCAGACAAATCAAAGAGCAAAACCCTGTAGAAAGTAAAGGACTTTCAGAAACACATGAACAGGAAGACGGAGGGAGAAAACAGGTTAACAATAAAAATAAAAAAAAAAATCACAGGACAGGCCAAGGAAACCAGAGGAGTAGCTGCCCTTCTGTATTTCACTCCTGAGATCAGGAGGGCTAAGGAATCCTGTGATTCCACAATAGCATTTTAAAGTCACCATGGAACATTTTAAAATAAAAATAAAGGAAAAATTACTTAAGTCACTGAGATAAGACCTTTTCACTGGAAAAGACCTTAGAGACAGAGGCCAGTGTTTTCAACTACAACAGCAACAAATGACAATGTGTATTTTATTTCTATTTTCTTATGAGCTGATCACACTTACTGCCTTGGAATAAATCTATGACCCTACTCTTCCAAGGCAAAAATTCAAGAAAACTCTATCACAAAAAAGGAGCACAGGATATGGTGGTGACGAAGATGCCCTCCTCTCCCTGTGAGGAGAGGCGGAAAACCGTTTCTTCTGTTTCTTCCCCGTTATCCTAACCATACCCCCGACTCTCTCCTGGATTTACAAAGCAGTTCACTAAAAAATATCCTACAATCGTATCTGAGAAAAAGTATATTTTATTTTAATATAATAACCAAGATATCTCCTAGATTTTCAAAATAAAAAGTCATTTGTTTATAAAAAATATAAAATAACATCCATTCAGTATTTAAATGGTATTTCAAGGACTTCAACATCAGAAGAATAAACTAACAATGTACATTTGGTACTCCTCACTGACAGGAAGAGAGACAGTCAGCATTATGTGGGATTTTTAAATTTTCAAACTAAAGACAAAAATATACAATTAAACAAAAAGCATTAAAATATTATAGAGATAAAATATGTAACACATCCTTTATAACAAGAGTATTTTAATGTTAGTTTTGATGTTTTTTATAAAATTGAGAGATGCTGCCCTTTATATTGTTACATGCATAATTTATGACATGATATAAAACAAACTTTTTCTATCTATGTCTTTTTTCCTATGTCTCTTTAACCAAAACAACCAGCCGAACCAAAAACTTATTTTATTTGGATACATCTGTAGATATGATGGCTGTAATTAATTGTTCAGCTAAAAATGCAATCCCATGGTGCTCTTAATGATTTAGGTATACACAGCTTTAATTCTCAGAGCAGACTAAAAACAGTGATTTTAATTTATTCCTGCTGCCTAAAATTACACACAACCATGTATTTTTAAATATTTCCAGCCTATAAAAATTACTAATTTTTGCCACTTGTGTTTATCTGCATTTAGACTTTGATTTGGATAAATTAAGCTCTCAAGTGTTCCTTGCTTTATGAAACTCTGCATGTTGTACACTTCAACACAAATAAATGACTTGTACCATTAGAGGTTTAAATAATGTAATGTATTTCATGCTCAGCCTGAAGCTGGATTCCAATGAAGTTGCTAATGCACGTAATGATTAAGTGTAACTCAAATACTAACTGTGTTGTTGAAAACATGACAGGCAATAATTTGGTCTATTATATTCTGCCATTTAATTGCCTAGTACAGACATTCTCTGACACGTTATGAAGCAATGATTTACAATTATTCAAGCTGCAAAGGTCAGAAAGTGACATTATAATCATCTACATAGAGATCCCTTCTAATGCACAAAAACTAGGTAATGCCACACACACACACACACAAAGAGTTTTGCTGCATTAGTAACTTTCTACTTAAGGTTTCTTAAACCAACTAAGAATAAACAGTTCATAAGCACATTAATACACAATAGAAAATCTCTAGAATCTTTTCATGAACCCAGAGGTGACAGATTTAGTAAATGCCCTATTCTCTCCTGATTAGGTAAGTACTACTCAACTGTTTATATACAAGATTCAAGACTAGACACAGGGAAAGCGGTCAGAAAATAACATAACCCCTAAATCATGCATACTGGGGTTTTTGTGAATAATGGCATACAAAAGTTAAGTATCATTTCCCGGGTTTACTGAACTCACAGGCTACTTACTAATTTTCTACTTAGTCTTTTTTTGTAGTAACTAGTAATGAAAAACAAAAACCATAACCCAAGAAGATCAATTTTACCCCTCTCACCCTAATGGAAAGACAATAAAATCTTCTCTTTTTTAGGCACTTATTTCTATGATACTAACATGTTCAATCTGTAACAACTCAAGTGCAATAAATTATCAACACATAAAGAACAATGAGGAAAAATAATAAAATTATTTAAAACAACACTTTAATATGAGAAAAGTGAAACAGAGAGAGACCAAAAAGAGAGAGAGAGCGAAAGAGACTGAATACCAGAATATTAAAATAAAATACAGTGCAAGCAATTTTTTAGAATAATGTAAGTCTGAGCAAAAGCAGAAAACAAAAGTGGCTGGGGGCTGGAAGTTACAGCTATCACATGCTAGAGAAAACAACCTTAGAGAGAAAAAAAATAAGTACAAATTAAAATCAGTAACTAAAACAACAGATATTACAAAAGCAGAGAAATAAAGAAAAGGTACAGTTAAAGGAAGGAAACAGTGGTCTACCATTACTAGCCCATAATTTAACTCCATCACTAAAAATACTTTTACTCTCAGGTTTACCATCTGTACGATGGGATAATGAACATGAGATAAACAATCTCATGAAACTGAGATCAACAAATGAAACGACTGCTAATTAAGCTGTACACTAAAACACAGCACTGCTTAAATACTATTTATTACTGAGAGTATTATATATACACTAATGTGTGTGTGTATGTGTGTACACACACGGAGGAAGAGATTACTAAAATAAATGTAAATGAATTTAACAAAACATGGTTTCCACAATGATGTTCTTCAGCCACTGAGATTTTTAAGTTCTTGACTACGAAAAATAGCAAAGGTAAAGATCACGGACTTAGGAAAAATGTGTTTACCTATTTTTAAACATATGTTCCCAACAAAATTATTAACTTCTATATAAGGTGTTTTCTATTATTTTTTATTTTCTCCCCCACTAAGCCCTATGTCCGACCCATAGCACATTTTCATGTTAACTATCCAACAAGTGCTAAATATAAATTCACCTATATTCTATAAAATTCCTCTTGGGGTCATGCTCAGAAGTAAGAAAAACATTAAGAAACTGTAATTCAAAAAGTGCTCCTCCTAAAAGTGAAAGTAAAATGAAAGGCTTTTAAATGAAGTTATCTATAACATGTTCTTAAAACAGGGAGTGCAGAGCAATACATTTCTGAAACCTATACCCTGACATAAAGCATGTAAACCATGGGTAAACAAAACTTAAATCTTGAATTCTGAATCCCAGCTAGCATTAGGAATTAGACATCGAATACAATACATTCAGCCTCTTTGGTCAAATGACTCAAATCCATGATATACTGTGGCTAGATTTGCCGATGAGGGGGACAGAGAGATCTTAAAATTGAGCTTAAAAATTCAAAGAAGATCAGTGTAGGTTCAAACAACTGAAATAAAAGTTTAAAAGGCAGTTTTTATTAAAGGAGTAGCTAATGCACAACCCTTAAATTAAGCCTTAGTAAATAATATATGATACATATTTGATGAGCATCTAAAATCTTAAAGATATGAAAAAGAAGTCATACAATTACAAATAAACTGAAACATTAATACTGATGTCTTTTCAACAAAATGTACTGTTTGTTGTTTTCATCAATTTCACCATAGAATATAAGATTTTTTTCAAGAGGTAACTAAGGAAAAATAGTACAACACTGTGAGTAATAATTTCACTTCAAAAATGTGCCTGCCCCACTGTTTTCATATATTATTACTCTAACAGAACTGTTTGAAAAACCGTTTATTTCTTACAACTCAAACAGTGAAGGGGTTATTAGTAAAATTCTAAAACAGACACTAAGATACTAACTACTGAAGAAAACAAAACATAGTGCAAGACCTTCTGTTTGTGACAAAATTATAGAGTTAATGTTCCTGAAAGATCACTTCACCTTTTAAAGCATGATTTTTTAAAAGGTAAAATTTATAGCAATTAAAGCTAATGAAGAAATGCAGCATAAGCTGCTTATGTTCAGGAACTAATAGGTCCACTGAGCATTTCTAAGATTATTTAGCCATCAATGATAATGAATTGACATTGTCAGTGATGTTAATGTACCAGTGCTCTCTACTGCCACTAATCTGATAGCCAATTCTCTCTTTTTTTTTTTAACGTTTTTTACTTTAATTTTTAACCTACATTCTGCTCTATCCCTTTGAAACACATGGAATACAGAACAACCTATGATACTTTTTCTTTAGCATTAAAGGGTATTTAACTCATTATTGTTCTGTGTCAACTACATAGGTCGATAGGCATTCTGCAGTTTACTGAAATTCTTCAGAACTTTTAGCTTCACTGTAAAAATGTCTACCCTGTACAAGTAACTGTTATGTGACTTTTAAATCAAATTCACATAAAAAATTAAGAGAACTATTATTTCTTGTTCAAATAAAATTCAACGACTATTGTAATTTTAAGTGATACAATTTGAGAATCTAGATTGATTTTTCTATGTATACACACACACACGTAGACTTCTCTGACAGCCATATAAAACTCAACATAGCTATATGTACTTATAATTCTTTACTTGGGAATCATTATATAAACCATTAGTGCAACATGCCAGTTGTACATGCTAAGCAATGAGCTAAGCAAGTGTGCACTGCTCAAATCACACAACCAAAGCCAATCAATCAGACATTGTTTTTGACGCTACATATGTCAGAAACTGCTCTCTGAAAGTTTCTTCTTCTCTTTCCAGGTTTTGGTAACGCTAATAAAAAATGAATGGAATTAGGTTTCTAATAACATAGTATGCAAAAATTATTTCCTTATTTTGCAGACACAAAGAAGAAACTGCTTATTGTCATAGCACAAATTTTCATTGGAGTCAGGGCCTTCCTCTATCCTATAACTCACATGGTAAAAACAATAAATGAGGTATCTTTTAAAATTCCGAGACCTGGAGCAATTAAATGAACCATGTGGCACTCGACCCTTGCAGCTAAAATCAGTAGCAACAAAACTCATTCTCCCACTGATGTTCAGGGGGCTTCAGGGCAAAGGTTCATCTTCATTTACTTTAGCTCCAAGTCACTGAACCATCAATTCTGCCAATGAATAAATCACAGGCCATGGTTAATAAAACTGCTTGCAAAGTTATTTGTAAAACTATCTTAAGGGTCAAAAAATGCAACTGCATCCTGGGATGAAATGTACAGTCCATTAAAAAACAGAAACTGTTTTTGACTTAAAAGATATTTACACAGTAGTGCTAACCAGAAGAATCTTCCACTGAAAAAATAAACTTAATATAACATGTACGCGGCTTCCCTGGTGGCGCAGTGGTTGAGAGTCCACCTGCCAGTGCGGGGGACGTGGGTTCATGCCCCGGTCCGGGAGGATCCCGCATGTCGCGGAGCAGCTGGGCCCGTGAGCCATGGCCGCTGAGCCTGCGCGTCCGGAGCCTGTGCTCCGCAACGGGAGAGTTTTATATATATATATATATATATATATATATATATATATATATATATATATATAAAAAACATGTACGCATTGCATAATTTAATTGAATCCGAAGTGTTTTGTGAATTAACCATAAGAACTGCAGGTTCCTCAGGTTTCACATAAAGTGTTTTTATACGATGCACTTATTAGTTAATTTCTCTAGCATAACAGCATTAAAATATACTTTTAATCAGAAGTAAGGTATTAAAATCCAGCTCTGAATGTCCTATGATATACCATAGATGCCATGGCATTTTAAAACCTTTCAAACATTTCTGCTAAATTAATTAGTGTTGCATTAAGGCGTCTCATTGCTTCCTATTAAATGCAACACATTTGAGTGACAATTAAACATTGTGAATGATTCTTTAGAGGAAACAGCCATTAACTAAAACAGAAAAAAACAAGTTTTGAAATAACGTTACACAAAAACCTACATTATACACTGGTTTTTTAAGCTTCATCCCTGCAATAATCAGTTCTCTGAAATTAAATCTTTTTCTGCTTTTTTCCTTATAGAATGTGTCCAATGTATCCAAAGAGCCATTAATGTGATTAAAATTAAAGCGGTATAGCAAAAGAAAAAAAACATACATATACAATACTGAAGCTATATTATGTATTTTTTTATGTCTTTAAATGGAATTTACACTTCTCTCTGGCAATATGAATGAACATCCTATAATTTAGTCAATTTACAGATTACAGGTTCAAATTGACCTTGTAGCCCATAAAATTGCTCATCTTCAGTACAGGATTAGAAGTGGGAGAAGAATGTCATAACTGTGTTTAAGGAATTTACCATAACAATGGAAAGAAGGATACGCATGCATAATTTTAGCCACTCTTACTCCTATCAGTTTTGAATTCTGAAACAATGGATACCCTGCACATGCTTCCTGGTTCACCACGGTAGAGACGGTTTCAATTTACTCACCCACAGACATGACACTTGTATTCCCTCATCCCAAGGTGCCTTTTGACATGGTTTCTGGCATCGCCAAGCTGAGCTGTTGCAAAATGGCATATCTTGCACTTGAATGGTTTTGATCCTAAATAAATTTAACATAAAGTATGATTTGAATTTGAATAATACATTACTGATAAAGTTTTAAAAGAGGCCCAGATCTTAAATCATACTTATAATCTAATTACAAATTTCTGTCCCCCAAATGGAATACCTGCATTCCTTTCTAACTTGAACAGACACGCATTCCACAATTATTCCACCAAGAAGACTTTAATGTTCCAATGAGTATTTCTAACTTTCAATAACATTTATAAAATTTAAAGTCAAAGGTGATACACCTGAGCAGTACTAAGCAGATGAGATGAGCTACATAATTTCAAATATTTTTCTTACAATTCACAAAAATAGTTTTAAAAGTCATTTAACATTTTAAATGGAACATTTTTAAAACATAAATGCATACAGAGTAGCTGATGTTTTTTAAAAATATATTTATTATCAAATAAATTTCTCAGTGGCCACATCCCCGTTCCCTCATATTTCTACAGCTTTGAATTTTTTCACATTAATATTTCAGTTTTTTTTCTAACATCCCAAATTATTCACAATATTACTCTTTCAATACCATACAATATAAGAATATATCGTGGATAAATTATTTGCTTTTATGATCATTTTAGAGCCAAAAATCTGTGATGATTCAGCAAATCAGAATTACTGACATTATGGCTACTGTTGATTTCAAGAACATTTCAACATAAAAGGCACAGTACCAACAATTTTTTTATTTCATAAAGAAATAAGATTAATCTATACTCAAAAAATGAGGAGACAAAATTATTTCAAGAGTCCACAAACTTACTGTCAATAATAGGTAGATTCTAACTGGAAAATAGTTACTAATTGATAATCAGTACCCATATTAACAAGAAGCAACACTCTTTCAAAGTGTAACACATATATACCATTTTCTAATTCTAACCTTTAAATCCTCAAGGAAATAAAATCATTTAAAAAAACACAGTTTAAAATTGGTACAATGTTTCCAAATTTTTCATAGCATGTTTAGTACCTACTTGGTGAAGTACCTCTTCTAATACAGTTAGACAGAATATGAAATATGTGGACTTTAATAAATATACAAAAAGAGCTCAAATAAAAAAGTTGCAGTAAATCATTTTTGATCAATGGAACTTTGCGCAATGCCCTTGAAAAAAAATCCTCCAAGAATACTGTGCTGAAATTGAAGCGCTCAGTAAAAACTTTGAGTCTTAAATTTCAATTTAATTCCCAAAAGCTGACAAAAAAAGTGAAGCATTTAATTTTAATCTTCTAACAGAAATAAAAAAGTCAACAGTACTAAGCACGGGCAAAGTTGAATATTTCACAGTTCAGAGACAATGAAGCCAGATCTTCTAATACTTCCATTTCTACTGTTAGAAGTAGAGGTAAAATATATTTAGCACCTGAATGGTTGTATCTCGTCAGCTTTATATGTTTAAATGTCAAAAGCAGGTTGAGACTGCGGCTTACAGCAATCACATTCTATCAGTCACATTAGAGACTACAGTTTATTTAAATGATTCTGATAAAACTAAGCCTATCACTACTTTGAAACATTTCATCTTGACACAGCATTCTATAAAGGGACTTGTAAAAGAAAACAGTGAGAAGAACCAATTCACCTGTACTTTAAATTAAACTGCACTAAAGGTAATTAGGAAATTATTAATCAACAATAACATCAGGACTCTAAACGAAGAAGATAAAGCTCTCTCAACACGTGTATTATTACAATTTTGGTGAAAGGATCCAAAATATCTCGTGACTCAAGCCCTTGTGTGCTCGCTCTGCACTACAGGGTGTGAGTTCCTCTGTGTGGCAGCACACGGGCCACGGGGGCCGGACACAGACCTTCAGCGCTTTCAGTGGACTGTCCGTGGCTCCCTGGTGGAAACCGCAGTTCCTTCGGGTTTCAGCCATCACTGCTGGTGTGCTGACAACACATCCACGAGTCACCCTGTTGACTGTTTCCATGTAGAAATCACGGAGGCCCTGACTACTTTTTGTATCTTACATGCAGAGATGTGTTAACATCTCCTTCCTGGCCATAAAAATTCTAATACTACGGGACCAGGGGTAACATTTTTCTGTATAAGAAAACAAGAAATGTCCCATTTTTTTTCCTGACAGCGTTTCCATTTTTAAGCCTGCTAGGCCCATTCCAAAATGAATCCAGGCATAGTATTTTTAAGGCAAAATTTGTAAGACCACATATTTCTAAATTTGTCTTTCAGGCATATTGAGATTATTACAAACTGTCAATATTATTTTAAATAGTCCCACTCCATGAGACAGCATTACCCTCAGTAGTTTTTGTTTTGTTTTAATTTGGCCTGTGAGGTTTTCTGAAAGGGAAAAATGAAAGAGGGTCTCTAGCTTTCTGGCACCTCACAATGTTACCTAAATAATTCCAAAGACTTTAAAAACAAAGCCTCCCCCTCAGACCTGCACTGGCCTTCCTCAACTTCATTCACTGCCAACTGCTATGTATACATGGACGTGACACTGACACTTAAAAAATCATAAGAAGACTTTAGGTCTTAAAGAATCAAGTAATATGGATACAACCCATTATCTAATTAATGCTTCTCCACTCCACAATCCTCCCTACACTGAACACTTCACTGGTTCCTCTGCTCAGCTGTTTACTCCTTCATTCAACAAACAGCACTGAAAGCCAGCACCACATGGGGGTGAAGCAGTGAGCAAAGCAGAGGCCCTGCCCTCACTGCGCTTAAACTCAACGCACTAACTCCCCCTAACCGCCTCTTCCCAAGCTGTTCTGGCTTCTAAACCGTCACTTATTAAGGTACAAACACCACCAGCCCTAATGTTCTCCCACGTGTGGACATTTCCAAATAGCGCCAGAGACCAGCACGCTCTGAACAGGAAGTTAAGGGCTTCAGACAGTCTTCCGACTTAATGACCTCTGGTATAGGAAATTAAAGCTCTAACTACCAGAACAATGCCGGAGAGAAAATGAACAGCTTTTCCTGTATTACTAACGCAAAGGGAAAGGAGACGCTGCACTTTCTGGTCACGTGGATGGCTTCATACCAGCGAGCACTCAGGAAAACTCTGGGAGGCTTTTTTCCCACAATCCTTGATAACCAAAACTCATTTGTTTCTTCAAGTGCTGCTTTTATCGTGTTAAGGAGGGGAAGAAAAGGTTACATAAAACATATAGTAAATCACAAAATATGAAAACAGGGATTGGAAGAATAAGCCCTTTTCCAGTTAACCATTAATAACAGTCCCTGAATTACTATTTCATGGACATAAGCAAAGTATCAGAGAAGCAATTCTTTTTAAGATGCCCCCAGGAAAAAAAACAAAAGAAAACAACAACAACAACAAAAAAGCCTTGGATTAAAACCTGGAGAGCAACCTCCCCGCAAAAAATGACTTGCAAAATTGAAATGTCGGCTGGCACTGGGGACTCAGGAAGAGAGCTCTTTGCGGTGCCTCAGAACACCATAAAAATGTACTTGCTGATAAGCCAACAGGAGATGTTAAAAAGTATGCTAACTTTTACTAAATGTTACAATCAATGATGTAACTTATATAAGTAGGGTTACTCTGTCACATATTGATAGTTACCTCACTTTCACATCCACATTAACTTGATTTTAAATGCAATTAATACATATAGTCAAGGAAGACTAATGGACTACATTCTGCACTTAACCTGGTGGACATTTTCAAATGGCACAAGTGACCAGTGCAAACCTATTTTGCATTGTAAACGACTAAATAAATCTTAATGGATTAAGAATGATCAGCTATCAACACACAAGGGAATTAAGTGCTGAAATGCCTACATTGATTATTTTAAATTATCAGCCTTACTCTGTTCTTGAATTTGTGGCTTTTAGCGAGCTTCTACACATTTACAAGACTTATTGACTATAATTACAAGAGAATTCAAGTAATGGACACATCAATTATAAGCAACATGTCTTGACCAGACAGTTGCATAAAGAATTCTAAAAAGAGCTCCATTAGCATCTTCCTCTTAGTTTTATTCAGTTTTATCTGCCTTAAGAGGGCACGTTAAGAAAGAACCTATTTTCTGCACACATGAATGAGCCTGATTTCTAAAACCTATCATTTCAGAAAGTGAGCGGCAACATGGTACCGACAGAGGTATTAATAAGGCCAACAAATAAGTATTTGACCTTACTCTCCAGGGGTGGTTCTACTACATGGGAAGAGCTGGGATCAAGAGTACAATGTTTATACTTACCTAGATTAACCTTATGCAGGTTGCCCTGTTACTTTCTTCAGAGAAAAACTTTTATCTATCTTTAATCACCCTAAACTCTTAATAATGTTCCATACCCTTTTGTCTTCCTCCTTGTAACCGTGCACTAAGTTTCAAAAACTGCATGAATTTAAAGTATATCTTTAATAATAAGCCATTATTTAAAAGTACAGTAAAATAAACCTTACAGTTTTAATGAAAATATGTTCATTGAAATGTGAATTTATTATTCAAATCCACTCATAAATTCAACCATGGAGACAGAACTTGTCTAAGCAGAGCACAATGATTTACAAAAGCTGTCCATTTAAAACAAAGAATGTATGGCAGGTTTATAGAAACACTGCAGTGAATTTTAACATAAATTTAGAATAGTGGCTTATGTATTTTCCACAAAAAGTTTTTTAAAAAAATTTCTACCTAAAATTGAACATTAAAATGGAACACTACATGTGACAGCACAGAAATTAAATCAAGTGCTACCTCCATGCAAACCAAATCCCCAGGACATATTAACTTTGAAAAGTGTTCACTAATTTTGATCCTTGAAAGCAGAATCTTGTTGCCTGGGAGTTACACTTTGGTATATAAACTATCTGGCAATGAATACATTTAAATCCCTAAAACTGTAAGAAAATTTTCATATTCCACTCTTCAAAAGCCACTTAATATGTCCTCTGAAACCCAAAGTGCCACTTAATAGACACCCTGGAAAACCAAACAACTAGGACTTAGAGACAACTGAAAAGCTGTGAGAGACAGGAATTTAACAAACGCATCAGAGGGACTAGGCTTCTTGATAAAAGAGATCTGCCAAACATCGTGCCTTTGGAATCACTAAGGCTCAATTAATTACCTTAAGAAATGTTAAGGGTCAACAAAGACTATGGCAGCGTCCAGAGCCACGGGGCAGTGGGAGGTGAACTGGGTGGAGGCCGACTGGCAAATGCAGTTAAGGACTCCACATTTGGATGGGAACAAATGTCCGAACTCTATCACTCCTCTGCACCTGGTGGGTAAAGAGAGATTTGCTGCACTTTACATACCTGTGTGAGTGCGAATGTGTGCTAGGAATGCCATCGAATTGCTACTGCGACACATCTTCCCACAATACTTGCAAACGTTCCCCTGATTTTCCTCTCTCTCGCGGTTGATTTGCTCAGTGTCTTCCACTATGTACTTATTCACCTCTCGGAGCAGTTCCTCATGCTGCCCTTTAATATGCAGAAATAAATTCTGTTCAGAATCAAAGGGCTCTGTACACTTGACACATTTAAAGGTGGCCCCTCCCTCGGGAAGCTCCTCGACGCTGGCCTGTTCATTTCTCATGTGACCAGCACTGGCCAAATGCTGATGGAGGTTGCTCTCCGTGTAGAACGACTTTCCACACAGCAGACAGTGGAAGTGTTTCTCTTTTGTAGGATGCTTCATGGCTATGTGAACATTCAGTCCACTCAAACCATCTGCTAAGAAGCCACAGTCATCACAACGAATTCGTGTGGATTCGGCAAAGGAACCGCCGTCGGATTTCTTCTTTTTCACACCTTGAGCACAGTCCTTTAAGGGCAACTCACTCATTCTCACTCCTGCTGCTATAAGCCCCTCTTCAGACTGGTCTAACAGGTCCCCATCTTCGGGGTTCTTTATCCTTATGATGGAAGAATCAAACCGGCCAAAACTGTACACGGCTTGTCCTTTATCATCAATACTGATTATAGTTTCATAAACATCAGTATTTTCAACGGTGCTATCAGAAGCTGGACCATCCTCTTCCAAAATTATTTTACTTTCATGTTGGGAATTCATCAGAATCTCCTTATTCTCTAGAACGGGATCTTCTGGCACATCTTTCAAATCCCCTGAACTCTGCACACTTCCAACTTTGTTCTGACCACTGCCACCCAGGTTGAGCTCTTCTCCAGTTGCTCTCAGCATGGTGCTCTCAGCCGAATGCTCTCCTTCTAGAGCTCCGGGGCACACACGTTTGCCAAGGACTTTATCTGCCTTGTCCCCTATGTTTCCGCCATCACTCTTGCAATGTGTGTCTGGATCACTGACGTCATTCAACATACTGTGGTTTTCCTTTGCTGTCTCATAATTCAAAGCTGAGCTTCCTGAATTTTCATTCTGAAAGTTGCCTGGGGAGCCATAATTAGAGGAAATATTAAGGGACACCATCTCCTCCGGTTTTGTAACTTTATCCTTGGCCAGGGGCGGCTGGAAAGCTTCACAAAAGGAATGATCTTCGCTGAGATTAGATTCTTCCTCAGTCTCAATTTCTACAGAGCCAGGAGCGCAGAGTACTTTGGACATATCTAAATTAGTATTCTCATCCAAAATAGAACAATCAGCAGCATTTCTAGTTCTGAGAGTTTCAGAGGGTTGGTCTGAAATTATCTGAAATTCTTCAGAACTTTGCTGATGCTGCCCTTCAGGAATAATGATGGTTTTGGACATTTCTGCAGAACTGGCTTCTACGTTAGAAGAGTTCAGGTAAGACTGCCTTTTCATCTTATGTTTTTCTGTTGCTGCGTGCCTGGTCATCTCCCGCCGAGTCACAGCATAGTAATCACACGCCATGCAATAAAACGCAAACTCTCTTGTATGTTTCCGTTTTATGTGCAGTTCTAGAGAAGGAGAAGAGTAAGCGTTAAACTCACAGCGCGCACATTTGTTATCTCCTGTACCTATGTCATCTCCCTGGGAGCAGGCATTGCCCTGATGGATAAGGTCCTCTGGTTCTAGAGACGTTTGTTCCTTTCTCTCAAGAATGTGACCGTTAGTTTCCCCATCTGTAGAGTGAAACACATTCTCAACGTCGACTCCAACTGGATCCCCTTGCTCTAGTGCTGGCTTTTCCGACACAGAGGTGTCTGCTTCAGCTGACTTGCTGGCAGGTACATCCGAAACTGCTGAAGCGGTGTTCTTCCTACAGGCTTCAGGGTTCCCCCCTTCCGGGCCAACAATGATATCTGAACTTGCTTTTCCACTCGCTTCTATTTCTACACGTCCTTTATGTTTCTTGGTGGCACAATGACGTTCCATGTCTCCCTTAGTTACAGTATAATACTTACACACTTTGCATAAATAACTGTACTGGTGACTGTGTTTTCGTCTAATGTGCACGGTCAAGTTTGTAATACTCGAGGCCAAAAGACCACAGTGTGAACACGTCCGTGAGATGTTACCTTTAGGTCTCCCTCTCTTTGGGGCAGTGGTCAAAGTTAATTCAGCCTCTTTGGTGATTACACCAGATTGTGACAGTTCCTGGGGAAGGAGGATGCTCTTGTCGAGACAGGTGTGCTCCTGGAATTGCACACCTTCCACATGGCCTTCTATCCTTCCATTCCCAGAAATGGTAAACTCTTCTTTTTTGTCATTTGCACCTATGCAGACCCTTTCAATACATTCTTCAAAGCTTAAGCCAATATTATTTTTCTTAGCATTTTCAAGATGTTTGCTTCTCTTAATGTGTTTCTCCATTCCTTCTTTGCTCAATGAGTAAAGATTACATGCCTTACACAGAAAGTGATAGTCTTGACCATGGCGGAGCTTTATGTGTCTTGTGAGAACAGTGGAAGATCTTGTTTTATAAAAACACTTCTTACACTGAAACTGAGGCTTATTCGCATGTCTTACTTCATTTCCATGGCTTACCCTGGACTGAACTGGCTCTTCCTGAGCTGCTTTTCCTGACTCACTCACAGAATCTTTTGTATTTTCTGATTCTAAAGTACTTAAAGGTAAAGTCTGTAAAACCAAATCATTGTTAAATGATTGAGAAGTCTTTGGCTGACCCAACAAGTGAATGTGCTTCTCAGTTGTCTTGTGTTCCTCCATGTCTTTCTCAGACGAGAAGCACAGATCACAAGGCGTGCAAAGGAACCCCCTACTGTGCTTTTCCTTCATGTGGTCTCTCAGGTACATTTCATTCAAGGAAGTAAAGGAACAACACTGACAACTGAGGCCGGGGGCGGTCTGCTGATGCTGGTTATTGTGCGAGTGTGCATCCAAGTCCCTCCTGGATGCACTGGAAAAGCCACATGTCTGGCAGTGAGACTGCATCTCTCCTGCGTGGCTCCTCTTCACATGGATTTCCAACTCTGTCCTGTTTGTGGCTGTGTGTCCACAGTCTGTACACGTACACAACACCTGGTCATCAGAAGGCAGCCTCACCGTCACCGAGTCAAAGGAGCATGGGTGATGGGAGCTTCTCCTGTCTTGCTTCAGGTCCTGGGTCTCTGCGGATGTGACGCACAGACCCTGGACGCTGCCACTGGTTTCTGCATGCTGGGGTGTTGACTCAGCATCACTTGTTTTCATCTGTGTTCTAAAGTGTTTCAAGCACAGCCTCTGAGTTTCAGTAGTGCCTCTTTTGTTAACTCCTAAAAGAGTGAACCTTTTCTTCGCCTGGCCCCTTAGGGCGAAAGCGCCGCTGCGTCGTCGGAAGCTGCTGCCCAGCATGAGGACGTTCCGCTCAGGTCTGGGTCTTGAGGACGTACTGACACCGTGGGCTGCCTGGAGGGTGTTTCTGGTAGATTCCAATTTCTCTAGGAGACCCTCTGAGGTGACTAAGGCTCCTAACTTTTTACTCTGGTTTTCAGGATTCCGAGGTATATCGAGGGAGGTTACATTTTCTTCAACAATCTCTACTTTTTCTGGTGAAGTACTCCTGGATGGCATCATTTCAACCAGCAACTCACTGCCATTTCCACTTTGTTTAGAAATGCTTCCTCTGAAATCTTTAAATTTGCTTCCAACGTTTCGTAATCCTTTTGAACCGCCATTCTTTGCTATTGGCTTAGACGCTCTTGGCTTTGTGCGAACACTTTTTGTTCCCATGGGACATGGCTTCTTAGGAAAAGGCTGTTTGGTTAAGATCTGTACAAACCCTCCACGAGCAGCAAGGTTCTGACGCCGGAGATGTGTTTTGCCGAGATAGTGTGCGTTCAACAGGTTCTCCTCCACACACTGAAAGCCACAGAGGTCACAAGAAAAGACCCTCTGCGGCCCGTGCGCCTGCCTGACGTGCACATGTAAGGCCGTGCTGCTCTCTGCTTTGTGGCCACAGGGGCCGCAGGCGTGGTCCTCAGGCTGCTGCATGTGACACTCGGCATGCTTCTCCAAATCGGAGCAGGAAACAAACGAGTGACCACATGCGCCGCACTGCAGAACTGCATCCACACTTCCGAGGGTACTGCTCGCAGGCATCTCGTTCTGAGGGAAGGGAAGCTCTCTTCCTGGATCAAGGAAAACCATTTCCTGAGCGGGCTTCTTCTCAGCATCTGTTTCCAGAGAAGCAGCGTCCGTGGGGCTAACACTGCAGGGGGCGGCAAAGGCACCAGGAAGACACACGCCTCCATCAGGGTCACTAAGGAGGGCCCCCACCCCTGTCCCCGCCAACGGGACACCCGCTTCCGGGCCTGAGCCCTCAGGCCTCTCTGACCCAGGGATGCCCAGCTCTCCTGACTGGAGGGGCTCTGCCTCAGCTAATTTCATTCTCTTGGAAGCGTGTTCATTTCCATCATTCCCCACGACAGCGCTGTCAAAGTCCGATGACTCTAAAAAGCCTCTTTTGCTTGTGGAATTTTCAGAGGAATCTGCTATCACCTCAGATACAGGCCCACAATCTACATCATGGGGTGAACTATTTCTCAAGTCTTTTGCTTCTTTGTTTACACTGTCATCCTCATCATTCTCTGGTTTCTTCTCAGTATCCATCACTAATAAAGTGCTGATGATGCTTCTTGTGTCAGGGGTGGCTCACTGGGCACACATAACCTGGGAAGAAAATAAAAACGGTATAAAACCTTTGAACATAAAGAAAAGACACACAAGTTAGTCGAAAAGTCGACATAAAGTGACACACTAGACGAAAAATATCATAAAATTAGCCTCGAGGTCTCCTTTACATTGAGATGGATTTGATCGCGTGTGCAAAGTCCTTTATGAAATGCATGAAATCAGATTTGGGGCATACCACATCATCATACTGCTGACTCAGGAAGCAATGCTACATTACTTTGATAGAAAAAGTAATTTTCAACCAGCTTACAAAAAAACTCCCATGTTTTAATTCTTTTTACTGGTACATTTCAATTTACTACTTAAAAAAAAAAACAGAGAAGCCCTCTTTTCAAAGTACATTTCCATGAACTCCCATTCTGTAGAACAGATTAAACAAAAACTGCTGTAATACAAGTCAGGGAGCCAGGCCTCCCCCTCTTTAGCTTCCCAACAGAAGCCCAAGTCCCAGTGTAAAGAAAACATAATTTTAAAACAACTGCTTCATCCTCTTCCCCTAGAGCAAAGAGTCTGACTATCATCCTTCTAAGTACATTCTAATTAACAACATGCATATGCTCATCATACATCATCGTTCATGTTCAAGCACTGTTGCCAATGAACAGCCACTCCTGTTCCAGGTGTCAATCACCAATGTCTTCATCTAACAGTCATTTTGTGTTGTCTGAAGGTTAACAGGTTAAGGGGAAATGTCACTGATAGAGTAGAACTAATAACGTAAATTTTAGTGGGGGGAGGAAGAATTTTATTGAATAAAATGCTTTAAAATCAATAACATTGATTTTATTTTTCATTATGCTATTTAATTCAATTAAAACATATCATTTTCCATTTACTTTACACCATGAATGGAATTCTCAGCCAAATGCCATTTGATTTGATGTTAATTAAAAGTATTACTCATCAAGTATTATGGCCTCAAAGCTAATGGTAACTATTTTTAACTATTTTAACCATTTTTTTTTGTTTTTCTGTCACGATGACAAACCAAATGAAGGCTGTTGTTCTGACTCTGCTAAAAGTAGGGACTAGAAATTATATATAAGATAATGACACCAAAAGCATGAGTAACAATAGAAAAAATTAATAAACTGGTCTTTATCAAAATTAACAGCTTCAGGGCTTCCCTGGTGGCGCGGTCGTTGGGAATCTGCCTGCTGATGCAGGGGACGTGGGTTCGTGCCCCGGTCCAGGAGGATCGCACATGCCGCGGAGTGGCTGGGCCTGTGAGCCATGGCCGCTGGGCCTGCACATCCGGAGCCTGTGCTCCACGGCGGGAGAGGCCACGGCAGAGTGGGAGGCCCGTGTACCGCAAAAAAAAAAAAAAAAATTAAAAGCTTCAAATGACATTATCTTCAAAGACCACCAAAAAGAAGTGAAAAGACGAGCCACAGGATGGGAAAAATGTTCTGCAAATCAATATCTGATACAGGACTTAATCTAGAATATATAAAAAAGAAATCTTGTAACTCAATGATTTTTTAAAAATCCAATTTTAAAAGGAGCTGAGGGGCTTCCCTGGTGGCGCAGTGGTTAAGAATCCGCCTGCCAATGCAGGCGACACAGGTTCGAGCCCTGGTCCGGGAAGATCCCACATGCCGCAGAGTAACTAAGCCCGTGCACCACAACTACTGAGCCTGCACTCTAGAGCCCGTGAGCCACAACTATTGAAGCTCTCGTGCCTAGAGCCTGTGCTCCGCAACAAGAGAAGCCACCACAGTGAGAAGCCCACGCACCGCAAAGAAGAGGAGCCCCTGTTCGCTGCAACTAGAGAAAGCCCGTGCGCAGCTATGAAGACCCAACACAGCCACAAAGACCCAACGCAGCCAAAAGTTAATAAAAAAAATGTTTAAAGGAAAGGAGCTGAATACACATTTCCCCAAAGAAGATATGCAAATGGCCAAAAAGCACATGAAAACATACTCTACATGAGCAGTCATCAGAGAAATGCAAATCAAAACTATAATGCGACACCCACTACGATGGCTAGAATCAAAAAGTCAGATAAGGGACTTCCCTGGTGGTCCAGTGGGTAAGACTCCACACTCCCAGTGCAGGGGGCCCAGGTTCAACCCCTGGTCAGGGAAATAGATCCCACATGCATGCCACAGCTAAGAGTCCACATGCCGCAACTAAAACCCGGCGCAGCCAAAAATGAATAATAAATTAAAAAGAAAAATTTTAAAACATCAGGTAATAACAAGTGTTGGTGAGGATGTGGAGAAATCAGAACACTCATACAATGCTAGTGGAGATGTAAAATGATGATGCCACTTTGGAAAAGAGTCTGGCAGCTCCTCAAAAGATTAAACACAGTGTATCTTATGGCCCAGCAATTCCACTCCTAGGTATATGCCCAACAGAAATAAAAACATACGCCCACACAAAAACTTGGACACAAATTTTTACAGCCGTATTATCCACAATAGCCAGGAGGTAGAAAGAACCCAAATGTTCAGCAACAGAATAATGGGTAAACAAAATGAGGTACATCCGTACAACAGAATGTTAATCGGCCACAAAAAGAATGAAGTATTAATACAAACCACGATATGGATGAACTTTGGAAACATTACGCTAAGTGAAGGAAGCCAGTTGCAAAAGACCACATACTATATGATTCCTTTTATAAGAAATACCCAGAATAGGCAAATCTATAGAGACAGAAAGTAGAATAGTGGTTCCTTAGGGCTGGGCCGGAGCACAGGACAGGAGATGGGAGACAGTGGGGTAGTGGTGGTGGATAATATCTAAAAGGTGATGAAGACATTCTAAAATTTACTGTGGTGATGGTTGCACATGTCTGTGAGTATACTTAAATCCATTAAATCATAGTATGAATGGGTGAATTGTATGGTATGTGAATATCCCAATAAAGTTGCTTAAAAATGTATAAATTATCATATGTAATTTACATACAAAAATATCTTGTATTTATTACAATATAATATAGTAACATATTGTATCACTCTTATAAAAGAGTGAAAAAGATAAATGTATATAGTTTTATTACACTTACAAGATGTACAACATCAGATCACCATTTCTTCAGAATGTGTTCCAGAAAAGATAAATTATATAAAAGGTCAATAGGTGTTTTGAGGGGAAAAAATATTCCTGGTCAAATAAGTGTAGAAAACTCTGGTTTAAACAAGTGTCTTTATCACAGAATTTGTCAGTACATAAGTTTTTCCCAAACTAATTTCATTACAGAGCCCTTTGTTTATAAAGAATCAAGAGGCCAGTGTTCCAAAGGACCGTTTAGAAAATGCTGTTTTAGATAAAGCATTGGGTTTGCTATTCAACGTTTGTAATGCAACAGTAAAAGGAGGAAAGAAAGTAAGAAAGAATGAATCATGTGTCTGTTCCAAAATCTTCACTTAGGGCCTACTGTATGCCAAGTTATTTTTGGTTGTACTAGATACTGGAATTAAAGCAAAGAAAAAACAAAATCTCTGCCTTGCATTTTAAGGGGTGAGACTTTTTTTTTTCAACAGATATATTGTCCAGTCCAGGACATCGACTTCTGGTCAAGAGTCACAGGGACTGGACTTACTCTCATGCATGAAACAAATAAAAAAGAAAAAAACAGAATCTATGAAACAACAGCACAAGACACTGGAGATCGGGCACCAAAAGATAGTGATCCTGAGAGATGAGAAACAAACCAGGTGAGCGCCAGCTTACTGCCTGAAGAATGGACGCAGGCCACAGACAGAGCCCAAGGACCTCCCAGCAGAGAGGAGGGCAGCTAGAGCTTGTGGGGCAGAGTAAAGGAGAGGAGAGATGGCAGAAAGAGAAACCCAGAGAGCTGCTGAGGGTCCCTCAGGACTGTCCCTCTCAAGACAGAGGACACTGCCTTCTCCCCCCAGAACTCTCTCAAGCCCTTCACGCTCAGTCCCCGTAACCCACTCCCCTCCCCGCTCCCGCACCCCGCACCCGGAGGCAACCGCCGCTCAGAATTCTTCCACAATAGATTAGTTTTGCCTGTTCCAGAAGTTCATACAAATGACATCAGGCAATATATACACTTCTGGCGGGAAGGAGGGTCTGGCTTCTTGCGCTCAGCACAATGTCTGTGTTGCATGGGTCAGCAACGTGCTCCACTTCGGTGCTGAGCACTATTCCACCACACAGATTTACAATCCTGCTGACGGACACTGAGCTACTTCCTTTTTGGGCTGTTATGATAAAGCTGCTATAAATATTCTTGCACAAGTCTTTCATGAACATAGATTTTCATTTCTTTTATGTAAACACCTAGGGGTGGCCTTGCTGGGCTAGAGGGCAGATGTGTGTGCTTAACTGTATGAGAAATTGCCTGACTGATGTTCAAAGTGGCTGTACTGTTTTATACGGCCACCAGCAGGGTCAAGAATTGTGACTGATCCACTTCCTCACCAACATTTGACACCGTCAGCCTTTTCAATTTTAGTCTTTCTAGTGAGTGTGTGTGAAGTTACTCTGCATTTCCCCGGTAACTAGCGATGGTGCTGAATGATGCTACATGCTTTGCAAAGTCCTTGTTAGCCTTTGGCCCGTTTCTTACATCACGTGTCTGTTTTATTATTGAGCCTATGTGTTCTGGATATAAATCCTTTGTCAGATACATGTTTTACAAATATTTTCTCCCTTTCCATTTTACAAATGTTGTCTTTTGATAAGCAGAAGTTTTAAATTTTGATGAAATCAATTTTTTCCTTGTTCTGGTTATTTACGTGTCTAGCTTGCTTTCTGTCTCCCAAGCTAGAATGTAAGGGTCTGGTTTATTTTATCCACTCACATGTCCCAAGAGCCTAGATCAATTCCAAGCACACAACAGGTACTAGAATGAACAAATATCTCACTGTGAAATAAGGAATGTATCCTATCTAAGTATTTATTGATGAAATGAAAAGTGTGAGATACACTTTAAAATGGTCCAGGAAAGGAGCCTAGCGAAGGCTAGGTACCGACAGTGCTGAAAGCTGAGTGACAGTTACATGGGGATTCAGTATGCCATTCTATCAATTTTCTATGTGTTTGCATACATATATGTTTGAAAACGTCCATAACAGGAGTTATTTTAAAAAACCTTTTAACGCTTAATCTAAAACGGTGAGAATTTCTTTCAATAACGAGTCCTTTCATCTCCTCCTCTTCCGACACCGCTGTGGCCCACGGCTACACCACCTTCGGACACTAGCAGGTGCACATGCACAGAACACACAAACACCAACCCACGGAAGACCCACACACGTACAACTATTCAGAGTCAATGCTATATAGACGGCACATGACTCATATATTTTTGGAGACAAAAGAATGACTATATTAATATGCAGAAGCAAAATAATGAGGCTCTTCATTATCTCCTATATAATGGCTCCAAAAATTCTAAAACAAAAGGAGAAAATGTTTCTACATCTGTTATTTCCCAATTGACTTTTGAAATTAATGAAATAACTCAACATCTCATTATACCAAGAAAGAACAACAAACATTCAACAAATATATATATTGAGTTGCCTAGAAAATGAAAGAACTATAATGATACAAACACATCCTTTGCCCTCAGCAGGCTCATAGTCTATTAGGAGCCATGTGACATATATCGAAAGGAACTCTAATACAAGGCCACATATGGTCACGTGTGTGATATAAACTAAGAACTACAGCAGTATAAATGAGCAAGGGACCATACTGCCAAGTAGACTATTTGGTTAAAAGAGCAGAAATATCATTTGAGCTAAACCCCAGGACACTAAAACTGTTTTCTTCTTTTGTTGAGGGGGCAGGTAGGAACAGTTAAACATTTCAAGCAGAAAAAAGGGATTAGCAAAGCCGCAAAGCACACGCAATGAGCATGTGAGACTGTCAGCAGTGCAGACAGCTACAGCCCTGGCTTTCTACTGCAGGGCAACTTAAAACCCAGGCAGATGACCAACATCACATCATAGGAGGCTCCGAATTAAGAACTGGAACTTATTCAGTGGTGTCAGTGGGGAGTCACCAAAACACAGCACTGCTTCAGGAAGACTCATTTTTCAGTATGCAGGACATATCATGGGTAGAGAAAGTCTAGAGGCAGAAAGAGCACATTATAATAATAGTTTAAGTTATAAGGCCTGAACTAGAATGACATCAGTTAAGTGGGAGTGCAAGGTGATTTAGTAAGTATCTTAAAGTGATCTAGAAAGGACTCAACAGAAATGAGGAACCTTTTATATATTTTTTTTCTTTTTTTTTTTTTAAAAAGAAAAACCTTTATCAGAAAGCTTATTAGGTTATTATAGCAGAATTCAAAAATTACCCAACTGGGAAAGTTCAAGGACCCTTTTCTGGAGGCAGATTTAATTCATTCACTCAACATTTATGGAAAGCCTACCATGTACCAGAAAGCACCTTTAATTCTCTGTGAACAAAGCGAAACAACAGGACAGGCATGGGACTCACTGTCAACACTCAAAGTAAGTAAGGCAGAATCCCTGTTCTTTCTGAAAGTCCTGGTACTTGTACCCATTGGAGAAGCCAGTGAGTCTCCAATTTCTTCCCACAGCAGGTTTCAAAATTCAGAAGACTTAGTAGGTATTTAGACTAAAATAATGAGATATATTATTAAACCAAATCTTCTTAAAGCATACGGTTCCTACACAAATTCATCAATTACCATTCAACACACATCCTCACTGTGCCAAAGATTTTCAAATATGCAATTCCATTTATAGTTTCTACTCTCATTCAAATTCTCAACTAGTAGTTGATCCTCAACTAAAAATAAATAAATAAATACATTTTATATAGTGATCTTCAATTTTACCTATAAAAAATTATTAGCTCACCAAGAAAATGTCCCAAAAGAAAATCTCTGCTCTAACTGAAACAGTCTCTGCTACAGTTTAAAAACAAAAGAAAATTTTAAAAGTGCAAGAAAGAAATCAAAACATGCATATACTTTTAAAGAACAATAATAAGAACCTAGAAAAATGGTACAGATGAACCGGTTTGCAGGGCAGAAATTGAGACACAGATGTAGAGAACAAACGTATGGACACCAACAGGGGAAAGCGGCGGGGGATGGTGGTGGTAGTGGGATGAATTGGGCAGTTGTGATTGACATGTAGACACTGATGTGTATAAAGCTGATGACTAATAAGGACCTGCTGTATAAAAAAATAAATTAAATAAAATTTTAAAATAAAAAAAAAAGAACAATAATAAAACAAATCAATAGCAGCATTCTGATGACACCTGGTGGCCATTTCTCACAGGAAGTTTTTTTTCAGCATTTTTAAGAAAGTATTCCAGAAACTAGTAGAGAAACATACCAGCTATTCGACCATTTCATATGCTAACCTTACTGTGGGCAGCACGGATGAAATTTTCCCCTTTCACTCCACCTCTCGCCTTCATGTCTCTCTTCACCCCGTTCCTCTTTCGTGCTGAGTGTACGTAAGCGAGGCTGAGCTCTGTCTCTCACACGCAGGGACACGCTCGCCAGGAGTAGGACGAGGCCATCCACACAGGAGACCAGCTCTCCCCACCTGCACCCCAGGCCAGCTCACCCTCATCCCTCCTAGACTGACCCAAATTCCTGATGCAAACGCTGTGAAGTTGGCACGCGTTGGCACCAGGCCAAGAGTAAATTCACAGCAGGGGGCACGTGTGTGGCAGGGCAGGTGTGCACACACAGGCATATACAGAAACTCCGGATGGCCTTCACCCTTTCCCTTTGGGCCTGGGAGGTCAAGGTAGGGCAGGTAAAACGCCCTAGGAGCCTATTATGATGTGCAGTGGCGACAGCTGAGACAAGAATAAAGGGAAATTAGCGGACTACTCAGATGTCTTTCTTAATCTACCATTTCAACTGGACTTTTGATTGAAAATACGTCTCTTACCATTATACTATCACTAACTTAATACAGTACCACCACATCCCTATGGAGAGGCTGCTAATGAGAAACTCTGAAGCATCAGTAGTCCTTACAAACACCAAGTGCATAACATAAGGGTAATTAAAAGGGTACTTTACTTTATGTAATCCTCCTCTCACCAAACTCTCCCATCAGAAGCATCAATGCCTAACAGAGACCACAAAACAAAGCATCTGATCCTACCCCAAAAAAAAAAAAACCACTTTTCTATGAAAATGCTCACAAGTTGAATAATTTCTTCCATGACAAAAGAGTATAATGTTAACACCCTAAAAACCATTTACTAGATAACACTGGAGGCAATCTACCACAAATGGATGTGTAACATAGTTGTGGTTCATCTGCAATGGGACTGGCTCGTGAATCCTGGGTCCACTAAAGCCCACCTCCTCACTGTCCCAAGAACTGGCTGCAATGCTCTCCTCAGCTTTGTGTGTGAACCTGTGCTTCTCCCCACCCAGGAAAATGCCTGTGGTGGTTCAAAATGAGTCCACAGAATTCTCTGACGCTCCCGGTAAAGGGTGGGGCTAGCCCTCACCTTGGTGTAGGCTGGCCTGATGGCCTGCCTAGAAGGGACAGAAATAGCGGGAGTGAGGGTGCCCCACCATGCTTCGGGCCTTCCCCCTTCCCTTGATGGTACCCTGTTGGGGAAGCGGGACAGCACCCCTGCAGCCCACAATGGGGGCTCCAGGAGGTGGCGAGGGACTGAAGCTTCACTACCAAGAGCCAGAAGAACTCTGACGACAGCGACGAGGGAGCAGCTCCTCCAGCCCCAGGAGAGCCTTCAGGCACTTCAGGGACGGCGGCCCACGAGAGACCTGGCGCACAGCCACCCAGGTGAGCCCACTCCCAAATCCCTGGCCGCAGAAACTGGCTTGAAGCCCCATGTTTTGACGTAATTTGTTACATAGCACTGGACTGCTAATATAATGCCTGTTCTCTCCCTTTACACCCTGCCAGAAACAGACCGGCTCAAGTTCACCCCTCCTTTATATGTAGTTTATACATAATTTCCTTTCCTATATGCTCCAACCTTTAACAGGAATCTTCTGTACTAGCAAAAGAGTATTAAGCTACACAGGAGGAGGTCAATAAATGTTAAGTGAAGTATACTCCGAAATGCATATCGAGGGCAGAATTCCTAACAAACTTCCATAAGATTTTAGAACTTAAGAAACTGACATTTACATTGATGCCTCTCCCACTACCAAAATCAGATCTTATATAGCTTACAGTGAAAAAGTGGTGTAATAAAATCAAGAGTTATTAAAGAGATAAGGTGGAATTTTAAATTTAGATTTGTATGGAATAAAAGAAAAGTCCTAATATTTCTGAAAGACCTGCTCATTTTGGAGGAGGCTTTTCCTTCTTATAAGCCCTGCTAGAGTCGAGTTGGTAGCAGCCTACAACCTAACATTCCCCAAACCTGAGGAGGCGGCCCATGCAGTAAACCCATGGACAGCCACAAGTCATCATCGGGGCTGAACAGGCCGCAATCCTGGCCCCCAGACTGCGTAACTCCCACACCTTCCCCTGGCAGGAGGCATCCAAGCTCAGGAGATGTAGGGGTCTCCGGCCACAGGACCTGTACCTGGTTAAGCTTCACCTCCAAAGCATCTCACATGCCATGTCCAGCTTAATCCTAAAAAGAACCTTCCCCAGCCAGTCCAAGGACGCACTGAAGACAAGCAGGCTAGAACTATGTGCTCCTAAGCCCAAATGGTCAGAGTAAAGTAAAACTATCAGATGGAGAAAAAAATTCTCACTCAAGTCAGAATAGAATATTGTTTCTATTCCAGGGGTACCCACGGTCTATTTCAAATATCCAATTTGATCCTGTGTGCAAGTTAAAAATTAGAATATTTCTTTAGTGCCTAAGTGAGAGCTAAAACAATCACGAAAAAGTCATACTAAAAGGGATCAAACCATGGTAACCATAACAGAATAAGTAGGTCATCATCCCTTCATCAAAGATTGCCACCTTTCCAACACTACTTGTGAAGATGTATTAATACTAATAAAAAAACAAATCACAGGACAAAAATAAACTGTAAAGTTAGCTCAGCCTTCTTACCTGGCTATTTCTTTTTTTTAAATCTTCCTACACTTCAAGTACTATTTTCCAAATACGTTAATTGATCCCGTAATAAAGTTAATTTTATGACTATCTTATATCAACCATCTCTGACAAATGTACCTTTTGTGGTATTTAATATATCTCCTTTCAAAAAGTATTTTTAATATCAATGTTTTGCTAGTATTTCTAATTGTTTTGATTTTTTTAAGAAAGGAAATTCTTATTGGAATAAAATAATAAAAGGAATGAAGATTCTATGAGTAAAGTAGAAAATGAAAAAATTCAATGCCATTGAAAGCAGACACAGGATCGTTTGTATCTTATGCCATATGAAAAGCTTGTTTTATTATCAGTATAGCTAATCACAATGAAACCATCTCTTACAACTAAAGACATTATAATGAATTTTCTTTACAGCTAAAGAGAAATGGGATTTGCTGTTTCACATCAAATAGAACAGGCTGTATAAATTCTTCTTCCTATTTATTGTAAAACATAATTTCATCTATAAAATCAGTCATGAAATATTAAAACTGAAACAACAGAATTTATATCCTTTACTTAATTTAGTTTAAATAGTCTATTCACTAAAAGGCGGGGTGGGGGAGAGGTACATGTGATAGAGCCCCTGCTTTCTCATTAAGTGTTTCCATTAGACCCTTTATTTTCAAGAATTTATAATGCAGCCATAAAAAAAAGCATCCCATAATAAAAGTTAGTATACTTTCCTTAAATTTTCCTTTCATCTTTTTCAAAAGGCAAGAAAATGAAGCACAAAGCATACGAATGCTGAGGAAGGGAAGAGAACGAGGAGAAAAAAATTAAAGAAACACAATGCATTGACACTGAACATGTTAAGCACTAGTGAAAAGGAACATTAATGTACAAGTAAGGAGGCCCAATTATTCCAACAATACACTGCAGGACACATGGCAAACAGTTAACTTTTCTGAGCCTCAGTTTCCTCATCTGCGAAGTGAGAGGTGACTAAGATTTCTAAATTCCATGAGAAAATCCCTCAGTGACAATAAAAAAAAAGTTGAACACTCAACCAGTAGAAAAAAGAATGGATCTGTTTTTCATTCCAGCAGGAATACTACGAAGAAAAAGGCTATTTCCAAAACGTAAAAATGGAGGAAAAATAACAAAAAAAAAAACCAGCTAAAGACACGTTCCATACTGTTCTTGCTTTAACAGATTCCTCAGGTCCACTGAAGAGATGGATTAATACCATGGCTAATCAAAGAACGGCAAGGAAAATAGACTAAAACTACTAATTTTGGAAGAAATCTGGAAAACACTAACTCCAAATGTCGATAAGCTAACACATGATATAAAACTATCAAGCCTCAAGATTTCTGGAATATAAATTATTAGGTATCAAAGATATGAGTGTTAAGAAAGTATATTTAGAAAAGAGAAAACTTCAGTACTAAATTTTAAAAATGGATATAGTTCTAACCAAGTCCAATTATCTAATAAGGTTAATAGTTTTTATTTTCCTCTGGGTGATGAAATTATAGTTAATTTTTTCTTCTTCTTCCTGGCTTTTTCCTATACTCTTTCCTAGATATATTACTTTGGGGGGGGAGGAAATTAAGGGGGAAGCTTAAAAAAAGTCTCTACACATGGTAAGTAACGGAAAATGATAACTCCTCTCAAGACGGGAAGAGCAAGCCCTCAGGTAGAAATACATTTATGATTATGGTTCTAAGACCAAACTGAGCATCAAAATCTTACAAATAAAAGTAAATTCAAGGGGTGACTTGTAAAAGTCAGAGATGTTTGGGGTCTAATTTTGGTCAAACACCCAGGGACACCAAGAAATATCCCTAGGGCCATCGGACCGCCCACTAAGCTCAAGAGAGGAGGAGGGGGACCAACAACAAGCACAGCTGGCACCCCCATCTCGGCCTCCGATACCTCCTCACTAAACAGAACCCAGTTCCTCAAGGAATGGCAGGTTCTAGGCCGGGGGCAGGGTCAGTACACCATGAGCCTGAAGAATCTCATCATGTCACGAAGCGGGGAGAAATGCTTTTAGAAAATGTTGGGACAAAGACACAGCAGTCAGCTTGAAGAGGTGCCTACTGACTAAATCTGGGACAACATGAGCGCCCCAGTCGTTAGTGCCAGTAAACCATTAAAAGCAGGTATGAAGAAGTCCATACTGACGTCTGGGAGAGAGGGAGACAGACAGAGAGACTGATTAGACACACAAATGGACGGGCTGACAGGGCAAAGGTTACAGCAGAATGCTGAGGGCCAACTGGTAAATGTGGAGGGAGTGAGGGGATAGAAAATCATACTGACAGAGACTATCGGGCAAGAACTATCAATGGATGCCAGTTCTAGGGGAGCAATTTTGATGTGCAAAATGTCTGAATGGCATTAAACCATCTCCCTACAAACTGCTTATTTGCTGCAAGGGAAGAAAAAAAATTCAGTAATTATACGGTGGATAACTCAGCTACGCCTTGCCAGGGGTGATCAAATTAACATCCTCAATGAAGGCGGACATGGGATGCTTGCAGATATAACACCCTGAGGAGGACAGGACACCTGTGCATCACTGCAGCTGAGAATGCCGAACCTGCAGCTAATTAAGAGGAAACAGCACACAACACAGAGTGAGGAATGTTTTATTTGAAGACAAAAAAAAATGTGGGAGGACTGCATTCTTCACAAATGTCAATGTCATAAAAGACAAAGACAGACTATGGAAATGTTCCAGATTAAAGGAGGCTAAGGAGACGTGACAACTAAACGTGCTATGTGTTCTCAGACTGGATCCTATGGTGGCAGGAAAACGTGCCACTAAAGGCATGCTAGGTCAGCTGACCGTAAGTACTGTGATGGTTAACTGTATGTGTGAGGCTAAGGCATGCACAGACAGCCAGTAAAATATTATTTATTTCCGCGTCCATCTGCGAGGGTGTTTCTGGAAGGGATAAGCGTTTGAATGGTAGACTGAATAAAAAATGTCCGCCCTCACCAGTGTGGGCTGGCAACACCCAATTTGTTGAGGGCATGAATAGAGCAAGACGGTGGAGAGGTGGAGGAAGGTCCAATTTGCTGTTTTCCTTGAGTTGGGACGTCCACTTTCTCCTGCCCTCAGACATCAGCATTCCCGGTTTTTGAGCCATCAAACTCAGACTGAATTATATCACCAGCTTTCCTGTTTCTCGAGCCTGCAGAAATAAGAATGTGGGACTTCTAGGCCTCCATATCCGCATTAGCCAACTCCTATAAAAAAATCTCCTCATATATATTTGTTTACATCCTGTTGATTCTCTAGGGAATCCTGACTGATACAGATTTTGATACTGAGAGTGGTTCTAGAGGAATAGGATTTTCCCTTGAATTGGAACTGAGGTTTCTGGAAATGGCTCTCTAATGTGATTAGATTTAAGGATGCTAATAACTATTTCCAGTAGCAAAGACAGTACTGATAACAGTCTATAGTGTGAGTAGGAAAACACTGTACCCAGAGTCCCACTAGACATAGCTGGTCTGCTAGTTTCCAGGTGACTGCAGTTACTTCTACTAGAATGTTGTGGGGAGCTCCCTGGTGGGCCAGCAGTTAGGATTTGGCAGTTTCACTGCCCTACCCCCGGGTTCAATCCCTGGTTGGGGACTGAGATCCCACAAGCCACTCAGCATGGCAATCAATCAATCAATCAATCAATAAGAATGTTATGGATTAAGCACTGAAGACACTAAAATAGTATTCATCATGTGAACAGTATTTCCCAAGTATGACAGAAATACACTACTGGCATTTAAAATAAAGTTATGTGCAACAAGTAAGGACTTTTAAATAAGTGTGTATTATTAGCATGAATATTAGGGGGAAAAAATAACATACCAACCCATGACTCCACATACATTACTTCTTATGACAAGGCTAAATTTAAAAAATAAAAAGTGAGGTAAAATACTGTGGAGTAAAATATAGCAAAAACAATGAAGGAGTAAATAAATGACTAAAGTGTGGAAAACTCTACATTCATACCTTATTTATTTACTAATTTTTTGTATAAATTCTAAGAAGTCAATAAAAATAGATAAGAATTCTCAACTCGAAATCCATCTGTAAATAAGAGTGTTCTGAAAATCCCTCCCTTCCCCATGGCAGGCAACCCTTCATAGCTGGCATCACAAGTCTTCACTTATTAATTTTCACACGAGTACTGGCTACCTCAGATTATACCTTTAAGAAAACACTGCGGCCTAACAAAATGTTCTAACTCTGTAACATTACGCTTCTGCAGTCTGAGGAATAGATAAGAGAATTATATATGTGGAGAAGAAAGACTGCAGAATACTAATTTTCTACATATTCATAAACTGCCTTTCCTTCAGATGTGGGTACAGTGGCTAGAATCACCCTAACAAGAAGTTAATGCCCTAATTCCATAACTGCTATAATAAGTGGACCTGAAAAGGGCTCAAACACAAGTTCCTATCTCGCTCCTGTAAACTCCCAAGGCAGGTGTTCCAGGTCTGCAGGCAGTGGGCTCCCAGCTGATTCAGGAATCCTGGCTCTTTCCAACTTGATGCTGACTCAGAGCTTCCTCATTCTCTGCATCCAGCTAACAGAAGACGAAAGCAAGCGTGAAAGAGGCAGGGCATTTGCTTCTTTAAAAGCCTTGGCTCAAAAGTGGCACCTACCACTTCCACTAATTCCTGCTTCACTGAAAAGAAATCTGAAAAATGTCACCTAGAGTTGTGCAATCGTCCCTTGCGGAAGGGAAGAACTGATTTAGGTGGACAGCCAGCCAGCTCTGCCACACACCAATCCAAAAATTATCACACTACTTGTCATTCTACCATTAATGAAGGCTTTTAATCTTTATAAGACTTACCAAGACCTGTTTTGAGAAATGCAACTGCCCCTGGAAGAGCCTACTAAGAGCTACTAATTCCACATTTGTAAAACAAGGGAATTATACACAATGTCAGTCATTTGACAAATTTAGCTAATCATCAAAACATGAATCCCGTGGACCTACACGTGGACAGATTCCGATTAAGAAAGTCTGAGGTGGGGACCAAAGCCTGTAGTTCTAAAGAGCTCCCTGTTTGATTCCGATGAGCCAGATTTGGGATGCACTGGATAAAAGTCCCTCCTAACCTCAAAAAAAAACCAACATATACTTAACATACACCTACCAGACAGAGATGAGGTGCAGAGGAGGAGAGGGAAAAAAGGGGGAGGAAGAAAGGTGAATCAGGAAAGAGAAAAATGTACTGCACTAAACAGGGCCATCACACCAGATTCCGAACTCATTTGCCTACATAACAACTGGCCACACAACAGTATTCTGAATGTGACTTTCAGCAAACACTGTCTCAATCTACCACCCTGAAACCCTAGGGTTTTAAACACTACCCCTACAGGAAACCAGATTATGGACCCTGAAGATTCTTAATGAAAGTCATTTGATCTCATTTTCTGAAAGACTATAATTTCTACTACCACTCTGAATGATCTAAATTTTCTAGGCTATTTTTAAACGTACATTACACCTTAGGTTAAATTCTAACAGTTTTATAATTTTATGCACTCGTGTAACTGTGATTCCCCATTCTTTAATAACTGATCCAATAATTATATATCAAATTTTGATCCTTAATTCACAGTAATTCACAAATGAATTGTACCCTTGGAAAGAAGTGGTTTGTTGCTTGTTCTAGGTTTAAACCACAAAGTTTCCATTATATTTAGTAACTGACAAGCAAACTAGGCTTTGGTTACATTGGATGATGTAACCTGGTACTACTCCAACTGTGTTAAGCAATGTCTTCTCCCAAGGAGGCTTCTTATTACCTTACTTTTTATTTAAAACTATTTTGTTTTTTAATAAAAAGTAAAAAGTACAGCATATAAGAGAAAACAAAAGTATGAACATCAAACACACTGAAAAACACTAAGACTGAGATTATCTAGCTTTAGCAAAATACAGCTGAAACTAGAAGAGCTGAAGTACCTAAAACCCATTTGAAGAAGCCTACTTTCTACATTTGCCCATCAGGGATCTGCGACAAGCACTATATGTGTCTGAAATGCAGACATCCTGCTATGGAAGGACTCTCACGGGCTGTCAACTTCTTAGTGAGGGGCTGGCTCTGTTAGAAAGTATGACATTACGTAATTACAAATGCTTGACAGTTCTGCTTTAGACAAATTTAGCACTACGAATATCAAACAAAAATAGTACAACTATTTGGTTCCATAGGATGTGTAACTTGACTTAGGGCTTCTATAACCATCTTTTTATTTTTCCTATACTTGCTCATTTCAAGGAGCAACTGTCACATCACGATGGCTTAAAAAGGTTTACGGCATAAGTAATGTTTATTTAAAAATAGTCCTCATAATATGGGATACAAAAGGTTGCCCTTTTTAGCAACCTAAGCAAAGAAGTATGATTTCCTAAATCCTATGGCATGATACTACCACTTCCTAATAAACTGGAAGATGCAATCCTTAGAACTAACAACAAAATACAATTTCTTTTTCTGCTTTCTAGACTTGCCATTTACTAGAATAATAAAGTCACGTACACTGGTGTAAAAACAAACCTAGCAAAATCAAGTAACTCGGAAAATGGGGGTGAATACATCCTTCACCAGTCCTGCTCTCTACTTCCATTCCTACTCTGACTTGGCCTTTCTTTCTGTAACACACAACACTCTGGGACACAACTCTGCTTTGTCTACGACTGTCTTCCTCCGACCTTCTCTGACAGAGTCAGAGACTTCCTCCACCTCTTCCCCCTCTGTGCCCACAGGACCTCCCCGCCTCTGTGACATGGGGCAATAGTGATCTGACACGCCCCCCCCCAGGTTCACTGGGTGGCTCAATCCTCAGCTAATGAGTGTAAACTCAGCACACAGTGTGCCTGCACAGTGAGCGCTCAGCAAGTGTTAACACTCCGTACCCTCGAAACCAGTCTTCTCCCTGACATCTCTACTCCGGACAGTACTGTTACATCACAGTCCAACAAGAATGTATCTTGACCACCATCACCCCCATCATTATTTTTTTCATACAAACTGAATAGTCCCTGTGTAGACAGACACTGCAAAAAGGAAAGTTTGTTTTTAAAATATTTGGTAGATATAAAAATAATTTTAATGTGTACAAAGATATTAAGCATAATATAACAAAAATCTGAGTACAGATCACAGTTTAAGAAAATTAAATTCTTGTCTTTGAAGTCCCTCTTGGTGTGCCTATCACTTTCCCTCTTGTTACAGAGCTACCCATTAACTTGTATTTTGTTTATAATTTACCTATTTTCTTTACTACTTTGCCATACCTGTATTCCTAACAATATGCAATTCTGTTTTGCATGTTTCTAAACTTAAAAAAGAAAAAGGGAAAAATACTAGATGCATTCTTCTGCAAGTAGCTTTTTTTCCCTCAAGTTAATGTTCCTGATACTAATCCTTGGTGATGCATGTGACTGAAGTCCATTGGGTTTCACAACGGCACAGTACTTCATTACAGGAATATAGTACAATTTATTCATTCTCCTGTGATGGGCGTGGCTTCCAAGGTTTATCTTTTACAAACAGTGCAAGGGTGAGCATTCCTGTACATGTCTCCAGTCATTCATGGACCCGAGTTTCTCTGGGGCAGTGGTTTGCCCATTTTAGCATGCATCAAATCACCTGGAGAGTTTGCTAGAACAGAAAGCTGGCCCATCCCCAAAGTTTCTGATTCAGTAGGTCTAGGGTGGGTCCCCAAAATGTGCGTTTCTAACAACTTCCCAGGAGATGATGGGAACACAACACAGAAGCAACACTCTAGGATAAAGACATAGGAGTGGAATTACTGGGTCAAAGAGTACACGCCTCTTTACTAGTTAATTCCAAAGTTACTGTACCAATTTACACTCCCTCTTACACTCTTCCTACCCTCCTGAAGAGCAGATATTGTCAGATTTTTACACTGTTGCCAAATTAGCGTGTATGCAACTATATACCATGCTGGTCAAATCTGCAGTTCTCTAATTACTGATGAAGTTAGCATCTCTGCATTCACGTGTCCTCTTCTGTGAAATGCCTCTTCAGGTCCTTTGCCCATTTGTCTATTGTTCTTATAGATTTGCAGTTGTTCACCTTTCCGGACACTAAACTTTTATCAGTAATATGTACTAAAAGATCTATTCTCACTTGTGACTTGTCTGTTCACTTTCTTGATGGTTTCTTTTAATAAACAAAAGTTGTCAATATCAAGGTTGTCAAACACATCAATCCTTTCTTTTATGGTTTGCACCTTCTATAATTTAAGAACCTTTTCCCTCTAACAGAGTAACACAACTATTGCCCTACATTGTCTTCTAAAAGTTTCATAGTTTTGCCTTCTATATATAAGCCTTTAATTGACCTGTAGCCGATTTTGGTGAATAATGTGAATTAGAAATGTATCCCACTGCTAAGAAGTTTCCTGTTTGGTAAGAGCCACAGATACAGCCAACAATAACTATACACAATAAGTGCCCCCAAGTGAAATATTGGTTAGATGTTAATCACTCTTTTGTTGAGGTTTATTCTGCTCTCTCATTGAGGAAAACAAAAAACTGGAAATTTTCAACATGAAAACTTGGAAAGTTTTAGCAAATTAGTCAGAATATGACCTCCACTCACCACACTCCAAGAAGCATCTTTAAAAATACCAAAAAAACGTTGGATTATTCTTAAAAAAAGCATTGGGGAAAGTGTGGGAAAATGTGCATTCTCAATAGTACTGGTTAGGATATAAATCTATACAACCTTTCAAGAGGGTAATTTTACAAATTATATATCAGAAACCTTAAAATGTGTATCTTCTTTGAGCTATCAGTGACGCTTTACAGAATTTACCTTAAAGAAATAACCAGACAAAATATGTGTTTAAGGATATGCACCAAGGAACTCTTTACATTAGAAAAAACTGGGAACAAACTAGTATCCAGCAGTGAGGTACCGCTTAAAGATGAAGCCGCCGTGGCACATCCATAGACTGCAATACTGTGCAGATTACAGAGCTGTACTGACAGGGGGAAATGATCACGGTATTCCGGTAGCTTATAAAAACACTTAACAAGATGCACAAACAACATTTATTTACTCATAAATATTTATTGAGTGCCTCTATGTGCTAGGTACCAAGCAAGTTACTGAGTAAACAGAAAGAGGGATCTGTCCCCTGCCTCCAAGGAGCTTACAGGCACTGGGAAGAGACAAACCAGGTTTGTATCTTCCAACTGACTCAGGCTGGGATATTAAAGGCACACGCATTTCGGAAATAGAGATAATTTATATGTGTAATATAGCCAGCAATTCCATTAGCAAGGAAAACACGTGCCCCAGCCCCATGGGCTAGCAAGTGGGTAAGCAGTGGGATACCAGGAGCAACTGCCTGGTGATGAACTGAAGTGCATCCATCTTCTAAATGCTCCAGGGAGAATTCTTAAGCAATGCAACACAATTATGGAAAGTCGTGCACTGGAAGACACATGTGAGACAGGTCACAGAACCAAAGCAAAACAATTCAGACAAACAGCTTCCACTGTTGCCAATTCAAGACGAATACTGCCCGAGATCAAGTACAAGTTCTTGAGCAAATAATTGTTCTTCCAGCAGTGAAACCTCTACCCTTTCCAGCTATGTTTGAGTCTAACAAATAGTACTGAAGCCTCCCAAGATAAGAAGTATTCCACAGTTAGGGTCAGGTTCAAAGGATTCTGACATTAGATGTTCACTTATTTTAAACTTTTGCACCAAAATCAGGCAAATTAGGAGGGTCATTAATTACAAAGAGAAAATGTTTAATCTTAGAGCACAGAAATATGTCAGACATCACCTCAACCAAGAGGTCAAAGTTAACATTCACCACTGATAAAATATATCTACATCACGTGCATTCCAATGCGATGCACTGAGGGCAAACTTCACCGCTGTGGTATTCTAGCCAAAAATGCCTAACCCTCAATTTAATCCTGAAAGAACATGACACAAATTCAAACCCACTAACATTCTACAAAATAACTGACCAGTACTCCTGAGAAGTATCAAGGTCATGGAATATAAACCTAAAAGGAACTGTCACAGATTGGAAGAGACTACAGAGGCATGATAACTAAATGCAATGTGGGATACTGGATTGGATGCTGAACCAGAAAAAGCACAGCAGTGGTGAAACTCAAATCAAGTCTTTAGATTAATTGTATCAACTGCCCGGTTTTGGTAACTGCACTACAGTTACATAATGTGTTAACAAAGAGATCTGGTTAGAAGATATATAGAACTATCTGGACTATTTTTGAAATTTTTTTGTAATTCCAAAATTATTTCAAAGTAAAAAGTTTTTAAAAATCATTTAAGATGCAAGATAAAAAGGTATGGGGATCGCTCATTAACTCTAACATAAAAATATGCTAGCTACCTCCTCCAATAACTATGCTTAAAAAAAATTCCAATAATTGCAACTAAGGTATAAACTGGAATAAATGACAATTATTCAATAAATGCCCAAGACTGGGATCATCTAGAGAGCAGAGTAACTTTCCAGGTAAATGACCTACCTTACTTTCCCCCTTACTCTTTTTTAATTCAACTTACATTTCTTCAATATCTATTACAGGCATACAATCTGTGCTTGGGCCCGATAAGATTTTGATATGTAAGAAAAGAACATTTTAGTACACAAAACAACACAGAAAAGCATAGAAAAACAAAGATGGAAGTAACTTTTTACTCCCATACAACCTAGCAATCAACCTGGACACGCTTTTCAGTGTGAATGTTGGTAAGACTGAGGGCTCTCACAGCTCATGTGTAGCCCCTTCAATAGTAAGTGGCTCTGACCACTAGAATTGTCTCCAAAAATTACCCTTGAATATGCCAAAATGACGCTGAGAAATACTCCATTTCCAGTCCTTTTTTATTTTTCATCTAATCATATGTTGTTTATGCATTACTGTTTGTGATACAAAATTTAAAAACTTGATTCTCTGAGTACCAGGGAAAAGGTTAGGCGGGTAAAACCTGCAGAGGTTTACTTACTCTCCTCTTATGAGAGATCAAAGGCAACATCACGTGAGGCCAGGGTTCCCGAAGTGTGGCCTCAGAGCCAGCAGCTTCAACATCACCCAGGCACCTGTCAGGAGTGCAAATTCCCAGTCCCAGCGCAGGCCTGCTGAATCAGAGCCCCTGGGTGATGCCCAGCATCTGTGTTTTCACAAGGCCCCCAGGTGGCTCTGATGCACCTTAAATTTGAGAACTATTGATGCTTCAAAGAGCAGAAAGCCTAGCCTATAAATCAGGGGGCCTGATTCTAATCCTTGTTCTGCCACTAATTTCTGAGACATGTTTGTCACTTAGCTTCTGGGGGGCTCAGCCCTCTCATCAGACAATGAGAGAATGAAAATAGATCACTGCCACAGTCCTTATGCCCTCTAAAATGGGACAACTCTATGAGGCCTAAAAGTGAAAAGAGAATCACAGCGATTTCTCTTTCATCAAAATGAAACAATTAAAATTTCTCCCTTTCATCAACTGGTCTCTGAATCATATTTCTTATTAACTGCGTTAACTTTGTTTTAGTGAAAGCCATATAAACTCTAATTTTACAGTTTCCTATTTAGTTCTGTATCAAGTCTATTTTGGAGGAGTTCCACATAATAACAAAACTTCCAAGAAACCTACGCTACAGACTGAATTATAATTCCCGCCCCCAGCCCCCATCCCAAATTCGTACGGTGAAGTCCTACTCCCCAGTGTGACAGTATTTAGAGACAAGGCCTCTGGAAGATAGGTTTACCTGAGGTCATGAGGGTGAGGCCCCCAAGATGGGATCAGTGTCCTTACAAGAGGAAGAGAGACCAGAGTTCTCTCGCTCTCTGCCACGTGACAACAGAGCAAGAAGGTGGCTATCCGCAAGCCAGGAAGATTCCCTCAGCAGGAATCGGCACCTTGATCTTGGACTTCTCAACCTCCAGAACTGTGATAAATAAATGTTTGTTGTTTCAGCTACCCAGGCTATGGTATTTTGTTATAGCAGCAAGAGCTAAGACACTCAAATGTCCCCTCTGGTGTGGGGATCTAACACGCCAAGTTACAGTGCAGAACTGTGCTCCATGACCTCTCATAATGACTGTGATCGAACCACAGGAAGTATTTACAAGCAAGAAAATCAAAGAATTTAAAAATGTATAGATCTAGATATTTCCATTACTACACAGCTTTCATTTATCCTCCTGTTCATGGATTTATAAACTGGGATGCTTCTCGCAACCTGTATTACCTGTGAAACAAATCTCTTCTTAGAGGGGCTGTGAGAGAGGGAGGTGAATCAAATAGAAGAGTCTGTTTTATAGAAGAGAGTTCTCCTCTAATAAAACAAACCTAATTAGAATGAATGTTGGGGAAAATGTCCCATCAATCAAGTGAATAGCCATTAACCCTTAAGATCTCCACTCAAATATACCCTGAAAGCTCTCACCACTCCTGCCCCAGCAGTGATCATTTCCTCTGTGCTCCCGTATCTCCATTTCAGCACTTGGCAAAAGGCATTACATTTGTTTACGTATCTGTCTCCTCCAACGGACCTTGAAATCTTCTAGGGCAATATGTTACTCTCTCCTGCACTAAAATGGTGTCTGGCATGAAGCAGGAACCAGTGATTATTAAGTGGAGCCACTTTGCTTTGTTAAACACCAGTGGAACTCTGTCCTATCTTGCAGCTTTCGTGTAAATCTGAAATTATTCCAAGATGACAGGTTTTTTTTAAAAAAAGGCACCAATAGCAACTGCGCTATCAGCAATCACCACAACTGTCTTACACATCGTGTAAGAAGACATGAGCTACTACAGAGCCTTGCCTTAGCGGGTTGTTTGTTTCTTCGTTGCAGCACTAGGGATCATTCGTTGCAGCATGCCCGCTTCTTAGTTGCAGCTTGCCAGCTTCTTAGTTGCGGCATGCATGCGGTATCTAGTTCCCGGACCAGGGATCGAACCCGGGGTCCCCTGCGTTGGGAGCACAGAGTCTTACCCACTGGACCACCAGGGAAGTCCCCGCCTTGGTGTTTTCCAGACGTGACACTAGGAGTTAGTAATTTCACATGTAGCAAACTTGAAGAAGAATGAATAACAAACATTTCAGATTTGAATCCGGACGTTAACTTTGGTCAAGTTATTTAATCTTGGTCTCAGTTGGTGGAAAGGGGTTAATTCCTGCTCTACAAACTGCTGTGCTAAATAAAGTATACAGCGTATATATCAAATGAGCTCTCCTAATGATGTTCTAGTCAATAGATAATCAGCGTCCTTCCCTGCACGGTGTTCCAGCTGGACTAACACCTCGCCGCAGAACAGGTGCACACCGTAATTAGTTCCACGGGCACGAGCTGTAACGTTATACCTCAGTCACCATTAGGGTTATGGTTACCTATAAAATAAATCCTACTCGTGTGTCCCTAGATGCCAACCCTGCCAAGATATCCCACTCCAGAATTCCCCCTTGAAAATAAACAAGCTATTCCCACCTCGACGCAGCCGACAGGGGTCAGCCGCTCCTGCCACCCGCCTCCACCAGACTGGTCCCCAGAAAGCGGACAAGCACACACAGTACGTGCCCGCTAGCTGGGAAGAGGGGTACCCGCTGCTGCAAAAAGTGGTGTGCGGCAGCCTGGGGTCTCCGTCCAGGGCAGAGCGGCTGAACCCGAGCGGCTAGGACCCTCCCTTCCAGTCGTGCCGCTCTCGGGCACCAGCGCTCCTGACCGCTGCCTGGCCGGCGTCCTAAACGGAAGCCGACGCTGGTGGCAGCGGCGCGGCTCCGGGAGACCGGGAGGGGGCGGGCAGCCGGAGGAAACCGACACGCGGCAGCTCGGCGTGTGCGTTTCACTCGGGGGAAGCCCGGCGGTGAGAAGCGCCCGACCGCGGGCAGGGGCGCGCGGAATCGCCGCCTCCGCCCTGACAGCCAGGCCCGTGTGAGTCGGGCCTCGGGGCGAGCAGCGGCTGGCGGCGTGGAGCCCGGGCTTCCGCAAGGCCGCGCGGGCGACGGGCGTGTGTCGGGTGAGTCTGGGCGGCGTCGGGAGGGACCGGCGAGCGGGGAGGGGCGGAGGCGGGGGGAAGGGGGGAGGAGGAAGAGCGAAGGGCCCTGGCGGGGCTCCCGGCGCCCAGCCGCCCGGGCCCGGGCCCTCAAGCCACCGCCCCCAGGCCCCACGCTGACGCTGGACGGTCCCCGCCTCCAAACCCCCCGCCCCGGCCAGAGAATAACTTACCTGTTTGCCGACGGAATCGCTCCTGCTCGCCCCTCTGACTGACTCCTCCGGCTCACCGTCTTCCCTTTGGGAGGAAGGGGCGGGACTTCCTGTCTCTCCGCTGAGCGACTTCCGGCGGTCTTCAGGCCGACTCCTTCGTGGACTGCGCACCGGACACCATGACCAAAAACCAGGATCCTGGAACTGGATTAGTAAAACCCACGTCGAGTTCCCTTTTTCTGTCCCGACTGACCGGGGCACCTATGTGCCTCTTGTTTTTTTTTTTTGTCTGTCAGCTCTCGCCGGAAGTTGCTAGGAGATGGGACCGGATGTTCCGCCCCTCCGCAAGAGAGGAAAACGGAAAGCCAAAGAAGACAATCTAAAGAAGGGGAGATGCGTCCGGCTGGAAGTGTCTGAGCCGGAGGGCCAAGTGGGGTTTGGGGAGAGTCCCCAAGCGGATTTCTCTGGACATTCTTCCCTTCCGTGTCCCATGTCTCCTCACCCCACCCCGTCCCCCGCCCGCCCGCCGTAGAGGACCCCTGAGGGCGGCGCGTGAGCGCAGAGGGCGGCGCGGGGCGAGCGGCCGCTGCCCTGGGCCTTCCGGGCCCCGAACGGTGCCTGGCGCTTCTAGGCGGCCGTCTACGGGGACACGGTTTCTCTGCTGGGCCAGGCGCGTGCGCAACCCTAGATGTTGAAGACAGTCTGTCGGTGGACTCCAAGAAAGGATCCTCGGAGTCACGGGCCGCAGGGAGCCACGAGCCGAGTTCCGATACTAAAGGGGAGGCAGAGCACCGAGTGTGGTGGCCGGCCAGTTGGGCAATAAAAGCCGAAAACGCCCTAGGTGTTTAAAAAGCCCCCGCTGGACCGTTTTTATTAACGGTAGTGACGCAGCGCAAGAATTGTTAGGAAGAAAGTAAGGGACGACCGAAGCGTGGTCGTCCCCGCCGCCGCCTGCCCCTCTTGCGGGAGCATCCGCGGACCTGAAGCTTACAGCCCTTCCCCGGAAACTCCAGATCCAGGAAGGAAGACCGCGGCTTGCAAAGTGCTCTGACGGACACCTATATAGAGATGAGAGGCGACATCCCACTTGCGATCAGCTTGAGACAGCGCTTGCTCAGCATTTTTGACTTTATCTTGTAGGTATAGGGAAAGCTCTTAAATAATTGGATTTGTAAAATTTTAGGTAAACGGAGTTTTTAAAGGATGGCCCTGTAATAATGATGGTAGGCTTTCTAAACCAAACCCATTTCTCAAGGCCAGTTCCAGCTCAACGCTTATTTAAGTCAGAATATTCAGGTGATAATAACGTTTTAAATACTGGTTTACAGAGTACTTTTCATAGACATTATCTGGTCGAATTTTTACTGTAATCCACATGAATTCTCATGTCCGTCACCCACAACAGGAAGTTGTAATTTAGAAGAGTTAAATAACTTCCAAGATCACACAGCTAGTAAAGGTGGAACTCAACTTTTCAAACTCCAGAGTCAGCCTTTTCCAGTCCACCTTGCATCTTTTAATGAATAGCTAGTTCAAGAGTGTTAGTCTTGGATGAGAAGGTGATGAATTTCTCAACACTTGAGAGTAGCTAGCACTGTTTTCCATGTTGAAGAGGCATTCTGTTGATTTGTAGGAGATTGACCTTGCTACCTTTCTTACCCTGGGAACTGAGTTAACATTTCATCTTCCTTCTTTGAGCAGCGAGTTTATTTTTCTTCTGAGTTTGTTTTTCAGTTCCCCATCATGCAGTATTTTACTGAGACAGGACCTTTGCATCATACCTTAAGGAAGTCAACCTTAAGGACAGTGACCTTAAGGAAATCAACCTGACTTCCTCGTGTATAAAATTAGTCATTTAGAGTAAAGTTCTGGTCTTTCGTCATTCTGTTAATAGAAGAGGCTCTAAAATTTCTAAGCCACAGTAATAGTGTCTAATACTGTTACTCTCATTAAAACATTTAAAAGACTGTTCCATTAGATAATACAGCGGTGATAGCTGTGGTTTATTAAGCACCTACGTGTCATGCAATGCGCAAGAGAATCCAAGAATATAGGAAAAATTTGTTTTTCTGTGTCTTATTAGGAAAATTTATATATAATATATATATCCTTTATATATATACATATAATATATATGTATATATATAATAAAGCTCCTTTGGAGCTTCTTTAAGACATGTTTGCCAAAGATGATGTCTTTCCATTACCTCTGGCCTCCATTTTTTCCTGATGAGCAGAGGTCATTCAGATGTTTTTCTCCCTTTTATGTTTCCCTGTATGTAATTTGTCATTTTTCTCAGGCTACCTGCAAAATTTTCTCTGTATTTTTGGCTTTCAGCAATCTGATTGTGATGTACCTAGGCATGATTTTCTTCATATTTATACTATTTGGGGTTTTCTGAACTTTGAACACCTGTAAATTTATGTATTTCACCAAGTTTGGAAAATTTGGGACCATTATTTCTCCAAATACTGTTACTTTTCACCATTCTCTCTTTTTCTTTTGAATTTCAATTAAATATATATTACACCTCTTGATATACATAACTCACTGAGGCTCTGTCCTTTTTTGTTTTGGTTTCATTCTTTTCTTTCTCTCAGACCTTCAGATTGGATTTTTATTGATCTATTCTGATTCTTTCTTCTGTCATCTCCAATCATCTGTTAAAAGCAGCTAGTGATTCTTTTTTGTTCTTAATTCAGATATTGTATCTTTTAGTTCTAAATTTCTATTTTGTTCTGTCTTACCGTTTCTGTTTCTCTGCTGAGATTCCCTGTTGGTTCATTTACTAAAGGCATGTTTTCCACTGTGTCTTTGAGCAAAGTTATAATAGCTGCTTTGACATATTTGTCTGCTAATCCCAGCGTATGAATCATCTTGGGGTTAATCTTCATTAATTTGCTCTTTTCTCTTGATTGTGAGTCATGTTTCCCTTTTTCCTAAATGCCCAGTAATTCTGGTTGTATCCTAGGTATTTGAGTAATATAACGTAGAGACTCTGAATTCACTTCTATTCTTCTGAAGAGGTTGGTTGTTGTCGTTACTGTTTTAACAGGCAGTCGTTCTGGCTGTACTGCTACTCCTTAACTTTGTCTCTCCTGTCATGGTAGCAGCTGAAGTCACATTCAGTCCCCTCAGCCTTAGCCAAGAGGCTTTCGTCCGCCTCACACAGGCATGGTTCAGAGGTCATCCAGAGACCTAGGCAGGGCGTGCAGAATGCACTGCTTCCCCTCTGTGACTGTCCTTTCCTGAACCTCTTCCCCTCACTCTGTAGGAGCCCTAAAGTCTGCCTTCCAGTTTTTCAAGTGGGGTTTTAAATAAAATTTAGATAGCTGCCTTTATTTGACTATAATTATTTAAAATTTGAAAGGAAGCATTGGTCATTTTTGGTGACTAACCATTCTTGATGACTCATTTACTTTAACAGTGTCATTTAAAGTTCTAATTTCCTTTAAGTTAACATTTTCTGCCACTACACTCACATGCCTACCTACAGTAACAATGAGAGTAGGCTAGGAACACTTAACCACCCACGCTAGAATTTTAAATCTAAGTTCTCTTTGAATGCTGTTTTGGTGAATTTCAATGTGGGAGGTGAGATGATGTAAAACTTCATATTTTCTATTATAGTCAAAGGCATAATTTCTCTGACATCTTTTTTCATTCTCAATAAGAAATTACACTAGAATAATTTTTTAAATAAAATTTTTCCACATAGTGACAGTTTTTTTTCTCTTCAATCTACCTAGTCAAAGAAAGCTCAGAAGCATTTATTTACTTATCATAACTGTTAAGAAATTGTAGTCATTAATCCGTTCTCTTCCACATCATGCTGGAAAGAAAAAACACTTTGCTTCAGAAAATCTGTATTTCTGGCTTTATTTCATCGACTGATTGAGCCTTTGGACAGCTGAACAAAGAACACCCCCAAGCCAGCCTCGGCCTCCCAGAGCTTGCTTCCCAAAGAGGAAAGCTGTTTTGATATAGTAAAGAGGGAGATCATCTTTCTTACCAGTTAAGTGGCCTGCGATATAGAATGCAGATGTTAAAGAGCTGTTCAGTGGAAGAACAGAAATGATATGTGCAGGTATTAGGCCTGGGTTTAAGTTTGCTGCTTGTCATGAACGGCAGTGGTATTACAGATAGATAATAGAATTATGCTAGATTTAACCACAGGTACATTACCACTGAAACAAATATTTTATTTCATCTTACATAAGTCTGCAACTCATTATTTAACTGTTTATCTACTACATGTTCAGTTAGTATTCAAACTTGAATTGAAACATAAAATTTAAAAATAATAGCTAGATGGCATTGAATACATATAACACTAGATATTTAAAATAGTATAGTATTTAAAAATCATTTGGACCTATCATAAAATGGTATTTGTTTGGGGGCTTGTTGTGTTTTTTTTGGTTGTTTTTTATTTTTTTTGTGGTACGTGGGCCTCTCACTGTTGTGGCCCCTCCCGTCGCGGAGCGCAGGCTCCGGACGCGGACGCGCAGGCTCAGCTGCCGTGGCTCACGGGCCCAGCCACTCCGCGGCACATGGGATCTTCCCGGACCGGGGCACGAACCCGTGTCCCCTGCATCGGCAGGCAGGCTCTCAACCACTGCGCCACCAGGGAAGTCCGGGGCTTGTTTTTTTTAAGTGAGAGTTACTTATCAGAAGTGAGAAGCCAAATACAACTGTATTATTCGTGAGCTTCCTTCTTACTCTGCGTCTAAGAAACAGCACATATTATGGGCCAGGCACTGTGCTCAGCACAGCCTCTCCTCAGCTCAGCGGGCTGTCACCCTGCACGAACCGCAGATGGTATTACCCAGTCTTCTGACCGCTCAAGAGAAAGCATTTGGGTGAGGTCTGCTGATTTTGAGATGCTGGCATCCAATTCAGAAGTGCTTAGAACAACGTGAAGGCCACGTGAAACGCACTGAAGGCAGCCGTATGGGGCTCACGGCTGCTGGCTTGTGGCCCCTGCGCAGACAAGTGCTGCCTGGGCGGATACACGGGCGCTGTTATCAGTCGATGGCACCTCAGCATGACTTGTTTCATGTGCTTTTTCCCAGTGCTAGCTGCTCCCAAGACGGTTTCAGCTAGGAACGATGTGAGGCAAAGAGCATAAAGATAGAAGTCCAGGCCAGGGAAAGCCCAAAAATGCAGCTGCGGGACCAAGAGGAGGATTTTAGCATGCAATATTGAGCACCTACTGTGTGCAGCGCACTTCACTGGACCCCTGAAGTACAGAGATGAGTTGGAAATGGAAGACAGAGATTGGAGATAGAGAATATTTAAAAATTTTACCTGGCCTGGCCAGTAAGCGGGTAGATTTCTATCACCCGTATGTGTGTAACTGCCCTGAAAATACTTTCCTTCTGACTCCAGATCACAGCAGAACCCAGGTAGGCACCTGGCTTGGAGCCGGGTAGAAAACCCAGATGGACCTGGGAGAGCTGGGGACACTCATCGTGACCCCTAGAGGCAGAAAACTATGGCTCTGCACCCAGACATTCCAAGGTTGGGATCTCCTAGACTCAGTGACCTCAGCCTTTGTCCTGCCTTTCTTGCCTGGTGGTAGCTGAATAATTAACCAGACGTTGCAAGTCTCAGAGATTCAGCAGGAACGTAGATCAGTGAATGAGTAATCTTACAATTTAGATGCTTGGTAAAACAAACTGATGTTACATTGCTCAGAAGTGGTTACAATACATTTTAACCAGCCTTGTTAATTGATTAATATGAACACCCTTTTAAAAATATAAATGGGGATCATAAACTTCTTGTATATTTAGTTCTTGAGACGTCTGCCAAATACACCAGTTAGGTCCCACAAAATCCAAAACGTCAAAAGGTTCTATGTAATCTGGCAAGCACAAACCAAGCTTAGTAGCAAAAACATATCAAATTCCTGCCCATACTCAACAGGCAGCATTTAAGTGTTCTCCAGCATCAGAGGAAAAGTGGCTAAAGCCTCAGCTGGGTCCCATTTCTGTGACGCAGTTCAGGACAAGCCGAATTACTGGCCCTCTGGTCCAGCCATTTTAGATGAGGTGCAGCAAGTTTTAAAACTGACATTTCAAGAACCCATGAAGCAATGGAATGTGTTATGCTTGTTTTTTTATTTAGAATCATGAGAAACATTTTTAACAAACCTTTAAATTCTTCTCCATTAATGTGATTTAAATAATTTATAGAGATTAAATCTGTTTGTTTAAATATACTCAACTGTAGAAAAATTGCATTTTTTGTTTGTTTACACTGTCAAATCCAATCAAGCCAAACAAGATGGTTAACTAAAATGATTAATGAACCCAGCATTAGCTGACGGCTTTAAATTTAGAATGTGTTACTGATGTCAGGGTTGATTAGCTCTCTATCTAAAACCGATGCTATTAAAAGCTTTGAGCAATTTATTAGATGTAGTCACTGAGTACAGTTCCCGCAGGGTGAGAGAAATTCCATCAGGATTAATTCTGCTGTGGCGCATTGACAGGTGCGCAGATGTTGAAGAGAGCAAGGAGGCCTTCACTGACGGGGCAGGAAGAAAGAAGAGGCTGCAGGAGGGGCAGTCGGCTGGCATCAATTGCAGCAAAGGTAAAGAGGCTTGGAACTTAGAAAGTATGCATTTTCGCACAAGGAATCCCAGATGGCGTAAGCATATGAATATTGATCATTTCCATTTCAGCACTTTTGAAGAAGCAGGAAAAATAAATGAAGGGGAAGCAAGAGGTTAATGCGGTATCATGCTTTAGTAACTCCTCTAAAAATGAGCCCACAGGGAAATTACAGTAGGCAGTGCTGGAGACCAACATGTTTGTCAATAAGATAAAGGGCGCAAGTGGTAAAAGCAGGGGCGATGTAGGACAGACAGTCACCGGATGGGATGACTGTGTGTCAAGCATTTAGAGGCCTAGACGCCAACTGCAGTGAGTACACCAATCAAACTGCAAGCGGAGAATCTCATCAGAGACTTGTCCTCATCCTGAAGGGTACCGTGAGTCCAGGCCTGGGGCAGCCGCAGCAGGACTCAGGGAAGTCAGGCTGTTGAAGGTGGCTGTGGCTTTAGAAAGGTGTGCACGGTGACACAAAACCACGTCCGATGTCTGCGCCTTGGAAATATTTTATTACTGGTCCAGATGTCCAAGGGAAAACATTATTTTGGGGACCAAATTCCTCTGAATAGTTAGATTTTGTTCCTGCCCAGGGTTGTGTGAAAGGGGATCTGTCAGTAGGTCAGGCCTGGGCTGGAAGGTTCCTACCATGATTAATGCAGCTTAGCCATCTCTAGGAAAAAGGCAGCAAATAATTTGGATCCCTCTATGTAATTCCACCTAACAAAAGAAATAGAGACACTGTTATTCCCATTCAGATGACAGAGGGAAAGTAGTCTACAGTTTAAACAGGAAGACTTGATGACAGAAATTGCATCTGAAGTATGCAGCCTGTGTGGAGGTTATGGGTGTGAGGACCCAGGCTTGTGCAGTGAGGGGTGAGCGCCTACAGGACGCACTAACCTGTTGATCTTCTCCTTCTGGGAGTGCTCCCCATCATCCACAGCGCCCAGCGGGAGCATCATCACACTCTTCTGGATGGTGTCCTGGAATATTCTGGCAATGGGTATGGTTGATCCATCTCGGATCATGTCTGGCTCTGTCCCAAACACTGAATGAAGCACAGGAAAAGAAGGCATTTGAATAAAATAATGACAAGACTACCCCCAGTAATCTCCTCAAATGTAGTGTTTGCTTTGTCTTTTTCTTCTTCTTTGTTTTAATCATTAAATTTGATACTTGGGTTCGGTAAGCTTCTTGATTTCACATAATTTATGTTCTAAAATCATCAACAGAGTCAAGAAGAAAACTGTGGTTGCCTTCTTTACAATTATCTACTTTTAAACTTTTTTTATTTATTTTGGTCATGCAGCATGCGGGATCTTAGTTCCCCAACCAGGGATCAAACCTGAGGCCCCTGCAGTGGAAGTACAGAGTCTTAACCACTGGACCGCCAGGGAAGTACAATTATCTACTTTTTTAAAATATTTTTAAATTTGTATTTTGGACTAATTTTATACTTACAGAAAAGTTGCAGAAACAGTACAGAGTTCCCATATATCCTTTTACTTTCCCTAATGTTAACATATAACTATTGTACAATTATCAAGAATAGGAAATTAACATTGGAATAAGATTATTAAGTAGACTCAGACCTGATTGGAATTTTACCACTTTTCCCCTTTTTCTATACCAGGATTGAATCCAGAATCCCACACTGCATTTTGTCATTGCTTCTGAGTCTCTTCTAGTCTGTGACAGGTTCTCAGCCTCTCTTTGACTTTCATGAACTTGACCCTCTTGTAGAGTACTGATCAGTTGTTTTGTAAAATGTCCCTCAGTTTAGGTTTGTCTGATGCTTTCTCCTGATTGGAAGAAGTCATGCATTTTTGGCAGGAGCGGCACAAGATGGTATGCCCACTTCTATGGCTGGTGCATGAATTAAATATTGGGAAGGTGGGACTTCTTTGTTTTTTTGTTTGTAACCAATATACAAATAAATAGCTGTACTCGACCATCACCTGAATGTCTCAGCGTTTGTGCTCAACTTTCAAGGTATCCCAGGAAATAGTTTTAACGGATATCCTAGGGTCTGGAAAGAGATGAGTTCAAACCTTGTAGGCTAGAGGACAAGTTGCTGGTGACAGAGCAGGAGTGAAAAATGAAACAGTTGCAAGAGAGAGCGTGCCCGACCTTCTTTACCCACAGAGCAAGGTGCGAATGTGAATAAAGATGATGGACTTTGTTAGCAGAACTGGTCCAGCACACAAACAGGCCCAAAGGTGCCCATGCCTTCCTGCAAGAGTACGTCAGGCCTTGACATTTCGACCACACGCCTCTCTTCAGGGGCATGACATTTATCTTCCTAACCCTTCTTCCTCTTTTCTTCACTCCAAAATTGGCAAAATGCTGCTACAATTGGGACAGTAGGAATGATTATGCAGAGAAGCACGGCTCTAGGTCTTGGACTTGTCCTGTGATTGTTAATGTCTGTGTCCCTGTAGTGATAATCCTGACAGACAGTGAGGGCTCCAAGGAGGTCTGGACCCCCAGTTCCAGCTCCAGCATCTCTGGGGGTGTGGCCCAAGGCCCAACTGTAATATAGTGCATCGTCTATATAAACACTTGCCAGTGTCTTCCCGCCTAACGTTTGGAGAGACCCCAAAACTCCCCCTGCTTTTAGGAGAGCCCCCCACTTTGCAAATGTTGGCAGTGTCCCATTCCTGCTGCAGAAAAGACTGGCTGTTCCTCCTCCCCAGGCAGCCAGAAGCCCAGGCCTGTGTCCCTGCTCACCAATCATGTATCCTGTTCAGGACTTTGAAATACACGAAGTCAAAACAGGCACCGCTGAGGAAATTACAAATAAAGCTATTCCCTACCTCTGGAGAAGCAGAATGGCATTGTAAAAAAGACCACTGGTTTTAGAGGCGGATAGGCTGGAATTGAGTTTCTCGTGTGTTCTGTAATTTTATACAAGGAGCACATATCCAGGAAGCTTCTTCAGTGCAAAGCTCACATGGCCTGCCTTGGGGCCGTCTGCACCAGCCAGGCAGTCCAGGATGGGCTTGGGAAGAACACGACCACACACAGTAATTAAAGACCCAAACCCATGCCAAGACAGGTCCATGGTTCAAAACTCTCAGGGGAGACTCTGTGTTCACCGAAAACCCAAGCAAGGACGGCCAAGCTTGCACACACACACCCCGTCCAGGGTGAGCGTGGCTCTTGGAGCGAGGCTTTTATGTAGTGGGTCTCGTTGTCTGCTTCATGCTGACCTGAAACCACTAAAACCCACACCTCCTTGTGAGCAGGAAGAACAAGTCCCCGCAGGGCAGCCCATGTCAGCTTGCTCACTGCACTACCTTTGAGCTCCTTCTTCATTGTTAATCCCAGATTTCCTTTACTTTCATGCGAGTTCAGCTGTGCCTTTAAAAGGATGTTTTCAAATGTTGGTCATCATTTCCAGGAGTACTGGAGGTTTTCAAGTCCATCATTTTGCCCCAAATTCAAATCTCATGGTGTGAGCTTAAACCCTGGCTTTGCCACTAATAGCTGGGTGCCCTTCAGCAAATTACTGAAATGGTGAAGGGCATTGGTGCTGAAGAACCTAGGGGCAGGTGCTGAAGAACCTAGGGGCAGGACAGGAATAAAGACGCAGACGTAGAGAATGGACATGAGGACACAGGGAGTGAGGGGTAAGGTTAAGCTGGGACGAAGCGAGAGAGTGGCATGGACATACATACACTACCAAACGTAAAACAGATAGCTGGTGGGAAGCAGCCGCATAGCACAGGGAGATCAGCTCGGTGCTTTGTGACCGCCTAGAGGGGTGGGATAGGGAGGGTGGAAGGGAGGGAGACGCAAGAGGGAAGAGATATGGGAACATATGTATATGTATAACTGATTCACTTTGTTATAAAGCAGAAACTAACACACCACTGTAAAGCAATTATACTCCAATAAAGATGTTAAAAAATTTTTTTAAATAAAAAAATAAAAATATCTGAAGTCCAACCTGTTTTGATGGCTCTTTTTGCCGCAAGATACTGATTATCTCTGATATTTGCAACCCACGGGTGTAGTCCTAGCGTCATAGATACAGTCATCTGGTTGGAGCTATTTCTTTTGGAGAATATATAGTCAAGATGCTGCTTCACCTAAAAGGAACATTTTCAGGTGGAAAAGAAAATTTCAAGTTATTCTCTCATACCATGAACATACAGTCGTCTTTCAACAAGAAACTGATGAAATCTCAACCCAACAAATTCAAGTATTTGGGTTTTACCTTAGTTCTTCCGGAGGGATGGCGTGGAGTGAGCAGGGCTCCAGGACTGGGAGCTTCGCCAGTGGGAGGAACGCGAGCTCTCACTCCCCTTCTGTCCCCAGACCCTCCAATCCCAGCTCTGACCCTCCCCATACTCACCAGGGTGTCTGACTGTTAACGTTTGGTTATTATGAATTTTGGTAATTATGAAACACAATACAAGTACAACTTCTCCATCTGACGACTGACCACTCTTTTTGGACTTACCAGTACCTTAATGACTCTTATGGGGAATACCATGCGTTTGGAAATTTCTGAGAAGTGGAAGCAGTTCCAAGCTAAGCTGTGAAGGACCCGTGTCATCAGCGCCCTTCTCTTTCTTGGCTCTGTTCCAGCCGCTAGTCAGGAAATCCTCTGAGAACAACTCCGTACTCTAAAATAGCCCTTCCAGGGACTTCCCTGGCGCTCCAGCGGTTGGGACTCCGCGCTCTCACTGCCAAGGGCCCAATTTCAATCCCTGGTCGGGGAACTGGGACCCCACAGGCCGCGTGGCGCGGCAAAAAAAAAAAAAAAAAAAATCCTTCCAATATTTGCTTCAACCAATGTTAATGGATGCCTGTCATGTGGCAGGAACTGTTCTGGGTGCCGGGGTCACAGCTGTGAACACGACCAGGACGGTCCTGCCCTCGTGGAATTTATACGTTGTAGACAGAGGGACAAAAAGGGAGGGAGGGAGGAAGGATGGAGAGTATTTTAGGATGTAATCAGCACTGAGAAGACAATGAAAGGGACAGTGGGATAGACGGGGGTGGGATGAGGTGTTTCCTGAGCTTATTTATTCAGAGTCTACTTTCTGTTAAACTTGGGGTAAACTGATGCCTGGTGGATAACTGAGACAGGCACTCCCTCCAGATGAGGAACGTTTTCATTAAAATGGCTGCTTTCAGAGTGTAGATTTCAGACATCACAGACAAACTGATGACTGCAGCTTGAGATGTCCCAGCTCAGCCCAGCTGTAGGCAGTTAGCTTCTCCATCTGGGTGTAAAACCAATCTTGCCTTCATAGCTACCATTTAATTTTTTTAAATTTCCCATCACTCCAACTCCAAACGGTTACTTATCTGACTACTATAATTGCGTATAATTGAGCAAAGAGGTTTCTACCGAACAAAAATTTATCAGTTTCTTGACATTTGTTCCAGTCCCTTTTGTATTGGAAAAAAAAAAAATGACACTTCTATGTGAACAGCTGAACTGCCCGCTAAACTGTGGTGTGCGGCGCTCAGAAATGGCACTGCCACTGGGCGGGAGAACAACGCACGCTGGTTACCTGCTTCTCCACCACAGACATATTCATGTGAGGGACTAGACGGATTGAAAATTTTCCTATCACTCGGCCAGGGATGACTGTTTTGGCTCCAGGCTCATGAAACGCGCCCTCGATCCCGTGAATAGAAAGAGATGGGTATCTCCACAGGTGCATTAGAAGTTCCTCCTAAAGTAAAATAAAATCATTTTACTATCTAGAGGAGTGTTTAGTTAAAACCCAGTTGAATTATATTGCTTGTATCACCAATTTCTGTACATCTGTGACACCATTCATGACAAGTTAATTAGCACCTTACTTAGATATGTCTGGACTAATAGTACAGGTGGACTTTTCCCTCAGGACCTGAGACCCTCTGCTGCCTTCACCTGCCCTAGCTGCTTCCACTGACAAGGGCCCCTCACCACTCCAGCTCTGAAGTTTGCAGTTAATAGATGGCAAAGGGGCCCTTTCCAAACCTGGGGTTCAATTGTAAATTTCTATCCCCAGTCATTGCCATGATAACTTATATGCTAAATGCATTTTATTTTCCAGAAGGTTTCAAAGAAGTCTACAGACATTTGAGCCAGTGGCCACCAGAGAGCTAGTCTGAGGCAAGAGACATACTTCATAAGAGTAAACTCCCCACCTGTATTCGGCATTTTTCCCTCTCCTGGAGCGTCTGCCCAGGAGCCAGCCAGAGCTACCAAACACCACAGCAGGCAAGGGTCTTTTTTGTTTGTTTGTTTTGGGTTTTGTTGTTGTTATTTTAAGGAGGAGGAGAAGTAGAAGGGAAAAGAACAAAATCTGAATTTACCAGTAGCCAATGCTTTGGGCTCTGGGTTTACTTACTACACTCAAAGAGCAACGTAGCAATTTACACATTAGCCCCGTAAAGCTCTTGGTTTTATCTTTTAAAAAATGAATAATTAGGGGTCTTGGAGCTGAAATGATCTCAGTCTATTCTCAACCTTTAAACAGATAGATAGGAAGCTCAGCTCACTGGCTGAGGGCTGGCGTGAGGTTGAGTCTCATAAGCCAGTCTGGAAACGCACGGCTGTGAAGTGAATCACTGCCCTGTGGTTAGGCGCCTGAGGCTGGTGCCAGATAGACCCCAAGAAAAGGACCAGTTGATCTAGACCACGAGGACCACGAGGTTTCGTGAAGGGAAACCTGCCCCTGATTAGCATGTGCTCTCAGCTCTGAGATGTGCAGAACAGCAGCACATAGCAAACTAGGCACTGGGAAAATACGGGTTTTCATCGTTCCTCTTTCAGGTTACCCGTCAACATGTGACCTACCTTGGTGTCAAACAGAAATTTCTTAACCTGGCTGCTGTTCCGGTACTCCTCAAGGTCCAGATCGATGGCTTCGTATGTTCTCTTCTCCTCCTCTGTAACAGGAGCCACGTGGTCATAGATTCCAGGGATCAGAATTCGACCAGAAGAGTCCACCAGGCTGCCTATGAGAGACACACAGGAGACAAAGGCGGGTGGAAGCTACAGGTGCGTGGGGTCCTGGCCCTGGAGCAGAGTCTCAGGGACCCTCCTGGGGCTGCAGCGGGCCTGCGACCGGCCCTGTGACCGGCCCTGGGCCCTACAGCAGAGCCACTTGTCAGTAGCTCACGTCCCAGAGGTGACGGTGGGAGAAAGGAGCCGGTCACCAGGAAGACTCAGCCTGCATCAGACCCGTTTTAACGTCCACCTTGTCGACAAAGGGATGGAAACACACGGCTCTGCAATCAGTTACATTTGGAGTGACTTACCTGTGTTACATGCAAGTTCTCAGCTACACTCTTACATCATAAACAAGGTTCCTTTTTTAGTTTTATCTTATCCTGAGTTAAAAAGTAATGTGTTCATTAGAAAAATATTTTAAATATATATGTATGTGAATATATGTACAAACCTGAGAAACTGAAAGTCATCGTTCCTTCTCAACCTCTCTCCCCTACACACACCACAATAATATGATAAATACTCATCTTTAATCAAAAACGTAACAGCCTTGAGGTCTAGTCTACGAGCCACGTCATAACCACAAAAGCTTTCGTAGTGGCGAAGCAGATACACTGCTCTGTTATTTGTGAAAAAGTTTGGGGATTAACAGCAATGAGTGAAAAATCATCAATGAGCATCTATAAAAGAAGCAGATGCTGATGACATGGATGGATGGATGGATGGATAGAGAGATAGATAGGTAGATAGATAGATGGATTTAATTGGACAATGAAGGAGCAGGAAGCTCTAGAATAAAGGTGATACTGAAGACCCAGAGGCAACCTCCCAACAGGTCGCCCCGTGGGCTGGTGGTTCCCTGTGGGCTGGTGGTTCCCTGTCGGAGGCTGCGGAGGCCAAGGGGATTCGGGAGGGCGTGGCCAAGGTAGAACTGTGTCAATATGGAAAAAAGAGAGATTTTTGCTAATTGATTCCCAAGGAGGGAGTGCTTTTTGGCAGTTTGCCCAAAAGGGGCACGTTGTAAAATTTGCATAAAGTCGCCCTTGGGACATCACACCTGGCTGTGGGACACAGCTAATCAGCGGACCTGCTGGAAGAAGTCTTAGGATGTACATTTCTGGTTTGTTTATCTGCTTCACCAAATGCTCCATAGCTCATAAGGTAAAAACCATAATGCAACTACCGTTAAAGAACAAATTTTCTTTGTTCTTTAACGGTGAGAAAGGTGAGAAAGATCCAGGTATTGCGAGGTCTGAGGCTTATGTAACCTGAAAACCTCTTTTTTAAAAAGAACCAAATTATGACTATGAACGTGCGCAGTGTCCCTGCCAGGACTGTGCAAGCGAGGCCCTGGAGATGAAGCCTCCTTCAATTCCGGGATCCACCCGGAGGCTGGGCTGTCCGAATGTAGGCAAGAGCTCCAGGCGAGTCAGGTGGGCAAGCTGGCTCTCTGGAAACACACACGCACGCACACACACACACACACACACACACACACACACACACACACACACACACACACACACACACACACACACGACTCCCACCTGCATCCACCAGGCCCACCACCTGAGGAGGTCACGGGCAGGGTCAACGAGCAAACTCAGTGGCGTCGCTGAGCCACGTGGGACCACAGCGACTCACAGGAAGGAAGCCAAGAGGTGTGGGTAGATTGGGCACCAAGTCTGGATGCTTCTCCAGAAAGGTCTCTGCCACTATCCTCAAGTACAGCCAGATGTGTCGCAACATCCAGTGAAAGGAAAGGGGGTGGATTGAGGAAGGGTTTCAGTCCATGAAGAGAAACAACGTGGACGTAATAAGCCTAAGAAACGTTTAGCCAAGGGGGAAGCTAAGACCATGGTCTTCCTCCGCTCCACCCTTATTCAGGGCTGGCCTGGAAACCAAGGGGGAGACAACTGAGTCAAACAGAACTACGTTAGCAAATTCCCTGATGCTTAAAAAGTGAAACGAAAGAAGACATTACCAAGAAGAGCGACCAGATCCGCCATGGGTTCGTTAAGGATCCCACCAAAGGTCCCCGAGTGGAAATCCTGATCTCTGCACTTCACCTGCAAGACAGGGAACGGGAAGGGAGCTGCTTTTCGCCGTGGCTGCTCAGAGACACCTTTCGCCAGGCGGCAGACCCGCCCCGGGTGGCCCTCAGTGCTCAGGGGTCAGCTGACGTTGTCACCACCATGCTTCTGTCACACGATGTGGAGCGTCTGCCCCCCACGTCTTCAGGTCCCACTGAATTCCCCGAAACCAACCTCAGCCCCAGCCTGGCCACCAACAGTGCCGAATCCCAGACCACCAGCCCCTCCTTGGCCTAACGGCTGACGTGCAGCGCAGTTGCCTTGCTCTTGGTTTCACGCCATCTCATGCTCAGCCCTCCTTCCAGAAAATTCTCCAGGAAACTTTCTTCTCCTTGTTCTTGTCCTCCTGCAGGACCATTCTACTTACGTCTCCTCTGATGACTTCTTTTCTGTCTTTTCGCCCCCAGCTTAATCCTTGGATCACTCTACACACAGAGCTTCAAGGCCCACGGGACTTCCTTTACAACCGCCAGACTCTCAGCGCTCCTTCCGTAGGTCTGACCTTTGACCTACTCACAAGACCTAAAGCTTCTAGTCGCTTATGGTACATAACACTTTGGTGTGCTCCCAGCTTCTGAACTTGAGGAGGTCTAGACTGGAACATCTTCTCCTACAATTACTTCCTCCTAGCTTGCTGTTTCCAAAACAAGGAGAGATGCCAGTCCTATAAATCTATCCCCTTAAAATGATGTTGGGGACTTCCCTGGTGGTCCAGTAGTTAAGACTTCGCCTTCCAGGGCAGGGGGTGCAGGTTCGATCCCTGGTCGGGGAGCTAAGATCCCACATGCCTCGCGGCCAAGAAACCAAAACATAAAACAGAAGCAATATTGTAACAAATTCAACAAAGACTCTAAAAATGGCCCCCATCAAAAAAAAATCTTAAAAAAAAAAAGATCTTGGATTTCTCCCAGGCACATTATGTCCAGTCGGTTCCCAAGTTCTAATGAGTTTGGGTTTTTTAATTCTCTTTGACCCATTGTCTCTCCCCTTTCCTGCCCGGCTGGCCCTTCTCTGCCTCTGTCGCCATCTTTAAAGCCCTGCCAGGTGAATCGTCCATTTAGTCACTGTAGCTTAGGACCTGTATCTCATCAGGCAGGGATGCTAACAAAGCACTTTGGGGTCGCAGGGCCCCACCTCTGAAATCTTTCGCCACCTTATCCCACCTCTGCTCACAGCTTCCCTCCTCCTGGCCCCCTCGTCACGAGCCTGCCCTCCCCCGTTCTGGGCCACAGCAAGACGTCCAGTCCCTCGACCCATCCAAGACCTCCCCACCTCTCGTCCTCCTGTCCTTCTTTTCTCCCCATTCAACCTGAATGCCCCTGTGCATCCCTTCAGCCTCTCCGTGGGCGACGTCTTGACTGACTTCGTCTCCTCCATCACACCATCGGGCACAGCCTAAGCCCTGGATCAACCCTGCCCACTGGGGTATCTCCACCACCGGCTCCTGAGCACAGCTGCAAACGATATCCCACTGCTCGGACAGGGGACTAAACACCCTCACCTGCCCGCCAGCCACTTCTTCCTGCCCACCTGTTCCCCACAGAGACTACTTCCAGCACGTCTCTGCAGAGAAACTTCCTTCTGACTCAGCAGTAGAAAGAGGCCAACGACAGCGAGATGTTCCACGGCCTGCACAGCTCGGACCCCACCCTGCTTCTGCAGCTGCCCCGGACCCCGGCGGGAGAGCAGAAGCCCTTCCCGGCTCAGGGTCGCACCCGCCCTCTGGCTCTCATACACCACCACCCCCACCACCACCCCACCCCCGCTTTGCGGTTTCCAGCTGCTCTATGAGGGAGGACTTTCTGATTCTAAATTGCAGGCTCCATCACAGCTTGTCTGCATTAATAGAAAAGGAGCAGGAAGCAGACTACGTGTCAGGGCGGAACTCGAGGTCGCTTTCAGTGATCACAGCAAGGCTGGGAGGATTACTGTGCTCACTTCAGAGGTAAGGAAACAGGCTCAGACTTAAGGTGCGCTCAAGGCCGTTCGTCGGATGAGCCAGACCTCGGGTGCCGGCCTTGTCAGTGCTGGCACCCCTTCTCTTTCTGTCCAAGACGTGGTGGGCAGAGCAGGTAACGGCCACTCACAGCATCCCCAGAACCCGATCAGGCGGTCAGTCTCCTTACCCCAGTGCCCCCGTGCCTGCCTCCAAGTTTCACAGCTGGAGTTCCTAAAACGTGGTGCGTCACAAACCCCTCTCAATCTTCTCTCCAGAAAAACGTACACAGCACATGCGTTCACGGCTGGGGGGGCTTCATGAACTCCCCCAGTCCCAGGACCCCGGATCCCCCGGGGCCATGCCCCCGGCTCGGGGTCTACTCCCTGTCCTCCCCGCCGGGACCCCAGCACAGATCCACCTCCAGGCGGCTGCCGTTGGCAATACCTCCACTATGAAGTAGCTGTTCCCTCGCGTCCCCCACGTGAGCGCGGGCGTCCTCCGGCTGACCCACAGGTTGTCTGAAATCACGATGTAGTCTACGCTTGAGAAGAACCCGGCCTTCTCCTTCTGGACAAGTTCCTCCAGGGCAAGAGAACCAGCCTCCTCCATCCCCTCGATGACAAATTTGACGTTCACGGGCAGATCCTGAATTAACAGTGGAGCAAACCACGCTGTCAAAAAAACTGGACACCTTGCCCTTTCACCTTTTAAAATCCAGGATTTGTTTGCATGTAACTTAAACAGACTGAATTATTATATACATTCCCAAAAGCTCTGTTTATAACGAAGGGGTTTTAACTCAGGTTGTGACGGAGAATTCAAGGTAATGGCCAGTGAGCCATCAACCTAAGACTGATGACAGAGGATCTGGACAGGGCATCCCTAAAGAAAAGGCTGCGTCCACCGTATGGGGTTCCGCTCGGCCCCTGCAGAGAAGCCCGTTCCTCTTTCTCCCCAGAAGGAATTTTTCCAGAAAGGTTACTCAATTACAAATCTCTTTTCTGTCCTCATAATTCTGAGCATGATAAATGAGAACTCTTTGAAAGGTTGTCTAATGTTTAAGCCTCAGGATAATTTTCATTTCAAGTATCTGTTATCTTTCAGCTACGAGTTCAATCTGCCTTTTAACTTATTCAAAGGCTTTGATCTTGCAGCAAAATGGACCTTGAGTTTTCCCCTAATATTAGGACATGGAATAGCGCCTTTAAAATTTTTACAATGTGACTTTCCCCCATTTGGTTTTGATCTTTTTATATCTGTATAATTTATAACTTCATATCTTTGAGAGCCGTGTGGAGAAGAGGGGTCGATGGCTTTTCCTAGAGCATAAGGCACGTGCAGGGCAGGGGTGAACAGTTATTCTATGCAGAGGAGGCAATGCAAACACACTCATTAGCTCTAATAAGTGGGATCGCCTGGCCCCAGATTAACAAAGGCAGGATGAGTGGAGGATTATGTATTAGGAAATGTGACCTTCGGTCATTCAGCTGCTTAAGGGCATTTGGGGATAACAAGTTTTTCAATGCATTCCTTGAATACATTTCTATGTGTCTTAGGAAGTTAAGCTAAAGTTCTGAAATCTTAATATTTGAAAGCTCCTTATTAACATTTAACTAGAAAACAATTCCCACGAAGTAGCTGGAAAGCCTAAGAATTTTCTGGCAAAATGTGATTAATAAAATACAAGTCAATAGCTATTAAGTGTTGGAGGAGGACGTGGGGCTGGCAGCCCAGCCTGGGCTTTGGTCTCTGCTCTGTCCCTTGACACCCAGGGACCCGGGCCCAGTCATTTCACCTCTCGGCAGCCCACTTCTCTGTTAATACTTGCTCTGCCTCTTGGTAAGACAATCCAGTGAGGTGACATACATTTAAGTGCTCTGTAAGCAAGACAGAAAGAGGGGATGGAGGGCAGAAGGGAAGGAGGAAAGAAGAGACCAGAGCTCATAAAGGGCCTAGTACTCGCAGGCTCCAGGGAACCTTTCCATATTCACTGAATCCACGCAACAAGCCTGGAGACAGATATGCGCATTCCTAGATCGTGGATGAGGGGAGTGAGGCTCAGGGAGATTAACAGACTTTTCTAAGGGCAGAGTGGGGATTGCTTGTTTTGTTTGCGATTATACGTTTCAGAGTTGAAATTTAAAAAGCAAAGCAGGGGCTTCCCTGGTGGCGCAGTGGTTGAGAGTCCGCCTGCCGATGCAGGGGACACGGGTTCGTGCTCCGGTCCGGGAAGATCCCACGTGCCGCGGAGTGGCTGGGCCCGTGAGCCATGGCCGCTGAGCCTGTGCGTCCGGAGCCTGTGCCCCGCAGCGGGAGAGGCCACAACAGTGAGAGGCCCGCGTACCGCAAAAACAAACAAACCAAAAGCAAAGCAGATTTTGACCTTTATATAGGACCTGTCTTATAAATATTGCTTTCCTCTTCTTAAGAAAGAAGGACAGAAAACGAGAGAGAGGGGTGGGATGTGGGGAGGGAGGGAAGGAGGGGGAGAGAGAGAGAGGAAGGAAGGGAGGGAGGGAGGGAGGGAGGGAGGAAGAAAGAAAACAGAGAGAGAGAGAGAGAGAGAGAGAGAGAGAGAAACCAAGGGCTTACTTAGGGGAGTGCCATGAACAAGAGGACAACCTTGCAGTGGTCAGCAGGGCCCAGGCAGAAAAGCGTCCTGATTCACTAAGCCTGTCTTCCTCAGTGAGATGAAGCAGTCAAGTGAGAGCAGTGAAACCCTCTCTTCTGCTTATGTCTCAGGAGACAACAGACTCATGAGAGAGAAGCCCCTGGAGTCTGATGAAATCACCTCCGAGAAAGAAAAAACGCAACGTCAGGACCTGCTCAATGGACAGGATTTGGGAGAAGCAGCATCAAGGACCTGAACCTCGGGCAGCAGCTGGGCAGCTCCACTTGTCTTGTGGACAAGTGGACGGTGCCCGGAGGTGGACCCACGCCAGTCCTCACCAGACAGGCACATCCTCCCAGCCCGACCTCGCAGCCCTCTGTCTCGGAAGGAGTGTGCTGCTCCCAGAGCCTCTTTGGGGACGGGGTAGGGATGGTTGGCGGGGGTTTGCCCTGTGACTGCCGACACGTCCCTTTCTGTCCATGAACCCAACAAATGGGCCCCACTTCCTCTTAAATTCCCAGTGTTCCAAAGTGCTTAATTCAATTCAGCCACACAAGTAAGATGAGGGAAAGGTAGCAAGGCTGCACATTTTTAAGGTGACCCCACAAACTCCTTCTGCACCCCCAGGTTACAGAGCCCATACTCTGTGGAGCCCAGACTGGAACAGGCTGGGTCTCATACCTGGGCCTGGTCTCCCTGGCACAGGCTCAAGCTCACCGACTAGCAGGGCCATTTCTGCATGAAAGGGATGGAATCACACCATCAAATCCACCCAGTGTTAGAGGGCCGGCGCCCATATCAACACCCTCACTTTTACAGAACAGAATCTGAAGCCCAGAGAGGTTAAGTCTCCCACCCATGGCCACACAGCTAGATTGGATCCTGTTTGGAGTGTAAGCGTTCTCATTACCAGAAGAGAAAAGAGCAGTGCGAGATGAAACCATCCTCGTGAGCACAGCAAACGACAGTTTTAGTTGGTGGTCTGAGAGAGTAGCCCTCCCCTCAAAGCTGCACCCCACCATAACCCCTCCTTGGACGGATTGCAACCACTTCCCACAAGAATGGAAAGAACTCAGGGATTCAGACAGAACGTCACACCCCAGAGATCGCTATCCTGCTAATTTGCAAAGCAGCTAATATATTTCTTAAAGTGTATGTCTGTCTCTATTAACAAAACCATACTTTGTGATAAGAAGGACGGGTTGCAGATAAAAAAGATAAGCTGAATAAGTTGAAGATAAAAAAAGACAAGTCCCAGCAGATGGTGATGTAGCCACAGGCTCATCATGTTTTTTGCTGTGTCACGTTGTTGCATGTCAACAGCACGGGATCAAGGTATCACCCTGCCCCAGACCAGCTGGGTGGCTTTGAGTAGTTCCCTTCCTTTCCCAAGCCTCTCTCTCTTTATCTGTAAAATGCGTGTGATTGTAACACATTCCTCTGCAGATTGCTGGAAGAGTAAAGGACATCATGCAGCTCAGAGCCAGCTGCCTCCATCACCATCATCGCCATCATCACCATCATCACCATTACCATCATCACCACCATCACCATAATCACCATCACCATCATCATCACCGTCATCATCACATCACCGTCATCATCGCCATCATCGCCCTTGCTCCCAAGCACAGCCGGCACCTACCTCGTCCAGGGCTCTGAATGTGCTCACAGCGTTGATCCACGCTAAAACAGGGCCTTTGTTGTCTGTCGTTCCTCGGCCATACAGTTTTCCTTTGAAAATGGGGGAAGAATTTTCAGAAAAGCATGGACACCTCTGCCAGTTTAGTGAGCCAAAACCAAAGGTAGCTTTACAGGTAATTGTTTTAATGGTGCTTTCTATTTTTCTAGGCAGAAGTCTTGCTCTGAAATCACAAAGTATTGTTTCTTATGTACAAATAGTATGCTAGCCAGCAAACGTAAGCTAATTTGAAATATACAGATCCCTTTGGCCTTACTAGTAATTAGCCATCTTATCCAAGTTCATTGAAGAAGACCCGCGGGTGTGTTGCAGAATGTCACGTAATACAGCCTCTCACTCTGAGATTTTACAATTAGCAGGACAATGAAAAAGGGTGTATGTGTCTCTCCATTAACCTTTCTTTTTCTTGTCTTTATAAAACGTAATTACATTTGGTGTTTTTAAAAAAGAAAATATGTGACCTACACAACTATTTTCCCTGAAACCCAAGAACTCTCCTAATGGGGACTTGATCTGCCCAGAGGCACAAAGGTTCATGGTTGCTTTCACAACTGAAAGAAAATCAGCCTCGTTGGACCAACCGGTGGACCACGAGATCAGCGTTCTCTGCACTCCTAACAATGACAGGTAAGGCCTGGAGCCCGGGGCAGTCACATCTCGAATTCTTAAGCCCTACGAGCAGTCCCTCACCCACAGAACAGCCCAGCACGAGGTGTCACTGACCGTCCACCTCCGTCAGTGTGTGAGGGTCCGTGACCCACCCATCCTCCCGTCTGGCAGGCTGCACGTCCAAGTGGCCGTAGAAGCACACGGTGGGCTTCTTGGGATCATTCCCCAGTGCGGCCAGGATGATGGGAGGTATCGGGAGGCTCTGACCATCAGGCAGCTGCAGACGGAAAATGGATAACTGTTTTGAAAAAAAAGCCATTTGGTTCTTCCAGAAAATTCAAAGACATGGATGGCGTTAGGAGTCTGTTACTAGCTCCAATCAGGTGGACACAGTCCCGTTAACAGACTATTCAGACTCGTCAGTGCTAAAGCAGGCGACACTGGGAGGGTAGATTAAAGACCCATCCACTCCTGAGGGGCAGTAATAAGCCTTGATTCTGACGCGGGATTGGGTCCTTTGAGAAAGAGGCATTTGAACTTTAGGGAAGGAGCCATCTGGGAGAGATGTGAAGCACGTGAAGGACACGGACAGCACACGTGGGGGGCCTTCACGCACCCCCTCCACCTTCCCCCCGTCCCCCCGGTCCCGGCAGGACGAGGGGCCGATGCTACAGCCTCCTGTGGGCTGAGGTGGAGGTCTTCGCCCTTACTGGGAATCGCGGTGCTGCTTCTGCTGAGCATGAGGGCGAGCAAACCCCCATCCTGCCACCACGAAGGGAAGCCTGGCTGATGCCCAGGGAAGGGCCGCTTGGAGGCGGGAGGGGATGCCAGCACCTGCTGAAAACCTGCGTCCACCAAGTCCACGTGGGCTCCCAGGTTCCGGAGCCGGTCTGCAGCCAGGTCCGTCATTCTGAGCAGCTCTCGTCGGAGGCGCAGCACGGGCTGGACCGAGTCACTCTCGACCGCCACCCACTCCTTCAGCGTCTGGGAGGAAAGGCGACAGGCGGTCAGCACGCGGGTCATCCGCACCCACTCTTGGGGGCGCACCTCGCCGGGTCCCCAGCGCCCTCATCTGACCTGGAGACCGAGCTGGCAGACGACAGCTGGAGGCGTGACCAGGAGCCCAGAAGCCAGCGACGGCTGGTCAATGCAGGACGGGACGGTTGGTGGAAGGCCGCCTCTGAAGCCTGGCCTGGGCCCCTCAGCGCCACCAGGCTCATACAGAAGGCGCGGGTCCCCGCCCCCCTTGTGGTCTCTAGGAATTGAGAGCAGCCGCCCCGCGAGGGCTCGGCTTCCCACAAACGTCCCTGCAGGTCACTCTGATCCACCCCACGGTGGCCTCAGCTAGGCTGCAGGACCCCCTGTGACCATCCCGTGCATTTCAGCTCTGAGGTCCCCCCGCTGCACCTGCAGGATCCGGGAGGGGGTGTAACCCCGGGTTTGAACTCAGGGCTGGGCAGGCAGACAACCCGAGTTCCTGGTCCTGGTTCTGCCCACTACAGGTGCGTGGCTTCAAGGACATTTCTGAAGCTCTGGAATTAGCCTCAGCTTCCTCCACTGCAGGAGGGGCGTGAGGCTCCCTCGCTGCGGATTATGGTGGAGGTAATGCTGTGAGACAGTAACACACACACACTTTGGTCTCTCTCCCCGGTTCCCGGCCAGCGCTCCTAAGACTTTTACAATTTCCTAAGCGATGAGGTACTAGGAGCATCTCTTGTTCTAACATTTGGTCTTCGACGCCGGGTCCTGACAGAGCTCCTAACGCCCTTGGGATTTCCCGGGTGAAAAGGAGCGTGCTTTTGTCCTAGTGAGGAACTTTGGAGGCTTCTGGGCGTGTGGGCCGGTCACCAGAAAGACCGAGCCGTGATCAGACGCTCAGAACTTCCAGCCACAGCTCCCCACCTTGGGGGAAGGACGACGGGCTGGAGATGGAGCTAAGAATCGGTGATGCCTACGTGACGAAGCCTCCATAAACATCCCCGAGGCTCGGGGTTCAGAGAACTTCCGGGCTGGGAAGGGATGCCCTGCAACCCACAGGACAGAAGCTCCCGCCCCGGGCAAACGTGTAGAAGCGTGTCACTGAGTTCTGCGAGCTGTTCTAGCAAACGATGAGCCTGAGGAGGGGTCACCAGAGGCCCTGATCTGTAGCCGAGTCAGGCAGAAGTGTGGGCAACCTGGGGGCCCACCACCAGCTACTGGCGTCTGAGGTCGGCATCGGGGTAGGGGTGACACTACCTCCAGGAAGACAGTGTCAGAGGTGAGCCACGTCGCAGGACACCGGGGGGGCACACAGAGAACTGGAGACTTGCTTGTTGTGCAGAAAACCCACACTCTGGGGACAGAAGAGGAAACATGTCTTTCTTGGTGAGGACGGAGTGAGAACGTATACACGGGAGACCCAGGCCGAAGCCTCGCCCCGTGGGAGCTCCGTAACCACTGCTGATTCTCAATGTTAGGAACAATCCTTCCCATTCCAGGGTCCGTACTTGAGCCGCTTACACTGGGACAGCCGCAGTGTTTATTAAAAACCATACATGTGATTTTGGACTCTACTTCCTAACTTATTTTAGTTTGATTTCTATCCTGGTTGTAGCACTTCTATTTTTATTGTGAAGAAATGTATTTGATCTGAAGGAATATTGTGTTTTACATTTTTAAACTGGAATTTGTAGGGCGGATGCTGCCAAGTTAGCACTAAACTTAATGGACTGGGAGGCTATGAGGGCGCTGCACAGAGCAGCGCTGGGCTGAGAGGCCCACATTGGCGCATGCTCCCAGCGCATGCCTTTTCTCTCCCCGCTGTGAATTCCAGCCTGCACTGCGAACCCCAGTCGGGTTTCAACATCCCAACAGGCACTTACATCAAGTTAACACGCCCACACGAGGAAGGATTCCATGAAGGTCAAGCTTAGGCACTGCAGCCTGTACACTGAGCCTTGTACTTTAGTATGAATCATGGGGGATTCACGTCTGTTTGCACAGTAATATTCCAGACATGGGCTGGTTGACCCAATAAATGTACACTGAACACACATCGTGTGCCAGACACAGTGTCGGGGGCTCGGGGTCCAGGGTCCAGGGCGGCCTCAGGGAGTTCCCAGGCGGTGGAGGTGGGCCAGGCATGCCAGGGGCACAGGAGAGCCAGCAGGAGAGGGACGTGCCAGGTGGTGACAGAACGGGGAGGATGCATTTCAGCTAGTTTTGCAGGTGGAGAGGGTCTCTGAAGGGGAGGATGGGCCACCTGATGACGGTCCAGAGTAAAGGTGAGCTCAACAGAGCTTGCTGATCATTGCTAAACAGACATTCCTAGATCAAATGTGCTGGGAATGCCCTTTTTGGAAGGAATGGCCGGAAGGGATCTCTTACCTGAATCTAACCAACATTTAAATTCTAAGTCAATGAGGAGTCACAGGCATTTTAAATGGAGTTGTCAAGCAAAAAAAAAAAAAATCCACATCTCCCAGCAAATAACCATTCTCCCAGATTCCCAAAGGGCATATCCAAGCATTTTGCGCGTGCCGTGTCTCTCACCTGTACAAATTCATCCTGATGGAGATCGATGTATTGGAAGACCTTCTCTAGCAGCCCAGTGGGCGGGGAGGATGGTGAGAACATGCCTCCGTCCAGCAGCAACAGGAAAGCAAGGAGAGATGATGCCTGTGAGCATGTGACGGGGGGATATTTTAAAATAAGGACCAGGTTTTGGACTTTCCACCTTTCAAATACTTCAAGAAAGTTAATGTTATCCAACACAGCTGATTCCAGTCTTCTGAACTAAAATAACACAAGGTAGTAGAATGGGAAATATATTTTTTGCTATATCTTCACCCAAACCCTTCACTTGCAATGCTAAAGAATTTTAATAAGATAGAAACCAAGTTAACAAGCTTGTATTTAAGCAATGCTGTTGTTCGTTTTTTTTCCTATGACACAATTTTCCTATGGGTTCACTTCCTATAAAGCTAAGTCAGCTCCCTACATCCCAGGTGTTAAGGGCGATATATAAGAGAGAAAAACGTGAGATAATTAAAAACAAAACCAAAAAAAACAGCAACAAGGTTTCTTTGTGTGATTAACCACTTTATGAAATACTAGAAAAGTAAGGACTGAATAAAATCCTGTGCAGTGCTGTAGGGTCTCTTTCCATCAGCTCCTGAGGTTAGAATACCTTGAGAAGAAACTTACAAGCCACGCTGTGATAAATAACATCACAGGACTGGCGATCATGTGGACACTGTTGGCCACAGTCTCTGCCTGGTAGCCCCCGGTCCGTGGCTTTCTCCTCTTTCCCTCCCACCAATCTGGCCTCTCTGCTTCCATCCCTGACGGGTCCCTTCCTTCCTCTGCCCAAGACCCCATTTCCTCCCTCCCCCCCTCCCTGTGACCCCTTCCTAGTCTCCTCTGGACTCCCACAGCAGGCTCCAGGCTGGGTGCAGAGCAGAAAAACTGTGTCCAGAAAAGCGCAGGACTTCCAGGTTGCAGACTAAACTAATCATCTTCTTCCAAACCAACTCTTCCTTCTGGATTGGCTCTGTTCATTTCTGAAATAGACTTTAGTTTTTAGAGACATCTTAGGTTCAGGCTGCTTCTTCCCTTGGCCTCCAGTTGCAGGCACCAACAGAGCCAAGGGAGGACTTGGGTCTAGAATAAAGAACTACTACAACTCAATAAGAAAAGACAAATTAACCCAATTAAAAACGGGCAAAAGATTTGAATAGACATTTCTCCAAGGAAAACATACGTATGGCCAACAAGCACATGAAGAGATGCTCAACATCGTTAGCACCAGGGAAACGCAAATCTAACTGCGACGCGACCACAGTTCACACCGCTCAGGATGGTTAAAATCAAACTGCCAGATGACAGCAAGAGCTGGCGAGGACAGGGAGGGACTGGAACCCTCGTGCACTATTGCTGGGGATGTAAAATGGTGTGGCTGCCTTGGAGACAGCCTGGCGGCTCCTCAGACGATTAAGCGCAGCGTATCTTACAGCCCAGAAATCCCACTCCTAGGTGTGTGCCCAAGAGAAATGAAAACATACGTCCACACAACAACTTGTGATTGTATGTTTACAGCAGCATTATTTGTAATAGCCAAAGCTGGAGACAATCCAAATGACCAGTAATGAACGACTGAATGAACAAAATGTGGTACAGACACACAATGGAATATGACTCAGCCATAAAAAGAAATGAAGTATTGACACGTGCTACAGTACGAAAGAACCTGAACACCTTCTGTTAAGTGAAAGAACCAGAAACGAAAGACTACACGTTGGATCAGTCCAATTATGTGAAGTGTCCAGGATAGGTAAATCCTAAGAGACAAAAGTAGATTGGTGGTTGCCTAGGGTTGGGAGGATTGGGGGGAAATGGGGCATGACTGCTGATGAGTTGGGGATTCATTTTCAGTGATGAGAATGTTCTAAATTTGATTGTGGCAGTCGTGCAATTCTGAACGTACTAAAACCCACTGAATTGCAATGCACACTGTGAGTGGGTGGATTGTAAGGAAATTGAATTGTATTGCAATACAGTTGTTATAAAAATAATAAATGTAAGCATTCAACAATATAAATATATTACTGAGTATGAGAAATGTCTATAAAGGAAGCTAAGGCGGGGGTAAAATCAGGGTGAAAGCGAGCCATGCTCCTCCGTGAGTGGACGAAGCACTTGGTCCAGCAGATGGCGCCAGTGAGCTGTTCAGCATCTGCCCCGTCCTCCTCCGCGGTTCCCAATTCACCTTCTGAGGGCAGCTAAGTCCCGTGGGCAGAGCCTAGAGCCAGGGGCTGCGAGGACCCAGGAGGAAAAGGCCCCTGCAGACCCACAGTGGCAGGACGATGAGGTTCGTGCAAATGGAGGAGGAAATTTTTTGCAGCCGATCCATCTAAATTAATATTTGAACTGTTATTGTTATTTTTCATTCATTCAATTTGCATTAAAAAATTATGTGGGGGCTTCCCTGGTGGCACAGTGGTTAGGAATCTGCCTGCCAATGCAGAGGACATGGGTTCAAGCCCTGGTCCAGGAAGATCCCACATGCTGAGGAGCAACTAAGCCCGTACGCCACAACTACTGAGCCTGCGCTCTAGAGCCCGCGAGCCACAACTACTGAGCCCGTGTGCCGCAACTACTGAAGCCCGCGTGCCTAGCGCCCGTGCTCTGCAACAAGAGAAGCCACCACAATGAGAAGCCCACACACCACAACGAAGAGTGGCCCCTGCTCACCGCAACTAGAGAAAGCCCGCGTGCAGCAACGAAGACCCAATGCGGCCAAAATAAATATAATTAATTTAAAAAATTACTTGGTGCTCCTCTCCAATGAAATATGAAAGGAAAACTTGAAGAGGAAAAGGAAGCCAAAGGAAAAGGAGAGGAAGGAAAAACCTTGATTGTGAGGACCGAGAGTCCTTCCTGAGGACTGAGTTTCCATCAGGCTTGTTCCTGGAGCTGCGGTCCTGCCCACAGGGCCTGCACCACCGCACCCCTCGCCCCCAGAGCCGTCCCCCGTCCGTCTCCCCTCTCCACTCGCCGTCAGGCCCGCAGAGACCAGCCGTGGGCACTCATCCTGCTCTTAGGATCCCGGGTGGGGCCCCTGGGCATCCTTTGGTCTCCTCCCGGGTCTCTTGTGTTCCTAATCGTTCTGTTTCTTTTCTTGGGTTATAGTCATGTTTGACCTGAACGAATCACCCAACAAAACCCTGGGGACTTAGAAAGGGTATTCCTGGCCTTGGCCTTCGCAGGAAGGAGCAGTCGCTGGAGAAGGCAAGGTGAGGGTGAGGGTCAGGGAGCAGAGACGGAAGCCCATGTCTCAGTGTCCTCCTGGGGGGCCGGTGGCCCAGCCTGGGCTGCAGGGCCTCGCAGAGGAAACTCCTTTGCTCCAGAGGCTCCTGTTAATTCCAGCTGGTTGTTCTCAGACTGGGAACCGAAGTTCCACGTGCCCTTGTGCTGAGTACTTACATTTAAATGTAAGGACCTCCTGACTTCTCAAAGTCAGGCCACACCTCTGCGGTGTAACCATCCCCCACCCCGTCCTTCCCCTAATCCAAAGAGCTTCACTTCCTCAAAGCCTCGCCTCCCACTGGACGCAGGCCTCAGTGGTCACTCTGTTCTCTCCCAGCCCCAGCCAACAACTGGAGACAGTTAGGTGAGCCGTGTACCTAGCTGACAGTGGCCTTGAGATCCCATGGGCCGCCTCAACCAATGACACTTCTCTATCTCCTGCCACAAAAACAGCAGGCATCTCAGAAGGAGCCTGGGGTGGTTGTTAGTTTCTGATGTTGAACAGAATAAAGAATAGAAAATGAAAGCGCTCTCACCCCACACAGCCTGGGCCAAGGGTACAGACAATGGCCCATCAGCCAAACCCTTTTCCGCCCGTAAGAAGCTTTAGTGCCAGCGTCAACCTGGATGCCAAGAATTCTGCTTACCAAGTCCTTTAGAGTTCGGCGTGACCTTTACAGAGGTCGCTCTGCCGGTGTCTGCTCTGATGAATTTTATAACACAGGCAAATGCTTTGTTAGCCTCGTTTATCTCAGCACGAGAGGATTAAAAACAAAAATTCCAAACCGAAACACAGGCCTTTCTGGCTTGTGTTCATTCCCTTGCCGGCTCTGAACTGAGCCCAGCGGCTCCTGCTGAGGTTAACCAGTCCTGCAGGCTGGTGAGGGCGTGGCTCTCAGAGGGCAGCCTGGACTCACGCCAGGGCCAAGGAGGCAGTTTCAAGGAGCGGAACGCCCCAGAACGTCCCAAGAACTGCAGCGTGTCCACCATCCTTTCGTGGGGTCTGCCGGGCGAGTCTGACCCCAGAGAGGAGAGGTCAGTGGCCGAGCCTCACTCCCAGACCCAGAGGTGACCCGCACGCCGCACAGGCGGCTGGGACGCCAGCACAGGCTCGGCAGGGCCGCGGAGGGCAGAGGTCACCAGAAGCGGGCACGGAGGAGGCCCCGGGCGCCAGCCTGGGGCGCACGTGGAGCTGAGAACAGGCTCTGGCCCTCTCGATGGCCGACGGCCCGCTGCGGGCAGGGGACACAGGCTCTGAAACAGGCACAAAGCACCACCACGTGCCGCCAGGAAGGGCCCGAGGTCAGTTCCCACAGCGGCCGGCCCTTTGAGGCCCGGGGCTCTAGAATGCTCCATCCGGGGCGGCAGGCGGCCAGTCCAAAGACCCGGCTCCTGACGCCGGGGGCGTGCGTGTTTCTCCACCGCCTGTGGTCTTTGCCAGTGGGGAGCCGGCCGCCTGCACAGGCCGCGGGGACCAGGAAGCTGGCCTGCCAGTGAGCGAGGCCACCTCTTCCCGTCTGGCCAGGGACCTGGGCCTCTCCTGACATCAGCCTGAGGGACCGCCGGGGCTCACTGCCTCTGGAGCCTCTGTCTTCTGGAAACACGGGCAGCACAGAGACAAATAGGTGGAGCAGAGGAGGGACTGAACTCGCCAGAGACCCCTCTGCTGTTTCTCCCGCAGACAGGCAGCCATGCCCCACCGAGTCGGGGCAGAGGGTCTGAAACGGTGAGAGCGCTGTCACCACTTAGAGCTGGACGGGGAACTCCTCAGAGGCAAGCCTGTGGCTCTGATCCCGCCCCTGGAACCCAGGGCTCCCGCTCCGAGAGGGGAGGGTGTCCATCCCGAGCGTCAGTGGTGCGGGGCCTGGCCTGGAGCCCAAACCTGGGGTGAACCTGAGATCTTCAGAGCTCCTGGCTGAGGCTAGGCTACACCACAGCCGCCCCCTTTTCCTTCTTCTAAATCTCTTTTGAGGGATTTTTGCATAAGTGCTAACAGAATAAATCTAAAATACCTGTAGGAGTGACTGAATGATCTCAGGGCACAAGAGGTGAACTCGGGGCGTTCCAGCGGCAGAATGAGGGAGTAGGGGAACGGGACGGCGGGGCTGAGGTCAGTGGGACCCGAGAGGCAGGGAGACCCAGACTTAGAGCCGCAGGAGGGTGACCAGGGAGGAGCAGAGGCGCCTCAGCGGGGCGGGAGAGGAGGACAGGGTTCTGGCAGGACTGGTGCAAATGGAGCTGTCACCAGAGAACACGTCTGCTTTTTACCTAGATACTCCTTTAAATCTTATCTTCTAAAGCTGAAGTTCACAGCACAAACTTGTTTTGATTTCAAAACATGGGGCTTTATGACCTTCACCACTGAGAAGCAAGGTCCCAGCGATAAAGGGAAGGAAGAATTCCAGGCTTGGCCTCCTCCTGAATCAGTGCCACGGCTACTGTGCAGTTGGGGACAAAAGTTCAACATGTGAAAAGTCAAGAACGAGGGCCATTTCAAGGACAGGGCAGGAACTTTTCAATCCCTGTGTACTACGCTCCTGTAGCTGCCAGAACCAAGTGCCACGGGGCTGGGTGGCTTAGGGCAACAGGAGTTCAAAGGCTCACAGTTCTGGAGTTAGAACTCAAGGTGTCAGCAGGGCCACGCCCCCTCTGAAGGCTCCAGGGGAGGGTCCTTCCTGCTCTTCCCTGGGGGGGGGGGGGGGCGTGGCTGGCAATGCTCCAGTTCCTTGGCTCGTAGCCGCATCCCTGCCACCTGTGCCCATCTCCTAGGTGTATCCCTGCCTCTTCTAAGAAGGACTAGGCAGTGGCTTTGGGGACCACCCCAGACAGTAGGACCTGATTTTAACTAATTACATCTGCAAAGGTCCTCCTTCCAAGCAAGGTCACATTCTGAGGTTCCACGAGGACATGGATTTGCGGCCACTATCTGACCCAGTACACTCTGTTCGTCTCTTGTCACTAATATTCTCTTATTTGCTTTCTTAATAATTATCATCTGACTCACTTGAATATGAGCCGCATGACAACTGGGACTTGGTCTTCCTATGTCCCTGGTCCCCGAGAGCCTAAGCTGTGCCTGTCACAGAACAAGACCAGGTCCAGCCAGTATTTACTGAATAATTACATGCATAGTCCTGAAGGACACCAAGAGTAGTTGATTTTCACTAATGTAACTAGTTCTACTTCAACGCCGTGTAGAAAATGCAGAATCTGTCTAATAAAACTATTCCAGCTGTAAACCTGAATAACGGAAAAAGTGAAGGTCAAATTTGGGCAGACTTTTCCCTCCTGGCAGTCCCCCCAAAACCCCCATGTGGACCTCTGTTCACTGATCTGCCTGCCGGGAGTCCTTTTGGTCCTCTCCAGCCTCCCAGCTCTTTACCAGCAAAGCCATGCCAGCTGCTCCAGGCTCACAGGGAACCCCTCTGCATCCCACGGAGTCCACAGCCTGCACCTCACAATTCACAGCATCCTCGCCAACTGCCGCCCCCCTTCCTCCCTGAGTGATTGCAGCCTTGCTCTTGTCCCTTGACGTCCTCAACTTCACTGTGATGGGTCTGACTGACATATTTACACATTTTGCTCAATCATCACTGTCTGTTTTCAAACTGAACACTCATTTCTGTCTTTTTTTATTCTGTAAAATGCTTAGTAATTCTCTAATATCACTGTTACCTGAAAACTGGGTTCACCTCTTGGTGGGTGTCGAGCCAAAAGACACAACCAAGACAAAGAGTGGGAGAAGGAAGGATTTATCACTTGCAGTGAGTAAGGAGAACATCAGGGATATTTCCCAAAGCAGTGTCCCTCCAAACAGCAAATTGGGAACGTTTTAAGCTAAGGGAATACGCATATTCATGAAGGGGCTTCAGCATAGAATTGGGGCAAAGGTCACCAGAGTCCAAGTTTTAGTTGACTGAGGTCACGAGGGTCAGAAAAGGTCAACATTATCACCCCTGAGGTTCCAGTTGGTCTCGGGGTGGAGGCTTCAGGCTAATCTTTATCACTGAACAGAACTGGGAGTCTTTACAACTGATTTATTATCTTCACTCTTTCTACTTCTCTTGCTGATGACAGTCATTTGTTCCCACCTCCCTTTGTTCCCTTAAGATCATTAATTACAGAGACCTGTTCAAGGGCAGGCGTGGTGGCCAGGCTTAGATCCCAAAATGGCTTCGGCTAAAATGGCTTCTCTTCTGTCAAAAAGCTGCATCTGGTTCTTTTCCTCCAGGGACCCCCTACCCTAGGTGCTCACTTCTCAACCATTTCCTTTATTCTCTTTCCTAGGACTGCTACTACGGCTGGAGTCTGTCAATCTCTCATATGTCCTCCAGCTCTCTTCTCTTTTCTGTCTTTTTTTCCTTTTATCTCTGTGTTCCACTTCCTGGGTGAATTCCTCAGTCCTGCCGTCCGGCTCATTCATTCTCTCTTTGGCTGAGGCCAGCTGGCATTAATGTCCTCTACTGAGTTACTGCAGTGACTAGTTTCCTTTTTCAGGGTTGCTGATTGGTTGTGTTTCCATCTGTTCTTGACTCATGTGCCCACTTGTTTTATAATTTCTTAGTCTATCATTTATCTCTTGAAGATTTTAAATGTACTTTGTATCCATTCTAAAGCATGTTCTACTGTTTGCATTTCAGTGGCAGTAAATCCACTTCCCAGTTAATTCTGTGGGTTATCTTCCTCATTGTTAGTGTTTGCTCACCTACTACAGAATGTTGTATGTGACAAACAGTTCACCATTGCCTACCTCCTAGTTTTCGCTAGATGTTAATTACTAAGGGTTAAGAATTCTAGTCTTATATGTAAGTGAAACTACTAGAAATAAAAAGGGTAAAGAAAAAATCTCTATATACAAAGTAGGCAAGGATGTAAGATATGATTTTGGTAAAAAAAAAAAGTATAAGGTATGAAGATGTGTTTTTGTTAAGGGAAAAATTTTGTCCTAGTTTAGAGGTTATTTAATGGTTGTTTCATTTTTTTTAAGGAGAATAAAGGACAAAAAAATAAATAGTTATAAAAAGTTGGAGAAGAGAGAGAAAAAAAGTCTTACGTTGTGTGGTCAAGCTGGCTAAAGTTAAATGAATTTATGATAAAATTTTTGTTTTTTAAAAAAGGATTTTTAGTATCAACAGTGTGCCTATGCAAAACTGGAATTCAACTTTCTTACTCTGTTAAAAGGACAAGGTTTTCTTGGATTATTGCAAAAGATTTTTCTTTACCTGTTGAATAATCTGCCTAGAAAACAAAGATTCTGCACTTACCAAATAATTTCCTGTATGTCATGTTGTTTTAATCAGCTCTTTGATTACTCTCAATATTAAAAGAACTAAAGTCTTTTTATAACTATGCAAATTTCCGGACATGCCTTTGAAATCTTTTAAGTCACTTTAGTTAGAGATAACTTTAAAAAAAAGAGATAACTAAGTATTGTTTCACGGTGACTTGTGATCACGTTGAATCAAGTGTCTTAAACCTGTTGACATATTTGAGAACCTCTCAAAGTCAAATTTTAAATGAAGTCTTTTTGACCTAGAACCAACTTTGGGATTTTTCCAGAGGGCCCCCATAAAATATCAAAGATTTGTTCTCTCTCCTTATAAAAATAGTGATATGAAACTAATTAGGCTTATTTGATATGTTAAGTTACATGAGAAGCATTGTCAAATAAAAGTGATGTTTAACTTAGGTTATATTTGTATGGATATATGTTACTAATATAAGTATTTCAAAATTGCGTAAAAATTCCTGGAAATTTGTCAGTGTCCTTACTGTCCATATAATCATCGTAATTCCAATTGTTATCTTAAAACGTTGTATGCCTTAGAAATAATCAAATTTCCTTGTCCACTGAGTCATTTTTTTAAATGAACTCTCACCATATCTTTAACCATGGCTATTTAAAGTCTTTTGTCATTCACAAAGAGTTATAGCTTTATTCTGATCATTCTCTGAAAACATTTATAATCAGTTACAGGCAAGAAGCACCATGATGACATCACTTGAATTAATTTTGAGACCATGCCACTGGACTGAGCAAGGATTTCCAGAACTAACGGAAAAGCTGATGGATTCATAAAACTTCTAACCCAAGATTTAGCAAAACAAAAATCATTATATGGGACTGAATGAACTGATGAGAATTACTGCAATTTTTATGACTTTTTGTTTGAAATATTGCTAGTTCTTTACTGTTTTGTTTCCAGGTTTAAGGAAAACTTCTTTTCTCTTAAGCTATCTGTAACTTATAGTAATCTGATAAATTGTATCTTTGTAAACAGAATTGAAACATTTATGTGTTTCTCCCTCATACCTCCAGTACTTATAAACTCTAAGTACTCTGATTTTCATGACACTGTAGTTCATATATATATATATATATATACACACACACACATACATACATACATATATATGTGCAAATGCGTAAGTTAAATAAGAATCTTTTCTCTGTATAACAGGACTAAATTGAAAACATTGGTTTATTACCAGGGTCTTGGCTGGGATGCCATATTTGAGAATGACAGGCATAGAATCAGATGTGAACAGAAGTTTTAAGGAACTAAAGTTGACTTTACTGAGCCAATAAAGCCTCCTGAAAAGACAGCCTGGTGCCTCTGTTACAGAGTTCCTACTCTTACAGGTGAGTAAGAAAGGTCACTTTCTGGCAGACCCAGGAATCTTTAGGTAAACTGGAGGCCTCAAGAAGAAGGGAATTCACCCAAATCTTGGTTACTGCAGGTGAAGCCTGATGGTGACACTTGGCCTGGCTTCCTGCCCTCGAGAAGCTTTTACAAGTCTAATCGGAGATTCCTTTTGAAAGTTCCAGTAAAGCGGACTTCCGAGCTGATATGATCAAACACTACTCTTGCAGCACTTCTGCATATAATCAAGCCAAGTGTAATGACACTAGACTCTTTACCAATTAGTCTTGCTGTGATTATATTTGATAGGAATGGAGGTGACTGTTGAGAGAACATTATGTTACAATAAAAAAACTACAGTACATCCATTATCAGATCTAAGCCCTATTCGCTCGTTGAGGTTTTGTTATCTACTCGTAAGCTGGAACCTGAACTCTGCTAGTTTCCTCCAATATCTGGCTACAACTCTTTAACGTTTCCAATTTTCTCCTACCCTGCTAACTTGGAGTCACTAAGAACTAAAGTTGCCCTTTTCCTGAAGCCCTACAAACTGGAGCTGATACAAACTACAGAGAAATCACCACGATGAGTCACATATGGACAACTTGCTTGACTGCTGCTGGGTGGGCCCCTCGGAAAGCTCAGCAGAACGCCCAACACCATCCCAGAGTCATTCAAACTACAAACCAGGACACTTGTCAGAACTGCCCTCACTCCACCATCTAAAGATGCTTTGAGCCCAACAGCCAGAGCTTTTCTTGACTGACTGCCCTCTGGACTCAAAAACAGAATTTGTAGTTTGTTTTAATCGTTAACCTTTATTTTTGTTTCCTTAGAAATGCTTCGTATTAAATAGCTCATTGCTTGCACCATAGAGAGCCCTAAATGAGATACAGGTAGATCACTGGTTGCTTAGGGATGGGGCAGGAATAGGAGAACAGGAAAGTAATTGCTAAGGAGTATTGGACTTCTTTTTGAGGTGATGAAAACATCCTAAAATAAACTGTGGTGATGGTCACATATATCTGTGAATATACTAAAAATTATTGAATTACATGCTTTAAAAATGCAGATTCCTAGACTTCCACCTCAAAACTATTCACACTAATGTTTTGGGGGGGCAGCAGGAGGCAGAGCAGAGTTCAGAGTTCAGTGAGGAAGGGCAGCGAACTGTATCTGGGTGTGTAGAGTTCTCCACATCACCCTCTAAGCGGTACTTGGACTTTTGCATTCAGCAGCTGGAAGTTGTGCTCTGTGGTTTTGATAAGAATATTGCTGTTCGTGGTAAGAAAAGATGAGTATGGAGAAGTGTGCTGTTGAACGTCTAGGTCACCCCACCTGCCTGGGCCTTGTGTCAGCACCCCGGCCCCCAGCATTCACTGAGGGGAACTGGCTTCCAGGTACTGTGTAAGATGCTTGAAAGTAATGCCATTTAACTATTTGTTGGAACATACAGCCACCCAAAGCGCGCCGGTAAACTACTCCCAAATGCCGCGTCGCTCAGGCTGAGACAGGCAGCACCCGAGAACATGCCTAAGTGCAGGTGGGGATCCGCTCCGCAACCTGCCTCACAGGCATGGCACACGCACCGTTAGGCAAGCGGAAGGCTAGCACGCTGCTCCCCTGGACCCTGAGCGGTGGAGGGTCTACTCACCATCCTTCCTACTTTGGGATCCATTGGGCGGCAGTTCTGTGGTCTCGGCGATTCCCCCGGACCTCGAAGGAAAGTGGAAGAGGAGGTCTCACCAAGGCCCTCAGCTGGTCACATTAAACATCCCCCCACGAGGTGCCTGTCTGCGTCCTCCCCGTTCCCCCAGAGGGAAGACAAGGCTGGAATAGTGGACCTATTCACATTCGGAAAACAAAGCTGCTTCAGAGACACGCGTTCAACTCGCCAGCAGAGGGAGAGACAATGCGTATTGCGTGCACAGACACGGGATGAGGCCGTGGCCCGGAAGTCACCTGATGTTACTGAAGGGCAGCGAGGCCAGCCCAGGCCGTGCGTGACAACCCAGGGGCTTCGCCTGGCACGTGTGGAGGGTGTCACCTTTAGCAGGGAGCAGATGCACGTGCCCAAGGCCGGCAGACCTAAGGGAGGCCATGCGAACACACGCTGTTACCTTTGGCAGGTGACACCTCGGCCCTGCGCTGGCACTGTGACCCTAGAACGTGTCAGCATGACAGGCTGGGTGTCAGTCTGCTCCGGCTGCCATAGTGAAGGGTGGCAGAACGGGCGGCTTAAACAACAGAAATCGATTCTCCCCTAGCTCTGGGCCGGGAAGTCCAAGATCAAGATGTTGGCAGGGTTGGTTCCTCCCTAAGGGTGGGGGAAGAATCTCTGCCTGGCCTCTCTCCAAGGGCTGCAGGTAATCGTCCACGTTCCCTGTCTTGCAAACGCATGGCCCAGCCTCTGCCTTCGCCTCCACGTGGTCCTCTCCCTGGGTACATTCCTGTCCACACGTTCCCCCTTCATGAGGACACCAGTCATACTGGACTACGGCCCACCCACATGACCTCTGCAAAGACCCCATCTCCAAATCCGGTCCCACTCTGAGGTACTGGGGGTTAGGATTTTAATACGGATTTTGAAGGGATGCAATTCAACCACTAACAGGCTGTGAGTCTCCAAAACACTTAGAGTGTGCTGGGGAGGACTTTCAAATCACCCCAGGCCTGGGAGCCAGAGTTATCCCTGGGCGGGGTTAGTCCCTGGTCTCTCCCACACGAACGGCTGGGGCCATGGGACCAAATCCATGCAACGTCTGGGTCCCCGTCCACACTGTTGGCTCCCCAGTATGTCTTTCCTCTCCTGCAGCGATAGAAACGTCATCCACACGTTTCCTGCCTCTTGTGCAGTTAGGAGTTGCTGTGTGACTACCTGAGAAAGATGCGAACTCTGCATGGTGCCCAGAAGCGAGGAAGCCTGTCTTCCCCCATCCCTCCTTCCTACAGGCTGGGGCTGCAGGCTGGAGCAGAGGCCACGACCTTGACGTTGAAGCCGGGGAGCCCCGCCTGCCCGACAAAACTGTCGTCACCTTGAAGACTGTGTCGTCGCAGTCATAGCGGCCTCACTAATACACGTGGTTTAAGGATCCTGACAGGTCTACCACGCTTTCCTGATGCCGTGGCCAAAAAGCAAGAGCAAAGGAACTATGACTTTCCCTTGGGCACGCGGAGACGCTCAGCTTTCCTTCAGGTCGGGACTCCTCTCAGCTCCTTCTCTTCTGGGTCAAGAACGCAGCCCAGTAAGTTCTCTTTTTCTAAATAAGACCAGGCAGGGTATTCTTGTTAGCGGTCAGCTTCCTGCCGTGGAGTAACACCATTCAGGGTCACAGCTGGGGAATGCCTCTCCTCCCACGGAACAGTGGGATGAATGCATTTCACGAGCACCGAGTAAAGCTTCTGCCCCTAACTTGAAACTAGAGTTAAAGTGCACTGACCCTGAGCAGGTAGCTCCAAGGACTCAGTCCCCGGAGGGCGCAGGGTGACTGGTACCAGACCGTTTTCCTGGACAAGCCTCCCCAAGGCCTAGCAGCATGAGTGGTAAGGATGGAGATAAGGAGGCTGCAGCTCACAACGCTGCTGAGGACACTGTGGAGGTGACTCCAGGGCTGAGGAGGACCCAGGCAGTGAAGGAGAGATCCAGGGGCGGAAAGCATGGCTTCCACTCCATCCCGTTAAGTGTCAGGTGTGACAGGGCCCAACAAACAGCACCCCAGTCCCCCATGCCAGTCCCGGCCTATGAGTCAGGAGGGTCAGCAAAGTAGACAAAACACAGATTTCACGATAAACAAGGGCCCGGTTCCTTCGGGGGAGTTTAGTGTGGCCTCCTCCATCAGCTGGGCTGGGGGACTCTGCTGTTTAAACCAGTCTGATAGGCTCTTCTGTGGCTCGGCAGCACCAGGAGTGGGGACAGGAGAGGACGAGCGAGACGGGCACTGGCGTTCTGAGCCCGAACCTCAACCCCGCCAGCCCGCACCGCATACCTCACCGCGCACAGGCACGGGGCTGCGCAGAGAAAGGCACACAGGCAGCAGCTCCTCCAGAGGCTCAGTTTTTATTTTTATTTAGCAACTCAGATTGAGATCAGATAACCCTCCCAGCAGGTTTAGGTTTTGAGGGATCGTAGTAAAGAGAAGATGTGGAACACCAGTAACAGTTAAGGTCTCGAGAAAAGGACAGAATGTGCCCAAGACAGCAGCGGACAGAAAGGATGGCCCTCGAGGCACCAGGTGCCCGCGACTCAATGCTCCAGGTGTGTGCGACCCTGGCTCTGGGGGCAGAGGTGGGACCAGGAAGCACCAAGGCCTCTCTTCAGCCCAGGAGACATCGACCAGAACTTTCTACAGAAGAACCTGTGCTTTTAGGCCTCGGCTATTTTCTGGAGACACCACTGAGAATTCAGCTGTCACCCAGGGTCGTTTACAAGCCCCCAGGACTGAACATTGATCGCTGCCGGGATAGGTTAACTCCATCCTGAGATGTGGTCTTGTGTCCACTGCCGGATGCCTGGAGAATCTGACGAGAGGGAAAGGAGAGAGACGGGCTTCCACGTTCCTGAGCGACGGGAAGAGCGCGAGGTGATGGGAGGAGGGCGGTGCTCAGTTCTTCAGCTGGGACACTTCGTACAGGTACGCAGCCAGCATCTTGGTGCCTTCAATGTAGTTGTGCCTGACAGGGAGGAACAGTCACCACGCTGGCTGGTGTCCCGAGGGCCGGGCACACATGCTGCATTCCTCCCGGAAGCGGACGTCCCACCGTCCCGGCGTGCTGGCCCTGAGTGCTGCTTGCCTTGGTTCTCAAGTCCAGTCCGACTGCCCCACCAGGGACCATCCCTGGTCCTGGTCTAACGGAACGTGCGGCTCTCACCTGGTACTTAGTGTGAAGGGCCTTACTGGACCACAGCTGCTCCCTGTATGTCTGGATGCAAAGTCTCCACCTTGTGTCCTAACACCCAGGGCTCTGTGCTCTCCCCCTGCCCTCCAAGCAGGGCCTTCCTTTGCCTCAGTCCCTGACTGGCCCACCCCAGTCACCCCAAGACGGCCCCTCTTTTCTGCCCTCACCTGTTGAGCTTCTCATTCTGGGAGTGGGCTCCATCATCTGCTGACCCCACGGGCAACAGCATGACATTCTTCCCCGTGGCCTCCTGAAATGTCAAAGTCACAGGAATACTGCCGCCTTCCCTGGTCAAGTCCGGCTCAACACCAAAAACTGAGGGAGAATGGAATAAAAGACACTGAGCTTTAGGGCTGCGAGGCCAGGGATCCACCACAGATCTACTGGCCCGCAACCCCAAGTCCAGACCAGCAGCCCCGCTCTCAAGGTTGGAGGTGGCACAGCCCAGCCCGCACAGAGACAGAGCCAACACAGCCACACGCCCACAATCCACCAGCGCCTATCAGCCCCCAAAGAGGACGTCTGACCTGTCTTCAGGGCTCTTCTCCCAGCCAAGTAATGAGGGTGGTTGAAGTCGGATACCCAGGGCTTCCCACCGTGGCCCAGGTACACCTTGAACTTGTTGGGACTGTCCAGTTCAGCAAACTTCTTGGTCAAGTAGCTCGTAACCTGAAGCACAGGCAGGAGAGACAGCGTCTTACAAGCCTGGCCTCTGATCTAGTGCTGGGGATCTACTCCACAGCAGTCTCTGGGGGTGAGCCCACAGTCATCTACAATGGGTCTATAAGGGGTCTACAGTGAGTCTATGGGTCTACAATGAGTCTCATTTGCTGCTGCTAAACACTGATCTGCATAACTACGATAGCAGAAAAAGGGATTTTATCATGAAACAAACTTCAGTTATTTAAGGTAAAAGGTAATGTTTTAATTTCAAGCAATTCACCCTTTACGTAGATATCCCCATATGATGTTAATATTTAAATCCCATATAATGATAACACTTAAATCAAGTTTAAAGAAAACGCCCCTTAACTTGCTTTACAAAAATGATTACATCTAAAGCAAAAACAGAGCCAGGTGCTGACCCAGGGTCACCTCATGATGAGAAAATCTCAGTCCTAGGCTTGGAGAGTGGCCCTCAGTTTCCCCTCCCAACAGGGAAGGTCCTGACTCCGTCTCTCCATGAAACCTTCCCAGGTGAGGACGAGGGACTGCTCCCCCGCAAGCCTGGCTGACTTTCAGATACCAGACGCTGCCCCACTCTGGATTCTCCCCCTCTGGACTCTTCCCCCTCTGCCGCTCACCAGGGACCAAAGGCCCGTGGACTCCCACCAGAACACATGCAGCCCAAAGTCAGCAACTGCCTTGAGCCTCTGGATGAGGTCAGAGGTGAGATTTTAGCACGCCTCAGCAGTGACAGAGGCCAATCGCACAGGATGCCTTTTCATACAACCTTTACCTCTGATTAGCTCTGAACTGCTTATCCCAGCAATCGCTGAGCTGGCGAGAGCCAAGGACAGGGCTGCGCGGGCGGAGGCGCACTCTCCTGCTGCCCAGAGCCCCGGCGGCAGGCGCTGCACGCACGGCACGCCCTCCCTGCGCCCCCGCGCCCCACGTGCCTGCTCGGTGACCACTTCAGGAGTCATGTCTGGCACGAGCCTGATGGAGAACTTGCCGACCACCTTGCGAGGAATCACGGTCTTGGCCCCCGACCCAGAGAAGGCACCTTCGATCCCGTGGAAGGAGAGGGACGGGTACCGCCATCTGTGCATCAGGATGTCTTTCTGCAGAAAAACGACAAAGTGGGTTGGAGACGGCACCGCCTGCTCATGGAGGAGTCCGGCCAGCCTGGGGTCCACACACCGTCAGGAAGGCAAGAGCGACCCAGCAGCCGCTACAACAGCCCCCCAAGCGGGGGCCCTGCGCATCCAGGATGGCTGCAAGCGTGTCCTCTCCGCGCCTCCCAGTGAGTCCGCACCGCCCGGGTCAACAGAACTGACCACACAGGAGCCACGGTGTTCTGGCCGGCCCCACGCATATGAGGGCTGTTGCAGAGCCAGGGGCACCAGGAGGGGGAGGGAGGCATGACCCCGGCCATCCTAGGTCCTGGGCTTACAGGACACCGAGGGTGGGGCGAGCTCCCCGAGGAGGGCAAGCCAGGCCGTGTACCATGTCCTAGGCCAGTGCCCACGGACAAGCCCGGCAGTTTCTGCCGTGGGGACTGGCACAAGGCAGCCCCCCGTCTCGCGAGCGTCTACTTGACACGGCCCCTCTCGTCCCAGCGGTGGCACGCGACGTTATCAGGAGAGGACACGCCGCCGCCCGAACCCCTGGGCTTCCTCTGCGACTCAGCACATAACTCTGGACATGTCTGTGAACCAAAGAGCCCAGTGACAGCTGGAAGGAGCAGACACGGCCCTTAAGCAGGCACCTCACGCAAAGGCAAACGTTACCGGAAGGCAGCGGGGCAGGAGGAAATACAAATGTGTCCATAGCCCAACCTTCCCCAGACTCGTCCCTACCCCGGGACTAGTCTCTCTTGGTCACAGCGTCAGGACCTAACCAACTACCGTCCGCGAGGGACCCGTCTCGGCTCTGCCTGTGAAATCCTTACTCTGCTCGGTCCTCTCCGATGTGTCCTGAGCCTGAGGGGTCCCAAGTCCTGCCTCCCCGTCCCCCCAGCGCCCCTGCAGCCTCACGGCCCCCCAGCCCCAGTGCCTCAGCCCCTATGCTGCCACACCCCCTGCCCACAGTCTGTCCCCAGAGAGGTCTCATCAGCACGTCCCTCTACTCAACACCAGTCACACCACCGTCGTCCAGGGCAGCGCACGAGCTCCTCGGCAGACCAGAGGCCTTTCCGTCAGGCACCTTCACTCCGAACCCCGGGCCTCACTGGCCGCCCACGAGCGGGACAGCTGAGCCCGCTCTGCCGCTCGGCCCCGCCTGTCTCCTGCAGGCCCCGTGGCACTCCTGTCTAAGGAGGCCTCCCCCCTGCCCCCAGGCGCCAGGCCAGACCACCGTGGCCTCCGCACACCCCCTAAGCTTCTCTGCCCGTCTGTCACCTGGAGAGGTGACACTCAAGGGCCAAGCCCGGTTGTGCCCCTCCTGCCTGCCCAGGGCCTGCCGCTGTGGCTCAATGAAAGCTTAGTTAACCACGTGAACTTACATTCACACCTTAGAAACCAGGAACTAAGCTAATTAAGAGAAAAATCACAACATGATTTTCTCCTGACAGTTAAGTAAACGTTTTGTGCAAATGGTTTCCACCTCAGCACCCAGCTCCATCGGGAACGGCTTAAATCATCTCTGGGCCGGGTGGTAAAGCGACTTCCCCGCGCGTGCAAATGAGGAAAAGCCCCCGCCTCTCTGCAGACGTGCCCCAGCTCCGAGCTCTCCACAGTCGACATCTGACACGTTAAAGAGCTCCCAGCTCCCAGCCTGGCGCGTGGTGCCTTCCGGCGCCTGCACCATCCGGCTGCTCCCGTGCCCGGGGTGCGCCCGAGTCCGCCCAGCCCTCAGCCTCCTCCCCGGGGCCCCAGGACCGGGGACGCTGCCAGCCCGGCGGGGGCAGGCCTCGCGGCGCCCGGGCAGCACCTTGCAGTCATGCAGCAGGGTCTCTGTCCCCACATCCCGGGCGTACTCCTCCAGGTCGAAGTCGATCTTGTCGTAGAGCTCCAGCTCCTCGTCCGTCACGGAGGCCACTGCCTCACTGATGCCGGGGACGAGGATCCTCCCCTTCCGGTCCATCAAGGAGCCTGGAAGAGCGGAGAGGATGGGCACTCGGCGTGCACGCACTTCTTAAGCCGTTTTGTTACCGTAACAACCCAGGGAGGAGAGTGGGGTCACCTTCCGTGTAAGATAAAGGGATGGAGACACGGAAGGTAGGTGAGCCGTCCATGGTCGCGGAGCAGGATACACACGGAGCAAACGAGCTCCCACAGGCCCGCCCTGAAAACCACTCCTCTGTCCATCATGTCCTGTTTAAGGCACGTCCCACGAGAAACTACCTGCTCCCACGCTGAGGACAGAAAACCGAGTAGGGCAGGGTAGACTCCAGTCCCAGAAAAGTCGACTCCATGCAGGGCAGCCGCCGCCCGCCAGGGAAGGAAACAGGACTGAGCACACGGCGGGCCGAGGCCGTGCACCGGGGGGACACCGGGCAAGGCAGCCGTGGCCTCGCTCTCAAAAGGGCTGAGTGCACAGGAGACCGTTGCGGCCAGTCAGTGTCAACTAGACCGAGCAGACGCCCTCCAGGGACGTAAGACACAATGGCGTCCAGAGGAAGGACGGCCGTGATGCCAGGTGACAGGGCAGGCGGGGTGCCCAAGTCGGGCCACGGAGACGACGTGGGGGAGAGGGGAGGCAGAAATGAAGCATGGGGGTCTTTTAAAGGGAACAGTCAGTCGGGGGGTGGGGAGGGAGGGACAGAAGGCATGAAGCAGCCTGGAAGCAGTGCCCGCACCAACCTCCTGCCCAACTGCCACGCGGTGACGGAGCCCACGCTCACCCATCAGCATGATGAGGTCAGTCATGGCCTCGTGCACCGAGCCGCCGTACACGCCGGAGTGCAGGTCCCTGTTGCTGCATTCCACCTGCGGACACACGGCCACCCTGCTTGGCTGCTCACGGGAGCCCGTTCTTACCACGCGACAGTAAAGTGAGCAAAGAACATTCACACGACCATTTTCGAAATCAAAATCTGCTCCCTCAACAAGCAAAGCAAGGTGCTTCCTAAATGCCAGAACTCTGGAAACGCCAACCACGGGAGAAAGCGTGGGCACCCAGAGCCCTCCCAGCTGCTCCCTGCACGACTCGGCACAGACCTCGATGAAGAAGTAGCAGATGCCCCGGAGCCCGTAGGTGATGCAGGGCTTGTTCTTCCCCAGCCAGTAGTTGTCGGAGATGCAGACGTAGTCCACATCCTTAAAGAACGCGTCCTTCTGGGCAAAGATCAGCGCGTCCAGGCCTTCGGAGCCAGACTCCTCCATGCCCTCCAGACAGAAGCGGACGTTGACGGGGACTTCCTGGGCAGGAGACCGGTGAAGGAAGGTACTCAGCACGCACGGACTTAGAAGCAACAGCTAGGAAGCCACCCAATGTTGTGAAGTCACGAATTTCAAATAACCGACTTCCTCCAGACCCACCACTGGGCAGGCTGTGTGTGGCCCACACAGACCCTCAGTACCCAGGCACTGGGCCACCAGGGGACAAGCGTGGCTTCGGCCGGTCACCCTTAGAAGGACTCTTTCCAAGGAGCTCCCAGCCCGACCACATGTGCCACTCGTTGGGGTCTCTGCGCTCACCCAGCGCGAATCTGAGTCTCCAGCAAAGCTGAGCCGCTCCCTCTAAAACAAAGGCCACGACACAGACAGCCAGAGCCTCATCTGCGTGGCCACCAGCAGCGCACGCAAGAGCGAGAGAGCGCTTCCCCCAGTTCAGAAGGCGCTCCACGCACTGCAGGCCCTTTTCCTCCAGAGCTGACAGTGACCCTAAGATGCCACCTGGCTCCTGCTCGGTGGCCTTCCAGGTCTCCCCAAGGCTGTGCTGTGAGGCACGTGGCCCTTCCACAGGAGAGAACGTGAAGCCACACTTGAGCGAGGCGATGCCAAAGGCCACGGAAGGCTGGGCCTGTATGGACTCAGGTCTGCGGGGTCCTAGCTCAGAGCTGCCCCCAGACAGTGCTGCTCACCACACGCACCGCCCCCCTGCCACTCCAGTGGAACAGGGGTGAGGGGAGGTGCGCTGGGCAGCTCTGCCCTGCACACGGCCACCCCTCTGCTTGGCCACGCGCTGATCCCAGGGGCCCTGGAGGAGAGGGGCCTTCCCAGCCCAAGCCCAGCTCCCTCGAACCCTTTTCAGATCTACCACCGCACGTCCTGACAAAAATGCTTGTCTCATCATTCTTATCGCAACACAAGATAAAAGCAAGATGCAGAAACTGCCTATACGTTATGGTCACAATTAGATTAAAAAGAATTCTTGAGAAGATTGGTCAGTAACAAAATGTTAAGTCTCCGAGGCCTGGATTCTAGGCACCTCTTTTTTCTCTCTACTTTTCTGTATTTTACAAACTTTCAACAAGGAGCAGATGTTTCACCTAAGGAAATATATTTTTAAAAATCAAATTTACTTTTAGGAGGATAAAAACCACACAGAGAAAGTAAGGGTTTGTCGGCTAGCACAGGGCCTGGGTCACGCCCTGGCAAGCACCCACTTCCCAGGCGCGGTCAGAGCCCAGAACTCTCACCCGCCTGGGTCCCTGCTGAGTCACCAACAGGGTGACCTTGGGACAACTGTAAAATCAATGCACCTTCAATGTTTCCTCAAACTAGAAAACAACCTATAAACTGGAAGATGACCCAGCTGTGCTGATACAGCTTGGCGGGGGAAGCCTGCTGTCTCCTGGCCCGTGCTCTTTGATCTTTACGGGCTGTTCTGGGAACAGAAAGTCCCACTCTGCATCCCCAGGTGGAGCAGGTGAATCGGGCGCTAGATGTGGGCAGCGTACCTGACACGTTTTCTGGAAGGCTTCCAGGGCGTTCATCCAGCCGGCCACTGGCCCCTTATCATCGGTGGCTCCTCTCCCGTACAGTTTGCCTGGAACAGCAACCAGCAAGTTCATCAGGTGATGGTCGCAGCGCACAGAAAGGAGCACCTCTCAGTGAACATCTGACGACATTCCAGCGCGACCCCACGCAGCCGTCCTAAGCCTCTTCCTCGTGTCAGAAGCCCCGTTTCCATTCTATCAGAAGCCCCGAGTCTCCACCCAACACGACTGTTAGGATCTTCCAGAGAACTCGCCGGATCTAAGAGCAGCGCGGGAGTGCAGCCAAGGTCCCCGCCGCCTCAGGGCGCGGGCTGCAAACCCAGCTCCGCGGGACCACTGCCACTTGGCTAGGGTGTTAAAATCCAGTCCACAGCCAGCCGGCAGCAGCGGGTGAGGGAAACCTGGCTGGATGCAGGTGCACCGACCAAGGAGAACCACAGTCTCACCCACACCACAGCCCAGTTTGATGAAGAACAGAACTGACGTTCGTCACGTACCTCTCTAGGTTATCACTAAAGGACAGGATGTTGCCCCTCCCCAGTGTAACCAGTCACCTCCCCTCTGCACAGCCACCTCTGGGACCCCCGTACAAAGGCAGGTGTCTGGGCTAGGCGTTGGCCACCTTGAAGGACACGAGGGAAACAAGCCCAGACCCCCCTCCCAGACCAGACACAGCGTAAGGCCCGAGGGAGGCCAGAACCCCGGGCGCCGCGTGCTCAGGGGGCCCCTCCCGGCCTCAGTCTGTCCCGGTCGGTCGGTCCTCTGTTCTCCTCACCCTTAGCCTGTTTTCAACGTTCGGCAGGTCAACCTGACCTGCCCCAAAGCGGGCGTGTGGGGCTTAAAGCCATCACTGCCTTGGGGATTTCTTTTTTAAACTAAATCTGCTTTTCACAAAAGCTAAAGAGCTCTTCTAAGACGCATCCTCATCCCTGTGGCAAACACTGACCAAGCGACCCCAGGGAGCGGGGCTGTGAGGGCCGAGGCGGACAGAGGCCGAGAGCGCCCACCCCCGGCCCGGCACGCCAGCAGCCGTGTGGGGGCAGCTTCTCCGGGCTACGGGGCGCTCCAGGTTCTTCCATCCTGCGTGTCTGTATGTCTGTCTAGGGGTGGGCTGTCAGGGAGGGGCTGAGCAGTAGGAGACCAGGGCTGGCACAGGAGGAGGCGCAATGAGGGGAGAGAAGATGGGGCCCACTGGGTCCCCCAAGAGGCACCGCTGTGGGGCAGGGCGGGAGGTGGTGCAGGACCCGCCTCCACAGGCCAGGGGAGGGCCTTGCAAGGGGAAGAGAAGGGGCGGGACGAGGATGACCTCCGTGGGGGGGGGGGGTCCTGGTGCAGAGGGGAGGGGAGGAGGGGCGCCGCTGGGAGAGAGGAGAGGGGACGAGAGGAAGGGCGGGGGCCCAGGCCCTGGACTGAGGACACGTTAGCAAGCGCACCCTGAGGACCGCTGTGCACAGCAATGACGTGACTGTCCCTGAGCTGGGGAAGCTCCAACAGAAACTCAGCGTGTCCCGCAAGAAAGGCTTTTTTTCTTTTTAAAGACGGTCTGGACTCGGCCCAAGGGGACGAGGCACAAACGAAGGGGCTGCTCCATGTGGCGAAAGGCTGCATCCAGTGCGGAAACGTGAGGTTCAGTGACGAAGGCAGGAGGAGCCTTTACCCGGGGCAGGTTGGGGGGCAGCGAGAAGAGGGGCCAGTGCGGGGGGCCGTGAAGAGGTGCGCGAGGTGCCCCCGGGGCCCAGCCCAGGAGCCCTCGATGGCGTCGCTGAGCCGTCACTGCCATCCTCACCAGGGCAGCAGGCATTGGGGAAAGGCCGACGCTTCCCTAAAACCTGACGGAGCTGCTAAAATGTGCCACGGAAGCAGCTGCGAATCGGATCAGGTTTGGATCCCAGGTTTTGGGAGGCTGCACCGCCTCAATTCAGATCGGGCTTCCTGGGAAAGTGTCAGCAGCAGGAGAGGGAAGCCCAGCAGGCCCAAGGCCCCGGAGACCTGGTTCCACAAAGAAAGGAAGGCTTCTGGAGGTTTCAAGGATGGATGCACACGCATGAGGCTTCCAGAACCCAATTTCTAGATCGTGTACAAACAGCCAGCTCTGGAAAGACAACCCAGAGGCCACGGGTGTACCTCCTAAGCAAATGCCACAAGTCCTCTTCCTCGGGGAAGCGTCCCTACCGTCTCGCTCCACCAAGGTGAAGGGCTCGCTGTCCCAGCCGTCCTCCAGGGCTGCCGGCTGCACGTCCAGATGTCCATAAATGCACACCGTTTTCTTCTGCGGGTCGGAGCCCAGTGTGCCGAGTAAGATGGGCGGAAGTGGTATCTCCGAGCCATCAGGGAGCTGGGGGAGAAGAGGAGGCCGTGGAGGACAGGCTTTGTGTGAAGAGGGTGGTGTTGACAGCAGATGTTATCAACGTGCCCTGGACAATCTTATGTGTTCTCATCAACCACTTCTATTGCAGAGCTCAAGACCATACTGTTCAACCGAGTCATTAATTAACAAGAATACACTTTCCCATAATCCGGAGCACAGAGACTGGACTACGGCCACACCACCCCAAACGCGCCCCATCTCATCAGAGCACAGAGAGTGAATTACGTTTACCAACTGCAGGTGGCTTGGTCAATTTTTAAGGTTGATTTTCAAAAAAAACTTTTATGTAACAAAACATATTACAAAGGCTGAGTTTGGGATGCAGCTTAGTTCATTATTTTCTAAAATAATGTATAAAAACTACTGTAATCTTAAAGCAGAAGATACACTTTGAAGTTTTTTATGTAAATTACAATCACGCACAGAAAGGGCCATAGACCAGGGTATGAGGAACTGCAATTTGCAGGAGGCCACACTGCATCAAGCCGCAGTAGCTGGGACTCCTTCTGAGCCTTCTCCCAAAGGCCGCAGCCTCCCAGTCCCCTAGGAACGGGGTACAGATATTAATCACAGGATTCCCTCCTCATCTAGGGTAGAAATGCAGGTGTACGAAGGCAAGTCAGCGCCAAGCCCCACATCAAACTCCAGTCCCTTCCAACATTCACATCAGCTGGGCGTCTGCACCTTTCCTGGTAAACCACGGCCCACTAAAGGCCCTGCAAAATATCCGGCACCCCATCCTCCCCACCCTTCCTGCAGTCCAAGAGGACAACCCGAGGTCCTTACGAAGTGCCCCAACGGCAGGGAGGGTGAAAGGAGCACGTCCTGAGTTTCAACTGCAAGAGCGAGGATGAGTCACAGAGGAGCCATCACACACCTGGGTGTCAGGCTAGTTATTAGAAAACGCTCTGAAAACATACGTAACTAAACAGAACACACAAACCTAACTGGTAATGAAACTATGGTAACGACTTACAATTAAGAGGTAAAATGAGCAGCAGCTAAAACCGACAAGCAAATCAGTACAAAGCTGGTGATGGGCCAGTATAAGTGTCCTTCTCCAAACTCCCAGGGGCAGTAAGCACCTCTACGTGTCCGCGCACGCATCAGGGAACGTTCCAGGCCGCCGAGTGCTCTCAGGATATAGGATCTGTCTTTCCAGTACACTCGACTCATAAATGCCAACTTAAGTAACTGCTGCTGACCCTGCAGCTGCCCATGCGCAATCCTGGACTCCACCTCGCCACGCACGCACGCGAGCTGCCCTGGGGCTGTGTCCTCGCGAGGACGGCCTGTAGCTGCCAGGGCAAAGAACCGTGCTCGAAACCAAATGCCCTGACCTGGTCACACAAGACACGGAGCGCTGCGGTCCCAGCTGGCCCTTAGCTCGCCTCATAGGAAAGTGATTTTTAAACAACAGGCTTTCTCTAAATAAATCTCTGCTCCAGGCAGCTCCTCCGAAACACTTCAGCATTTTCTAAGAAGCCACTTGGGCCCATAGATATTCATGCCGCAAATTGCAAATCTCCCTCTGGGCTTCCCCACTTACTCAGATGTCACAGGACAAGGCCTGGGCGAGGGACACAGTGATGTGTTTACAGGGAGAACGTGCTGTCCTCTCCCAGCACCTGTCTGGGCACAAGTCTGTGACACGGGGTCCTCGTGTCTCCCTCCTTTCCACCCATTCTAACAGCCACCACACGAGTCCAGCTCCCGACCCCTGACCCACTGCACCGGCGCCGGGGGCTCTTCCGTCACTGCTCTGCTCACGAGCCATGACTGTCCCATTTGCTGAGCTCCTCTGTCTGGCGCTTGGGCCCTCAGGGACGGGGCCCGCCACCGCCCGGGGCAGCGCTGGGCTGCAGGCAGGCCGGACGTGACGGCTCCTGCTCCCAAGAGCTCCAAATCAGCCCTCCCACCATCACACCGGCCCCTGAGCCTTGCCCAACAGGGACCGGGCTCCCAACATCATCTCTCCTCCGTGAGCCTGAAGGTACCCCAGCTTCTGCGCGTACAAGTGCTGACAGCCACCCCACACCTGCCCCAAGTCACCACCACCTCCAGAAAAGGGCAACACCGCTGCCAGATGAACTGATGGGCAGAGGGGACCACATGCGCTATGGCTGCACCCCACGAGGACTCGGCAGAGCTTCTCTAACAGTGATGAAAGCTGCCAGCTCCTTCCCTGATAAAAGTAGGCATCATGGAACTCAAATAGTGTGGCAGTCATTTAGTCTTTCATGGAAGGTCCTTTCTGAAGAACCGCACTGTTACATCCGTGTTAAACAGAATAGATCCATACATTTTAACAAAACAACTCTTAAAAATTATTTGCCACCTAGATTTTTTTTAATGTATTAGGAAAAAAGGAAGAGGAAGCAAGTCAAGTATGCTCCTAACAGAAACTAACTCAAAGAAACCTGGTTTAGCCTCTCATGAGTGGGCAAAGTGCCATGAAGCTCTAAGGTGTCTTACGTAATCTTCAGTTAACTATTAAGTCTGTGGTCAGAAGAAATCTCACACAAACAACACTGGACTGGGAAGCGGAAGGCCCAGATTTTAACCTCCTTTGCCATGGGCCTTTTATTGGTTCCCAGGGCGACAGAGCCCACCTGGGCCTCTGGGTCCTTCCATTTATGAAAAGAGCTGAGTGTCCATATCTGAAATCCTAGGATATGGTTTCAACGGACACATAAATCATCAGGCAAGAGAACCAAGATAAACCAAACCCAGTTATCACTGCAACACAAAAGAGCGTTGCGAACTTTGAAAATGCATGCCATGAAACATGTAATTAACACGGGACTGAAATCATCTGAAAGGAAAATAGTGGAATAATGTACCATAAAATGAGACTGTTCATTCAAGTTAGAATCTGTCAGAATCCTGCATTAAAATGCAACTGAGCCCCAAGTCCCACACATAAAGTAGCCCTTTTCCAGGAACCAAGTCATGAAAAGTGCTGTTTCTACCAACTGGGGACACAGTGGGTGTGAGTGGGAGTCTCCATTAGTTTTGCATCTGATTGGCAAAGCGCAACTTCCTGGTCTGAAGGCTGACTGACCTCTCAGAATGGCCATTATGTTAACTTCTGCTTAGATAACACTCAACAGTTCTCCTCCCTGGAGAACAGTGATGAGTATCACCAATCTCTCTCTAATCCAGCTCAAGAAATCACAGTTTAGCATCCAAATCAGGCCTTCTTTGTTTGTTTGAAAGACCAGCAGGTTATCTGAAGCAAAGACATGTAAGAACTAGCCTAGTCCTATCAACTCCTCAGTAAACCTGCTCACTGTGGCTCTGCAGCGCGGAGATTGCCGGCCGCCTACCTTCTGGTTTCCAATGTCCACCAGCTCCACGGAGCCCCCCAGCTTCTTGATGTCGGCAGCGGCGACCTCCATCATCCTCCTGATCTCACCTCTCTTCTCCGGCCACGCAGACACGCTCTGGATGGCCACCCATTCTGCAAGTTTCTGTTTGTGGATAATAAGCAGATGGGATTCTGAAAAGCTGCTCCTTGAGGAAGGAAAGTACTCACAAGTGTGCCACTGTCAGGCCCACAGAGGTCACTTGCTACCTACGGCCACTCCATTTGGAACATGCTGCCCAGACACAGAAGAAGAGCTCCATGGCATCTGCTTTTTGCTTAAGATGTAAAGGGACTGTCTGTACTGACCCTACACCAAGAGCTATACAGCATGACAGGAAAATCGTTAACCATTAGGAGTGACGTGAGTGTAACATGTACAAAGTTCCACAAACACGTTTATATCTGCATCTGACAAAATTACAACTGAAAGATACAGAAAATACCCAATATTTTCAGAGTCCAAGTTGGCTTATTTATCATCCTGACGATGGCCAAGTTCTCTAAAATATAAGTTTTGGAATGACAACTCTAAAGATTTCACCTGAAATATGTCTACCAAGGGCGATTTTAACGTATGATTCTTTAAGTTAACATCAAGAAACAGATTAATGCATAACATTACCAAATCATTTAAAACATGCTAAATGTAAAATAGTGCTTTATATCTATCACAAGAATAAACAAAAATCTTCAATTAGCTTTGCCATTTCTAGAAACATGTATTAAGAGTTTCTGTCAAAAGCCAACTTATATACTGTAATGAGAAAGCAGAGGAAAAGACCTCTAGGCAATACACATTTTTCAGTTACTTTTTATTTTTTTTTTTTAGTTACTTTTTTTTGTGGTGAGAACACTTAACATCTACTCAAGTACACGATACAGTATTGCTGACTATAACCACCATGCAGTACGCTGGATCCCCAGAACTTACCCATCTTGTAACTGAGGTTTGTACCCTTTGGCCAACACCTCCCCAGTTCCCCACCCCCCGACAACCACCGTTCGACTCTCCACTTCTCTGAGCGCAACTTTTTCAGATTCCACATGTGAGATCACACTAGCGTTGGTCTTTCTCCATCTAGACAGTATTTTTAACACTTGATTAGAACAGCATAATTCATGTTAGCTTCTTGAAAGTTTCTCTGGGTGCCATGGAATTAAACTGAACCTGAATGCTCACTAGAATAAACATTCCCTTACCTTAATGTAGCGATCCTGATTCTCATCAACGTACTTAAACAGGGCAGTGAGGGCCGACATCTTTCAACCAGACCGCAGACCTTGGAGATTCTTGGAAGGAAGAAGAATCTGTCAGTGCTGCCTCGAGACAGGGTCCAATTGATCAACAGGCCTGGAGGCACTTGTGCAGGATCATAAATTGTACTCCACCCCCCGACCAGCACTGGATGCAGTTGTCACGAGGACTCCAGCAAGTGACCTCGGCAGATACAGTGGTTCTGGAAAGCAGTCAGAGGCTCAGGCTGATCTCCATTCTTTTTTCAGAAGGAAAAGGTACACAGAATTGTGTGTCCAAATGGAAGGTAATCGAAGGAAGGGCCTCAGTTGAAGACAATCTGATATAAATTAAAAGCAGGTACTCCCCAGGAGCACTGACATACCGGCATTTTAAAATGTTTCTTAAAATTTAATTTTACTCTCTTAAAGTCCACAACTTCCCCTTACTATTACCACAGAGGAAATAATCACTCCAAGGCTCCCAGCAAAAATGTCACATCTTGTCTCTCTGCCACAAACCAACAACACAGCAAACAAAGCCCGAGGAGAGGATCGTAATTCAGTTTAAGGAAACTGACAACCTGGGCCCAGAAACAGCCAAGACAACGTATGAAACTCCACTAGGGCCCGATTAAGATTAAAGAAACTTCCAGCCTCCCAGGTGCATTTTCTAACATCCAGTTTCTGCTCTGTGCGACCCAACACGTCCTGCTCCACCTTACAAATACAGGGGAAAAGAAATCATGTGACCCATCATCTGTTTCGGTTGTTTGGCCGTGTCTCGAGGCATGCAGGATCCTATTGATAGTTCCTCAACTAGGGACTGAACCCGTGCCCACTGCAGTGGAAGCTCGGAGTCCCAACCACTGGACCGCCAGGGAAGTCCTGACTCATCTTTAAAACCTGGAATCAACATGAAGCACGGAAAATCCCGGAATGGGCGCCTTCAAAATTGGTTCTCCCCCCTTCCTCCACTGACAACTCAGGTTCCATCACGTGGCAAGACTCAAACCTCAGCAGTGACAGGAGGAAAGTGCTCAGGGACAGGGAGCAAACTCAGCACCGCAGTGACAGGAAGTATTTCAGAACTGCAGCTGCAGAGTCACAAGACCCTACTACATCTCTGTAGTTACGGAGCAGGACGCCAGAAAAGCGCCTGCGTGTGGATACACTGGAGTTAAAGAGCATCTTTTTCTTGGTATAGGATTCTGAAGTGACTTCTAAAGACAGGAGAGACTTTATCCACTGAGACATGAAGCCTGGCAACAGATCGAGGAAGTGCAGTGTGAGTTCAGTAAGGTCAATCCTCTTCCCACACCCATAAAAGAGCATACCAACCTTCCAGCCAACTCAGAGGGTTTCAGCTGAGGCTCTTACCTCAAAGACAGGGATCCCTGAAGGCAGAGGCACAGCATACAAGTCAAAGTTTTCAATCACAAAAGAAACCCTATTTAGCAGGACAATATGCTACATCAGGTACTTTTCATTTGAGTTTCTGGTCATTAAATGCCACAAATCCCACACTCACTGTGATATATTCTCATTAATATTATGTTCTTTGAGGCCCAATTAACCAATGGCCTTCCAGCAAAAGTCAAAGATTCAACTATCTAAGCTGCACCTTTTATCAAAGGAGAGTAAACAGAGACCGAGACCAACTGTTCAGCTCCGCAGGCCACCTCACCAAGGCCGGAGAAAAAGCACCTGCTCCTCTGAACTGCTAACCCAGTAAGAGAGGTCAGGCCAGGTCCATTTCTCCTTCCCACTCACAGTTCTGGTTATTCCCGTTTCACCACCACTTCTTCTTTTTTTTTTTTTTTTTTGCTGTACACGTGCCTCTCACTGCTGTGGCCTCTCCCGTTGCGGAGCACAGGCTCCGGACGCGCAGGCTCAGCGGCCATGGCTCACGGGCCCAGCCACTCCGCGGCATGTGGGATCCTCCCGGACCGGGGCACAAACCCGCGTCCCCTGCATCGGCAGGCGGACTCTCAACCACTGCGTCACCAGGGAAGCCCACCACCACTTCTTTTATATGCCCTGGTGAACTCCATTTATTAGGGTGAAAGCACTGAGCTGGAGTGAGCAAAAGCAAACATTTACCCTCTCGAAAGAAATGCCAGCCTCACTCTCCTCTTGGAATCTAAGGTTCTGGGGAGTAACATAACTTCAACAGTGAAACTAGTGTGAGAGGAAGAAGTGATACGGTAGCACCTGGAACCACCCAGCAATGCCTATGAATGATTCTCCCAGTTCTGAGTGCCCCCATCCTGTCCCGCCCTGATTCAAGGCACATGGTACCCTAAACAAACGCCTGAATCATGGCTTCAAATCTGTGTAAAACCACTGAAACAGCTGTGGAGACGTCTGGTTTGCCCAATCTAGACCTTCAATCCAAACGTACAGTTCTACAGAATTACTTCTCGCCACCTCTCCCTGCAAACTCCAGGGACGACAAAGGCATGAATAAAACCTGCACCAGATCCCTGAGCCAGCACGAGGATCCCGTGTCGGCGGCGCGGGCGGCTCGCAGGCCCTGCCCGCGAGGCCCAGGGTCTCAAGGGCTCGGTGCAGGCCGAACCGGGACCAGGCATCACTCCACTTGACAGGTGAGAAAACGGAGGCTGCCTGAGAGCTGCCAGCTGCAAACTCCCAGCCTTAAATGTGGGCGGGGTCTAGAGACCCCTGACCCCGGGCCTCTGACCCCCCGGGCGCTGGCCGTCCCGCGACACCAAACTCAGGCTTCCGCCAAGGGCTCTGCTGAAAAAGACAGGCTTTAGTTTTCTGCGGTCCTCGCCGAGGGAGGGTCGAAAGACCGGCACGCGCGCGTCCTCCCCGCCGCCCCAGAGCCCGGACCCCCGAGCGGGCCTTTTGACCCGACACCCTCTTCTCCCGTCAGGCCGGCCACACGCGGAGCGGGCCTGTGTCCTCGGCCCCACAGCTGCGCCCAGCCTCCCCTGCTCCCCCGGAGGCGGCCCGGGGCCCCACGCTCCCGGCCTCCGCCCCGCAGCCGCCGCCCTCAGGAGCCTCCCCGCCTAGCGGTCCATAACAGCACCTCACAAGCCCGCCGCTGCCGCCTCGCCGCTTCCGTACCACGTGCCCCGGTCACGCCCCCGGCGCGGGCCCGCCCCGCCCACCAATCCCCGCCCACCAATCCCCGCCCTTGTCCGGAGAGCTGGCGTCGCCCCGCCCCCGCCGCCGTGCCGTCCACCAATCGCGGGCCTTTCTGGAGACGGCACCGCCCCGCCCCCACGGTCGCCCCGCCCCTCCACTGAGAGGTACGCGCGCGGGGGCGCGCGGGGGCGCGCGGACTGAGACCCAGGGAGGCGGGGTCCGAAGCACCTGCCTGGGCGGCGACATCCTTCCGTCCATCGCCTAGTGCTTTCACAGTGAGGTCCGAGAAGAGGTCTAGTGCAAGGTGGTCCGAAGTGGGGGCGCCCACACACACCCCGAACCCTCCCGCCGAAAGCTCCCGTCCCCGCAGGCTCCTGAGGGGCGCGCGTTGCAATCTCACATACCTTTGGCACTTCGCTCGCCAAGCCTTCACCAGTACCATTGCTGAGAGGGGGAAATATTTTAGTATTTCGTCTTCCAATAATCCTAGGAATTAATGAAGAAAGTAGACCCACCATTTACTTATTCAGCATCTACTACTTCTCTTTTTAACCCTTACAAGGATCCTTGGGGGTACGATTATCTCCGTTAGAGTATTCCCCCAAAATTTGGCAAAACTTTTACCCCTCCCACATTCTTTGTTGTTTTAATAACAAGTTTAATAGTTGCAAGGGATGTAGTTTCCCACACCCTGTAAATATTTTGAAAGAAACTATTTTGAAATAAATTTTTACATGGTTTGTTTTTCCTTTGAAATTCTATTTCCATCCATATCCCTCACAGAATTTTGTCAAATTATAACACGTTTATACTTGAGAGTCTTTTATTGATGATACTATCATACTTCTCTGCAACAGAATATGTATAAAAATTTAAATTAGTATTTACTATAGCTAGAAAGTTCTAAGTGTTAAATCTTTCCTCTGGGCTAAATTCTCATTACAATTATTAGTAGTACATGATTGATTTAAAAAACCACCTACATATATTATACGCTTTGGTAAAGAATTTTTAGCTATTTAAAGTAATTTATTGGAAATATATCCTTTACTCATATCTATTAGGCTTTAAAAAAATTAGTTCAGTTATCTATAAATGAGATTATTGCTCGAATGAGACAGGATTCGGTGAAAAACACAGCCAAAAACAGTGATTTAGAATAAAATCCATAATACATTACTCATATATTAAAATTTTATGGGCATGTGGTAGAAATAAATAAGAGCAAAGAGGAAGCTTGGGTCCAAGTAAAAAGTGAATGTGCATTTACAGTAGCTAATAATCATTTGACAAAAGTTAATGAAAATGTTTCTCCTGCAAATCTGAATAAAAGTTAAGAAAATGCACAATTTAATCTTGATACAAAACTCTTTTACTTGGAAATATAACGTTAATTGTCAGAAGGTGGAACTTTCTATCTCCTACCCCCTGAAATAAAGCAAAACATGCAACAGACAGGTGGTCTTGAGTGAGGAGGCGTTCTCCCATAACATACTTTCAAACTGTATTTCAAATTGTCCCTTTGTTTGGAGCATTTTGGCTTTTAAAGAGGTAATAAATGTACAGCACTTAGAACGATGCCCGGGGTTGAGTGTCTGGGTCTGCTCAGGCTGCTATAACAGAATATCAAAGACTGGATAGCTTATAGATAACAGAAATATATTTCGAACAGTTCTGGAGGCTGGAAGTCTAAGATCAAAGCGCTACCAGGTTCAGTGTCTGGTGAGAGCCCGCTTCCTGGTTCATGGACACTGTCTTTTCCATGCAAGCTCACATGGCAGAAAGCTCTCTGGGGTCTCTTTTCTAAGGACGCTAATCCCATTAATGAAGGTTCTGCCCTCATGACCTTATCACCTCCCGAAAGGTCTAATACCAAATACCTCCAAATACCATCCCCTTGGGGATTAGGTCTCAACATATGAATTTCGGGAGGACACAAACCTGCAGTCTGTGTAGCTCTGTCTTGTAAAGGAATGCAGGAAGGCAATAAGGACAGCAGGTGGCTCCACTGCCAGCAGGTTCTCAGGTTTATCTGCTGTAGGAGAGAGAAAACATGGAATTGGGGCAGCTGGAAATTGGTGCCCTTAAAACTTTCTGAACCCTTCTTCAAAAGTCTTCTTGTGCCCATGGGTATTTCAGTCTGAAGATCACTGCCTTACCCAGCGATTAAGTAAATGAGCTAATATTTAAACCTAAGGGTACACAGCTGGAAATCTCCAGCAGGTGGCGATGCAATCCAGTCCTTGGGTAAAGGATGCTTTGCAGATTGCTCGGTATTGACAAATCCGATCTTAGTTTAAAGAGCTAAGTAAATAGGTTTCACTTCTTTGCTGGATTTTTTTGGGGAACAAGGACACTATGAGAGAAGACAAAGAAAGAGTTATGTGGTCGGGTGACCAGAGGTTGGGTGCTTCAGAAAGAGAAATGACATGACTTATTCTGAGAACGTAGGGAATACCACCATCACGGAAGTTACTATTGATTACAGATCCATTGATACATTAGATCGTCCTTCCAATCACCACGATTTTCAGTTCCCAGCACGGTCACAGAGCTTAGTCTCCAGACTCCCAGGCAGCTCTGTTTAACCAAGCTTAACTAAGCACACAGACCATGGGAGCACCCATCACCCTGGAAGTTTGAGAATTTTCCTGAGCACAGGGGCCACTTTGGAAAGCCTAATTGTTCTCAGAAACCCAGATGCAGAGTAGTGGTAGGTCACCACGTTAGATGCCTGCGACGTTGGATGGCACAAACAGAGAACAGCGGGGGAGGAGGCTAGGAGGGGACAGCAGACGCCAGCCTTGCTTCACACGCCTCAGCCCCAAAGGGGCTGCTGAACTCCAGTCCCCCCACAGTGGTCTCTGTGGGTCTCCCTCAGTGTGTCTGTCATACACTGCCCCCCATTCTTTTTTTTTATATATAAATAACTTTATTTTATTTATTTATTTTTGGCTGTGTTGGGTCTTCGTTGCTGCGTGTGGGCTTTCTTTAGTTGCAGCGAGCGGGGGCTACTCTCCGTTGCGGTGCGCAGGCTTCTCATCATCGTGGCTTCTTGTTGCAGAGCACGGGCTCTAGGCACGTGGGCTTCAGTAGTCGTGGCTCGCGGGCTCTGGAGCGCAGGCTCAGTAGCTGTGGCGCACAGGCTCAGTTGCTCCACAGCATGTAGGATCTTCCCGGCCCTGGGCTCGAACCCGTGTCCCCTGCATTGGTAGGCAGATTCTTAACCACTGCGCTAGCAGGGAAGCCCACCGCTCCTCATTCTTTATGACAGGGACCAGGCAGCCCTTGGAAACTCAAAGGCTGAGACTGAACCGTCTAGTGGTCTCACCGTCCCCATCCCAGGGAGATGGAAGGTCTGATCCAGAGCGGAAGCAGCAGCATAGATGTAGCGGCCGCAGGCTCCACGTAACCAGGATTCACGTTTCATACTTCACCCGCCTTACGCACCCCCCCACATCCCCAAGTAGAGCATCCAGGAGCCACGGTTGGTGTCCTCTATCCTCCCTATGAGCTGGGGATTAGGTCTCCGCCCAGAACCCCTCTCTCCAGAGCAAAGGCTCTCACAGGCAGGGCATGCAGCAGTCTTTGTGGGCAATAGTTTTTTACTTAACAAATACCTTCATGTCTTCCTATTCCTGACCCAGGAGGATATTTCAAAAATAAGATAGAAAATGAGTTGGGAAAGGTAGGGCAGCTTCTACTGAGGACACTCTTCCTTTGTTCTGATTCCTCACCGGTTACACATCACTCCAGGGTAAGGCCCATGCCCAGCGTGTCTTCTGAGGCCCGGGTTTAGGCCCTTAGTTCCCAGGGGAGAGAGAAGCACACAGGTGCTAAGACGGAAGGGGCTTCCTAGAGAGAGATGCCCACAGACCGTTGGGTGCCACGCACGGCCACGGCCACTGGATGGCCAACGTCCACCCTGATGACCCAGCAGTCACCCAAGGGGTCCACGGCACCCTTGCCTTTGGTTCCTGCTCCCCATGAGTCTGCTTCCACTTTCTACTCGGACACTGAGAATTCATTTCCTTTGCTTCAAGTTGACATTTCTCAAAAGAGAGCATATGACTGGTTTAGCAAGTCACCATTAGGAGTCAATTCCCCTGCCAGAAGGTCTGGCCAGGTTCTAACCAGGCCAGCAGCCTGCATGATGACAGCTGCCTCTGGGTCGGTCTCCCCAGCTGGTGCAACCCCAATCTGGCCGAGGGGGCAACGTCCCAGCTCAGCGCGGCGCTCTGTGCTGCAGGAGACCAAGACAGACGCGGTCTGCAGTTGACGGTGGACAGGGTGGCATGACTGAGGCCCCTGCCTGGCCTGGCCCGTTCCCCAGCGTACAGGACACGGAACAGGAGAGTCTTCTAGCAGGTGGGACTCTGGGGGCAGTTGGCCCTGGCTCTCTGGGGATTCGGGCAGAAGTGACAGAAGCTTCCATTCCAATTTGGGGTCAGGTCAGGACGCCATCCCAGCACTTGAAGAAACAGGACTGCTTTTATCCTCAAGACAAAAGCTACCGCCGACTCAGTACCGACTTCTTGACTTAATGGTTTCCAGGACAGCACTTTCATCCAAGAGCCTGGAGGTGCCACCCTGGGCAGAGAAATGTGAGTAGGCAGGTAAGAGACGGAAACGAGAGCTTTTAAGTCACTACTTTGAAGAAAACTCCAATTATTCTGACGACTCCCCCCTCCCCACCCCCCAAACTAAAAAACAACTACAACAGCAGCAGCTGCAGCGGAGCCTGGTCTTCACCTTTGAAATCAGCGTTTCCTGCTCTCTGGCCTGGAACAATTATGTGACACCTTAACTCTGAGTATATTTAAGAACGTCAGTTGAGTGAATTCATAAACCCCCCTGCAATTTTCTCTAATTCAGTGAAGTCTATGTTGACTATGCCAAAGATTTTCAAGTTCAAAGAGCCTGAAAGAGCTTCAAGATATAAGACTTTGCTGTTTCCCCTAATATTTATGAGCTTTTTACAAAGGTCAATGAAAGCACCGTGAAACTGGAATAAGTATCCACGTGCCACGGTTAACATTTAGACTCCATAGTTCTGGCTCTATGCCTTGTGCTGTCACGTCCAGGCATCCAGGACAGTCTGCTCTCTGTTTTACGGCAAGTGTTCTTAGTCATGTATTTTTTACTAGAGATAGAGTTCGGCTGTTGTGTATCTGAAAAGGGGCTTTGTTGTCAGGTTAGCGCTGAATTTTCTTTTTTCATGTTTGCCTTTTCAGAGATATGTTTTTGTTGATGATCTCAATTGCCACACAGATCTTCACAATGTAACACTTTTGGAAAGAGTGTTCTGAAAATCACGGTTGTGTCATATCAACAAGAAGCTGTAGGAATTGAGAACGTTGAATGTGGGTCGCAAGTCCTGAATTAGTCTAGTGCCTGACACACAGTAGGTGCTCACTAAATGTGGAGAGTGAGTGGACAAATGAATGGACGGATAAAGCTGTTCTTTCTATCATTCTTTCCTCCCCTGCCTGGGATGGTCCTCTTCAACAGGTGTATCTTATAGGTGTAGTGACCGGGAAGGAAAGTTACAATGCTTTCCCTTCCCCCAGTCTTCCTGTGTTGGATGTCTTCCGTCTACAGGCGTGACAGCATCACCTTGATTCTTACAAAAACCCTAAAATTCATGGATTCATGGAATCCATGAATTGACCTTAAAAAAAAAAGTTATGACTCTCAATATACAAAAAAGTTAACTTTGGCAGAATTTCCAAAAAGTTTCTTTTTTACTGTAGTAAGAACAATAACATGAAATCTAACCTCTGGACAGATTTGTAAGTGCACAAATAGGTACCATGTTGATCTCTTGGGCTTATTCACCTTGCATAACTGAAACCTTATACCCATTGAATTACATCTCCCCATTTCTCCCTCCCCAGCCCCTGGCAAGCACCAATCTACTCTCTGTTTGTGAGCGTGACTATTTTATCGATAGATGCCTCATAAGTGGAATCATGCAGTATTTGTCCTTCTGTGTCTGGCTTCTTTCCCTTAGTACAATGTCCTCAAGGTTCATCCTTTTGTTGTATATGATAGAACTGCCTTCTTTATTATGGCTGAATAATATTCTGCTATACGTACATACCACATTTTCTTTATCCATTCATCTGTCAATGAACATTTAGCTTATTTCAAAAATTTAAAAGTAGAACTACCATACGATCCAGCAATCCCACTTCTGGGTATTTATCCAAAAGAACTGAAATCAGGATCTTGAAGAGATATTTGCACTCACATGTTCACTGCAGCCTTATTCCAATAGCCAAGACATGGAAACAATTCAAAAAGTATTTTAATTACCATTTGGCATTTTTAAGTACAGACTTCACAAAGTCTTTCATTTTTTTAGACTTCAGAGAAGAACATTAGCTTCTTGTCCCATAAAGGGAAACAGTGGCACAGCATCTATAAGTAGGTATCTGACCAAGGAAAAAGAGAACCGAAGTCATGGTGGCCCATGATCTGAAAGGAACGCAGGGCCAGCCCACCCCACGTGCCAGCACAGGGAGTTAGTTTTGAGACCCCATGTCTCCCGGTCACAGCATACCAGGGTGCAAAGGTCTGGAAGCAGGGATGAAGAGGACTGCTTAGCAAGTTTACCTGTTAGGCTTCTGTTTACACGTCTACCTTTATTATGACACTAACTTCAATAAAAATGATTTTTCATTTTAGTCTTTTGCATCTATTCCACCCTAATAATGTGTGCCAATTTCCACACCATCATGAGAATTTCAGACTGATCTTGGAGCTTTGCCATTAATAATATTAATTGAGATTTGTCATCTTTTATAACGTGACAAATTTTCAGGACTCACCTGTGAGCTGGTGATAACTCTTCTGGGTTTATATCCTCTCTCTTGGCTGCAAGAATACTATTATTCATTTCTCAATTATATTTTTAAAATTTCCAAATAGTTAAGGGTTATATTTACTAATTAATCAAGAAGAAACTTTTTAACGTTTCAGTCTATTCCCACACTCCCCATCTTGCACTGATTATTTAGAAAGGGTCCAAATGCTGAGTCTAATTAAAAGCATACACCACTTGTTGCAACTTACTTCAGATTTAAACTAAAAATTATGAAACATAATGGAAACATGTTTGCTCACCAGAAATTATACCCATTTAGCAATAACTCACAGTAGATTTCTGCCAAAACAGTTCTCGAAATACATGTTCTATTTTGTGCTCCATGATTTGTTCCATCTTCACCTATTTCTAAGCCAGTGCAATTAGGTGATAAGCGTTTCCATTTTCCTTTTTTTTTTGATTGACCGACTCTCCAGTTATCTTTCTATTTCTTATCTGAGAAGCAAAGCATGTACTTGAGGATTTTTAAAAATTCATGATTTGTTTACATTTCACTGCCAGTTGGAGGCTATTTCCCAGTTTGTTTTTTAAGTGAGAGGAAGAAAAATACCCAATAAAACCTATCCTGAATATAAACAGTTTAAAGACCCCCAGATAAGCAGAGGGAAATTGAAGTGCTCTACTGTTCCAGCAAACATCAGGAATTCCGTGTGTTCTGAGTGATAACAATCTGTCCAAAGCTGGAGGAATAGGTGGATGGGGGGTAGGTGAGGCCTGCTAAACAATTCTCTTTATTTACTGCCCCCAAATCTGCAAACCCAGACTGAAATTTTCATTTTCTTCTTTGGGAAAAGCAACATAACCAAACGTACAGAGAAATGTCCAGTTATGCGACAAAAACGTCTGCTCACATTCAGATATTTGCCACCTTTGGTGTCCACAGGAAGGTTTCAGAAGGCTGCTTGGCCCAGAGCATCGTTTTCAGTCTCAGTTACGTCAGTACATTGCCTCTCCCGGATGCATTTGCACTTAGGTCTTACCTCTGACTGTGAAACAAAGGCCGAGTCAAAAAGCTTCAGCCATCAACACAGGTAGGGCTTTCCTCTCCTACTACTGCACATGTACTCAGCCACCCTGGGACTGTTTCTCAAAGTGACTTATTACATGCATGTTAGGTTCCCGGGGCTCCTGCAGCAAACTGGGCGGCTGACAAACAGCAGAATTGTATTGTCTCCGGGTTCTGGAGGCTAGAAGTCGGAAATCAAGGCCCAAGGCTCTGGGGAGGCTCCTTCCCTGCCCCTTCCAGCTTCTGGTGGCCCCTGGTGTTCCCAGGCTTGCAGCTGCAGCCCTCCAGTCTCTGCCTCTGTCTTGCCATGGCCTCTTCCCTGAGTGTGCATGTGTGGCCTCTCCTCTTCTCAAAAGGACACCAGTCATTGCATTTAGGGTGCCCCCCCCAATTCAGTCAGACCTCATCTTAATTAATTACACCTGCAAAAGACAGATTTCCAAATAAGGCCCTGCTCTGAGGTTCCGGGCGGACAAGAACTCGGGGGCACACTACTCAAGCCAGTGAACGTGTATTTCACAATCACGTGCGCACAGTACACACCCCGCTCCGCGGGTCCCCGTCCTCGGGGAAGCCGCAGCTGCCCTCATGCCACTCTGCTGGGTCTCTATCCACTGAGTGAGCCCAAGAGACACCCTGATAGTCAGTGTCCAGAGCAGCTTCTGACTCCTATTCGAACTCCAGAAGGAAGAAGAGAAACAGAAAGAGGAAGAAAAATAGGCGGAAAATGGGGAAAAGGAATACCTAGTGGAGAGGAGGTCCCGAGGCAAGGAGGGGACAGAGCAAGCCGGGCGGTCAGGCTCACAGCGACCACACGTGTCCCGGTGGTGAGACCTGCCCACCCCCGGGTCCTGAGCGTACCTTTGGGGCCTAGTAGTGCAGGTGGGATGATGGCAGAGGTGGAGTTGTTATTCAGCTGGGGTATTTGTTAGTAGGGCCCATGGTGCGTCACCACCCCACCCCACCCCCATGTGTGTCAGGCGCTCCTGGAAGATAACAAGGCTCTCGCCACCCGCTGTCCCTCCCCAGGGGGCTAAGGACACCACGCAGGTCATCACAACGAGGAGGCAGCCAAGGCTGGACATGTCGGCACGCGCTTGGCTGATCGGTACCAGTAGAGCCAGAACGTGATGGAATATTTGGACTAATCGGAGAAGTCATTTACCTTGAAATCAGTGACGTTCGAGATTCAGGGCTCCTCTCCCGCAGGCCCCTTCTAAATAAATAAGTATCCGGTTTTGTGTCTAATTTTTATTCACAGTTCTGTGTTCTTTTTCTTAAAGAGATCCCCTAAATTCTAAGACGTCAGGTCCCATGAACTTGAGTCCAGGCTGGGCTGACGAGGGAGGACAGAGCTGCCCAGACCTCCAGGCAAGATGTGCAAGGCCCCTCAGCCTGCATCCAGGCTGCTGCCTGGAATCCCCATTTGGACGACATGTGGGCTTCATCCCAGAGGTTTCTGCCATCTCCTCGTGATTTAAGTTGTGCTATTTTTAAAACACCCGTTTAGCTTTTCACTGTACTTAATCTTACAGAAAATAAAATGGAAGAAACCACGTGTACTGGCATTTCTGCTGTTACTGTTAGCTTGGCCTCTTCATTATCTTCGAGAACTATCTCAGCCTATGGAACATCCCCCGGGAAGATTTAGGAAACACGGTGTCTCCCTGTGGGCTCACGGCGGTTCTCGTGCAGCCGGCAGGGCTGGGAGCCAAGATTCCCAAAGCTTGCAGGCTCCCAGGTTGGGGGCTGCCCATAGGATCCAAGTTTGTTTGCCTGGCATGGTTGTGTCATCAGGAGAGGCCGTTAGGGGAGAAGTGGGGGGATTTCTCTCCACCTGGGGAGGGTGATGCGGGGGAAGATGAGCGTGGATGGTTTCTTCCCTCGGCTACACTTCCTTCAGGACCGGTTGCTGAGATTCCTAGGGAAGGCCCTCCTGCCTCAGGCGCTGTGGGTCCAGCGAGGATTCTGAGCATGTGGGGAGAGCAGGGGAGGGAGGATGCCGCGTGTGGACGGGTTCTGAGCACCTGTGGGGAGGGGCCCCAGGACCAGACCAGGTGGACCTGCTTTTCCATGGGCAGGAGCTGCTGCAGGGCTGCGGAAGGAGCCATTCTCAAGCCTGCACCCCAGGCCAGCAGATGCCTGGCTCCTGAGCCCCCCGACGGCAGCTCCCACAGGCCCCTTGTTGTCCTGGTGGTGGGGGAGGCTAGGCTGAGGGATTCGGCAGGCAGGGCCGCCCATGCGGCAACTGGTATTGGAGCTGAGGAAGAGCCAGGGTACGCGGGGACTGCCTGCAACCTGAGGACAGTGTGGGACCCTAGGTCACCCCACTGGGGACACTGAGAAGTAACGGGGGCGCCACGAGGTGGGTGTTTATGGCACCAAGCAGTCTGGGGAATTGTGCAGCTGTAACATATAGAGAGAGAGGAAGTGCATCCTTGGTCTGTCATCAGGGTCTGCTCAGACCCGGGACATAAGGCCAGCAGTAACAGGAACTTCTTTTTCAGTTTGGTGGGTTAAAGAATTTTGTCGATGCGATCCAAGATGACAAGTTTCCAACTGAAGCTTTTATTTGAATAGATGGGGTTCCATTGTTGAATGCTGCCGGGAACCCTGAACGAAGTTTTATTTCTTTTTAAAGCATTTGTTTCCCGTTGGGCAAACATGGGCAAGGTAAATGAAGTGCCGGGTTCAAAGCCATCATCTGCTCATGGATGATTTTGCAAGTTTTCAAACTGTAAACAGTTGCTGTCACTCACAATTCAAGTGCCACTATTCATTGTGGTTCAAAAAAAAAGGAATTGGAACTTGGTTTTATGGATGTGAGGAACTCATCCTTAAATTAATCCAAGATGGAATTTCTGCTAAATGTTGAAGTGCTCCAGTTTTCCCTCTACGTCTGTTGACAGTTTATAGGAGACAGTTCTCCAAGTAAAAGACGTGTGCATTAGTTTCCCGTGGCTATTGTAACCAACACAGACCTAGTGACTTAAACAACAGTAATTCATTCTCTCACAGGTCTTTAGGTCAGAAGTCTAAAATCAAGGCGTCAACAGGGCTGGCTCCTCTGGGGGCTTCAGGGGAGAATACCCATCCTTGCGTTTTCCGGCTTGCAGAGGCCACCCTTGACCTGTGGCCCCTTCCTCCTTATTCAAGTGCATCACGCCAGCACCTGGTCCATCACATCTCCTTTTCTGACTCCGACCGTCTTACCTCCTTTCACAAGGATTCTTGCGAGTGCATCGGGCCCCAGGGTAGTTCAGGATAATCTCCCCATCTTGAGATCCTTCCCTTAGTCACACCTGCAAAGTCCCCTTTTCCATGGAGAGAGTCACGTCACAGGGTCCAGAGATAAGAACGTGGACATCCTCATGTGTGTGTGGTGGGGGTTATTACTCAGCCTCCCACCACGTGTGAGGTATTAGTGGAAAAGTCTCCTGGGAGATGAACAAGCTCAGATCAAAGACCCAACTCGAGGGACCCTGGCGGTCCAGTAGTTAAGACTTTGCCTTCCGACACAGTAAGTGCAGGTTCCATTCCTGGTCGGGGAGCTAAGATCCCACATGCCTCACGGCCAAAAAAAAAACACAAAACATAAAACAGAAGCAATGTTGTAACAAATTCAATAAAGACTTAAAAATGGTCCACATCAAAAAAATCTTTAAAAAAAAAAAAAAAGACCCATCTTGAAAGTCCAACATTGCAGTGTCCAGACAACCACGCAGGGTCACGTTCCCGCCCAGGGAGTTCGGCTTAGCCACTAGCTGCTTCCTTTTTACTCTACTCACATCCGTGGAAAAACCAGAGGAAGTGGCTGGGGCAGGGGTGGTCTGTTTCCAGAGCTTCCTGTGGGCCAGATGTGGACCCTGCAGAAGGGAACCGTCTGGATTATGTGGAGAGAGAATCTACCCATGTGGAGAGAGATTGGGTAGAACATCTGGAGGAGGGGCTCCTAAAACAGGGCAGAACATGGAGTGTAAGCACCAGAGGGAGTCTTGGACCACCAAGGAAACTGTGGGTCACAGACTCCCAGCCCCAGCAGCATGTTATCTCTGAAGATAAAGCATCTCGAGGAAAGAAATCAGCATTTGAAATATGCCATCTCTCGAGGGCCCCAGTGTCAAATGACAGCCGTCCTCATCCTCTAGGGCCTCTTGCTCCCGAGGCTGCCATATACGTGTGAAAGTCGCCCTGTGGAGTTGCGTAGTGCACAGTCTGAGGCACAATTTCTCACCACAATGGAATGAAATAAGAAACCAATAAATGAAGACAATTTGGGAAAGTCACAAATATGTGGAAATGAAACAACACACTTCTTACAGGTCAAAGAAGAAATCATAAGGTGAGAGTTATAAAACACGCTGAGATGAATGAAAACAAAACTACAACATGCCAAAACTTAGGGGCTGCAACTAAAGCAGTGAAATAAAGCAGGTAAAGGAGAGAAATGTAATATAGCTGTAAACGCCTGTATTAAAGAGAACAAAGATCGCCATCAACAACCTAATCTTCTATCTTAAGAAGAAAAAGAAAAGTAAACAAAATCCACATCACGCCGAAGAAAGGAAATGATTAGAGATTCCAGCATAATAAATAAAATAAGGAACAGAATGACAACACAGAAAATCAACAGAACCCAAAGCTGGCTCTTGGGAAAGACCAGTACAATCGACAATCTCTAGCTAGACTGACCAAGATAAAAAGAGAGGTGATGTAAGCTACTAAAATCATGAATAAAAGAGGGGACACCACTACCAACTCTACAGAAATAAAAAGCACAGTAAGGGAATCCTATGAACAACTGAATAGCAACAAATTAGAAAACCTCAATTAAATGGATAAATTCCAAGATAGGCAGAAACGAGTAAAAATGACTCTAGAATAAATAGAAGATCTGGGACTTCCCTGGTGGTCCAGTGGTAAAGAATCCGCCTTACAGTGCAGGGGACTCGGGTTCGATCCCTGGTCAGGGAACTAAGATCCCACATGCAACGGGGCAACTAAGCCCACGCGCCACAACTACTGAGCTCACGTGCCTCAGCTAGAGCCTGCCACGCATCCTGGAGCCTGCGTGCCACAACTAGAGAAGAGAAAACCCGCACACCACAACTAGAGAGAAGCCCGCGTGCCGCAACGAAAGATCCCGTGTGCCTCAATGAAGATCCCGCATGTTGCAAATAAGACCTGACGCAGCCAAAAATAAATTTAAAAAAATAATAAATAATAAAAATAAATCTTAAAAAGAAAGAAATAGATCTGAATATGCCTATAACAAGTAAAGAGATTAACTTAGTAATTTTTAAACCTCCCACAAAGAAAAGCCCAAGTTGGCTTCACTGGTGATTTCAACCATATGTTAAAAGAAAAATGAAAACCAATCCTTCATAGCTCTTCCAAAAAAATAGAAGAGGGGGAAATACTTCCAATATCATTTTATGAAGCCAGTATTACCCTGACACCAAAACCAGACAAAGATCACACGAAACGAAAACTATATGCCATATACTTTATGGCATATTAACACAAGAACCCTGAAAATACTGGCCAGCCAAATCCAGCAATGTGTAAAAAGAATTATATAACATGACCAAGTGGGATTGATCCCAGCAAGGTTGTCAGTAGAGTGAACAAGATGTTTCAGAGCCTGTATGTGTATGCTGTATGTTTATATAAATATTTATATATTAATAGCCTTAAATACTTGTATCTTTTAAAGAGAAGAAAGTAAAAACTCAGTGAGCCAAGTTTCAAACTTAAGAACTTAGGAAAAGCAAACTATAGTTCAATTTTTAAAAAAGGACATTAGGAAAAGAACAAAAGAACTCCAAAAAAATCTAAGAAGGGAGATAATAAACAAAAGACCGTATATTGCCAGACAGAGAACAACGCTCTAAGAAGGCTGATCAAGCCAAATGTGGTCCTTTAAAACTTCTGGTAGATTCATTAAAGAAAAAGAAGAGTGGTTATAAATAAATAACGTTATAAATGAAAAAGAGGACGGGACCAGACAGAGGAGCTATTAGAAGGTATAATAATTTACTACATGCAGCAAGAAAAAATAGAAAGCCCCAATAATCCTGTAACTATTAAGAAAAATAGGAGTAATTAAAAATCTTCCCACAAAAGAACCATATCCAAAAACTTCTGCCAACTTTTCAAGGACCAGCTCATTCCAATCTTATGCAAACTCTCCCAGAAGAAATGCTCTCCAAATCATTCTATGAGGCCAGTATCATTCTGATACCAACGCCAGATAAAAACAGTATGTAAAAGGGAAATTAGAGCCTTATTTTACTCATGAATATAGATGAAGAGTTCTAATAAAATATTAACTGAATCTAACGGCACATTAAAAAAGATAACATGCTATGATCAAGTTGGATTCACAGGAATTCAGAGGTTCTTTAATATTTTCATGTCTATATATTTGATTTACTACATTAAGAGATCAGATGATCATATATGGTTATATATAACCATATATGAACATCTCAATAGATGCAGAGAAAAGCATATGATAAAATTCAACATCCATTCATGAAGGTACCTTAACTTGATAAAGAATATCTGTAAAACACTTGCAACATAAGTCGTCATAAATGGGAAACAGAATTATTTCTTTTAAAGCTAGAAACAACACTCTGGAAACAACAGGATCTGTGGGCTGAAAATACAGAATCTGTATGCTGCAAACTAAAAATGAGGAAAGAACTCCAAGAATGCCAAATCAATGGTGAAATATATTGTGTGCATGGATTGGAAGACTCATAATAGTAAAGGTGTCGAATCTTCTCAAAACAGTCTCCAGATTTAATGCAATTCAGAGCAAGAGCCCAGCAGGATTATTTTGCAGATAAAGACAACCTAATTTTAAAATTCACATGGAAAGGCAAAAGAATTAGAATAGTCAAGTCAACTTTGAAAAAGAGGCAGAAAGTTGGAGGAATCACACTTGTCCCTACTTTATGACTTACTATAGAGACAACAGTAATCACAACAGTGTATATTGGCAAAGGGATAAGCACATAGATCAGTGGAAGAGAACAGAGTCTAGACTTAGACCCACATAAATATGGCCAAGTGAATTTCTGACAATGGCAAAGAAGTAGTTCAGTGGAACCAGGACAGACTTTTTCAAAAATGGTGTTAGAACAATGGGACTCCCATACGCAGAAAAGGGACCCCGACATCCTTTGGCTTTATTCAAAAATTAACTCAAAGACTGCAATCAGCTGTTAGGAGAATGAAAAGACAAGCTCCTCACTGGGAGAATATACTTACACACCATGTAGCCATTAAAGGACATTTATCCAGAATACATAAAGAACCCTCAACTTCAACAGTCAGAAAACTCAGTTAAAAATTGGGAAAAGGCTTGAGCAGACACTTTACTAAGGAGGATCTACAGACAGCAAATAAGCCATAAAAAGATGTTCGACACCATTAGATGCTAGGAACATGCAGACTAACGCCACAGTGTGTTCTCTGCAAGCCTTACAGGCCCCTTCGCAACAATGGCGTCTCAGAGTGTAAATTCCAAGAGGCCAGGGGACTTGTTCCCTGTTACAGTGGCTGGAATAAAAGAATACTTACAATAGCAAGTCCTGGTGAGGATGCAGAGCCCCTGGAGCTCTCAGCACTGCTGGTAGCGATGTGAAGTGGCAGAGCTGCTCTGGAAGACAATTTGACAGCTTCTTGTAAAGTTAAGCAATCTCATTCCTAGGTATGAGATTCCTAGAGAAATAAAAATGTGTTCACACAAAAACCTGGACATGACTACTCATAGCAGGTCGATTCATATTCACCCCAAACCGGAAACAACTCAAGTGTTCTTCAACAGGTGGATGGGTAAACTGATAACATTCATACAATGGAATACGACCCAATAATGAAAAGGAATAAATTACTGATACATGCAACTACTTGCATGAATCTCAAAAGCATGATGCTGCGTGAAAGAAGCTAGTCTCAAAAATGTATGGCTCTGGGGCAGGAGACAGATGGGCCCCCAGGGCAAACAGTTTGAGTTCATTCCTTGTGGACCAATAGACGGGAATAACAGGACAATTGAGAGAGGAGGCTGGGCCCTGCCCAGGTAGAAGATAAGATACCACATATTCCTCATTCTTGAAGTCAGGAGACCTCCCCGACTGCATGCGCAGAAAGGCTCCTTGGTGGTCAAAAGGGGAGTGATGCCAACTGACACTCACTTACCCATAGGCCTCTTCCGTGGAATCCATCTTGGCTAAGAGATGCGCGCGCACACATGGGAAAATCCTGAGATACATCGAATATGGAGTCTGAACCAGGCAAAGCAAAATGACTGGACAAAGGAAACACGGAAGAAATGCCCCATGTAAGTGATTTAAACTGTTGCGACGGCACGACTCTCTCTCTGAGTCGGCCCGTGTGTCTATCCACATGTACTCTTTTTTTCTCCTAAATAAATACTTTACTTGTTTCACTATTTTCCATCTTTGTGGGAATTCTTTTTTCTGCAGAGCCGTAGAGGCAGGGCCTTGTCACTAACCACTGGTCTAGTGGCTAGGATTCGGTACTCTCACTGCTGCGACCCGACCTCAGTCACTGGCCGGGAACCGAAACCCTGCTTCAAGCCGCTGCAGGCCGAGGCCACCCGAGATCAGTTCCATTTCCATGACGGTCTCAAAAGGACAAAACTCAGTGATTACCAGGGGATGTGGTGGAGGGGCAGGGCAGCATGAGGGGGTTTTTTGGATGGTGGAATTGTTCTGTATATACGGTTACTTGATTCTATATATACACGTGTGAAAATTCATAGAATGGTACACACGTTCACACAGAAGTCAATTCCACTGTATGTTGGTTTACAAATCAAACAGTAGAAGCTAAGATCAGTTAGAACTTGCACAGGTTATTCCCATGTACTTTCAATGATCAGCATCAGAAAGGCCCTCATTATAGCAAAATTCCTTAAAGCGCCCAATACCAGTTGCCCATTTTCTTCAGTTATACAAATGAAATATGTGACTCAGTCACAGGGAAAAATAATGTAGTAGTAAGACACGGATGCTTATTACTACTACTTCTAAACAAGACTGACAGGAGGTTCAAAAAAATTAAAGACAGAAGGATTGGATGGGACGAAATCACACCATCATTACTTGCAAGTCGGGAAGAAGGGAGGCTAAGAAATACAAAGAAAAGAGATCACACACACCCCTCCTCAGCACAGATGTTCTGGTCCGAGGCTGACCTGAGCCAAGAAAGGACGGGATTTGTAAGTGAACTCTGGAGCACTCCTGTTCCACAGGATGAGACTCTTCACTACTTAGAAAATAGGCTATTGTTTATCACCGAAAGTGACGTCAGCAGCCAGGAGCATTGAAAACACTACATGTTATGGAAAAGAAACACCCAGAAATCTGCTTCCTGATTGCTCTGAACCAGATCAGCTCATTCATTGTGCTGGTGAGATGTTCAGTCTCTGATGTGAGGAGGGGACGGAACCCTGGGGCCAGGACCTGCTCTGAGACTTCCCCACCCTGGTTCCCTTCAATGCATCTACCATCCAGGGCTGCTGGAGAGGCGGGCAGCGCAGGCAACTTCCCGGCTCAAAGTACATGAAACCAGTACCTTGCCTGCCTTCTTGGAATTCACAGTCTAAGACGACTGGGATGTGAGGGGCAGGCAAGGCTCAGGGACGAGTCAGCAGAAATTCCCCATGAAAACGGCAATCTGTGGAAGCAAAAGGGTAAGTGCACTTGGCGGAAGGAGCAAGTGGGTAAGGGAAAAACTTACACGACAGAATGAGAAGACCTTGGCAGTGAGACTGGAAAGGGGGCCGGGACGCTGGCAGAAGCTGCTAGTGAGGGAATTAGGTGAGGTAATCGGGTCTGCACGATGAAAAGACAACTTCCCCCCACCCCTGAGGCTAGAGTTATTTAATTATTTGCATTGACTGGCATTGGTTGTAGGAGATTTTCTTCCTGAGTAATCCTGTACCTTGGCAAGCACGTAAAATATAGTTTTTGTAACTTAAAAAAAAAAACACATTGCTGGTATATGTTAGCTGCAATCAGAACGGCCATGATCTGTGCTTTATAGAGAATCCGTTTTCTGATTTCACAGAAGTGGCCGTGCCTTATCAGAAGGCGCACTTTCGTTATCGCTTGTTATTTTCCTTTATTAACAATCATGCATTCTAGCAGGGACTCATGCAGCCGTACGTACGCCCATGTTCATGGCAGCATTGTTCGCAATAGCCAAAAGGTGGAATCAATCCATGTGTCTATGGACAGAAGAATAGATAAGCAAAATGTGGTCTATCCATACAACAGAGTATGATTCAGCCATGAAAAGGGAGGAAATTCTGACACAGGCTACAACATGGATGAACCTTGAGGACATTATGCTCGGTGAAATAAGCCAGACACAAAAGGACAAATGCTGTAGGATTCCAGTGACAAATGCTGTAGGATTCCAGTTTATGGGGTACCTGGAGTAGTCAGACTCATAGAGACAGAATGTAGAATAGTGGTTGCCAGGGGCTGGGGAGACGGAGGAATGGGGGTTATTGTTTAATGGGACAGAGTTTCAGTTTAGGGAGATCAAAAGTTCTGGAGATGGTGGTATTATTTGCACAACAAAATGAATGTACTTAACGCCACTGAACTATACACTTAGAAATGGCTAAAATGGTAAATTTTATGTTATATATATTTTACCACAATAAAAAAATGCTTCCCAATGGGGAATTATATACCTTTCAGTTTATCCATTCACATACTGAAGGACATCTTTTTTTTTTTTTTTTTTTGCGGTACGTGGGCCTCTCACCGTTGTGGCCTCTCCCGTTGCGGAGCACAGGCTCCGGACGCGCAGGCTCAGCGGCCATGGCTCACGGGCCCAGCCGCTCCGCGGCATGTGGGATCCTCCCGGACCGGGGCACGAACGCGCGTCCCCTGCATCGGCAGGTGGACTCTCAACCACTAAGCCACCAGGGAAGCCCTGAAGGACATCCTGGTTGCTTCTAAGTGTCGGCAATCATGAATAAAGCTGCTATAAACATCTAGGTGCAGATTTTTGTGTGGACACAAACCCTTTGGGTAAATACCAAGGAGTGTAATTGCTGGATCATATGGTCAGAATATGTTCACTTTTGTAAGAAACTGCCACGCTGTCTTGCCGAGTGGACGGAGACCTTTTGCGTCCCCACCCGCAAAACACAAAGAGTTCCTATTGCCCCACGTCCTCACTAGAAGGACGGTTTTGTCGGTGCTTGGATTTGGGCCATTCTAATAGACGTGTAGTGATAGCTCACTGTTGTTTTACTTTGCAATCTGCTGAGCACATACGACGTTGAGTGCATTTTTCAGTGGGGATTGTGAGCACAGGCTTAGGACACATGGATGGCACGAAAACTCAAAATATGTGTGGAAAGTATTTCATTTTATTTTGGATTTTTCATGAGAAGCAATGGAATAATCATCACGGGGAAAGCTAAATTTGTTAGACTTCCAAGCAGTTAATTTATGCTGAGGGTTATTTTTATGCTGACTTAGTTGGGGGGTGGGGTGCCACCACCCTTTCAGTGCTTTGGGGGCCACTAAAGGTCTCAGCTGGTCCTCTGAGGCCTCACATCCAGGTTTCCATCCAGGATGAGGGCCTTTCCTCTCCCCAAAGGCAGCCTCCAGTCCCACCTCAATAGAGCTATGAGTTACCTTCTTGGACCAGGAAGCCGACTGCCACGTTCCAGACCCAGGGTCCTGATCGCTGTGTGATGCACTGCCTGCTGGGCTGTTCTGTCCCCCGCTGCATGGGCCCCGCCCCAGGCCCTCCGTCTGCAACTCCGTGTCTTCACTGTGGAGGCCTGGGTCCTCCTTCATTACTGGTGGCCCCTGCTCTACCCTCAAGAGTCAGCACCAGGGCCACCTCCTCAGGGTCTCACCTGACTCCCCTCCCCTCGCTCCACCCGCCACTGTCTGAACACCTGGGTGTGTGTGTGTGTGTGTGTGTGTGTGTGTGTTTGACAAACCTGGTTCTCCCACCAACTGGGAAAAGCAGTGTCTCTTCGTCTTGAATTCCTCGGCGTCTAGCCCGCTACCCTGAGGAGGTGAAAGCTGGGAGATGCTTTCTGGGGAGTGGGGCTCAGGCGGCACAACCTCTTGGATGTAATAGTGCGATCTTTTTCACTCACGAGGCCACCGCTGTCTCTCAACAGCACTTGGAGAGCCAAGGTTAATGGGAGGGGAGGGGAAATGGGAGTGACTTGACACTGTGTCTTCTCATAGGCTGACATCCAATAACCTGGTGAGAAGAATCTCATCCCAGAACTATCGGTATTTTCAGGACGCATATCTGGCAAAGGCATTAGGCTCTCCGGACTTCAGCAACCTGGACCCACCAGAGCTGAGGGCCTTCTGCTTTCAGCTGCTGGTGAAGGAGACCCCCTTAACGGGACCCAGCTCTGAGCTAGGTGAGCAGTTCCAGCTGCAGACTATTTCAGGCACACTTTAGGGTGGAGCACGCTCCCTGCAGAGCGGCATGTCATTCGCCAAAAGGGAAATAAGTTCTGGAATGTCACCCTTTCCTAAGAGCCCTTGTGTAGGAGTCTCGAGGCCAAATCGCAGGCTGCATGTTTTCCCCGCGAGGTGCTTTCACGGGAATGTGATGGGCGTGATACCGGTCTTTCTCGTGCGCTTGCTCGAAGACAGCACCGCACACACGATGTGGGCTGGAGCAGGCGCTCCGGGTGGGAGGGAGGAGTGTGATCAGTCCCATCGCTCCCCTCGTCCTGGAGGGAAATTCCAACCAGCAGCTGTGTCTTGAGTTGAAATGAAAATGCAAGAAAGGAGGCCAGAAGAAGGGCAGAGATTTCCTAAAGTTTGTCCCAAACAATGTAGTGCAACTGTGTGGGGGGTTAGGAAACTCCAAGGCTTATACGACCAAGGCAAACCCTGCAAGGAACACAGTGATTTGTTCTGTGCAAGGATTTCGGGCCAACCTTAACACACAGCAAAGGCACCAGCAAAACAGCACAGCAAAGACTGCAGTGGGTGGTTCCAGAGTCTCACGTTCAAGACAGCTCAGGAAACCATGCTGAGTGCCTGCCGGCCTTTAGCTCCCATCCCTTTAACCAGCATCACCGGACCGAATTGCAGGACAAGGAAAGAGTGATCACACAAATCGTGGGGTCACTTCTGGCCACGGAAAATAATACGATGACTCTTCGTGAGGAAAATGCACTTTAAGATCACAATGAAATGCCACTTTACAGCCACTAGAACCAATATAATGAGTGTTGGCAAGGACGTGGAGAAACTGGAATCCTTGTAATTTCTGAGGGGAATGTAAAACGGTACAACCACTTTGGAACAGTTTGACAGTTCCTTAAGCTAGAGGTCAATTTACATAAGACCCAGCAATTCCACCCCTACGAATTCAAGAAAAATAAAAACGTGTGTTCACATAAAGACGTGTACGTAAAAGTTCATAACGGCATTATTCACAACAGCCAAAAAGTGGGAACAACCCAAATGTCCAGCAACTGATGAATGGATAAACAACGTGACTTGTCCATACAATAGAACACCATGCAGTAATACAAAAGGAATGGAGGATTGATGCTCTTACCACACGGATGAACCTCAGAAACACGAAATTGAGCGAAAGAAGCCGGAAGCAAAAGACACCTGTTGTACGATTCTATTTAGATGACACGTCCAGAGAGAAGCAATCCTACAGAGACAGATCAGTGGCTGCCTGGGGCTGGGGGCGGGAACAGGCAGCAAATGCAAATGGGTGCCCGAGACAGATCTTTCTGGGGCGACAGCAATGTTCCCAAACCGGATGGTGTGAGTGGTTGCACAGCCCCTGTAAATTTACTGAAAATCACTGAACTGTATGTACACCTAAAACGGAGTAAATTTCAGGTGTGTAAAACGTGCCTCAATAAATTTGTGAAAAAATAATGACGACGGCTACAGCCCAGCAATCTGAAAACCTAAGGTGTGGAGGGTCTCTGATCTAGGAGGCTACCTGCCCTCAGGAAGGAGGAAATTGTGTCCCCTCATCTTCCAGGCAGGAGTTGGGAAGGGCAGGAGCTGTTCCTGAGTTTCGGGCAGATGGTGAGAGGCTTTCTCTGGCTCCTGGTAGATGACAAGGATGAAAGAGAAAAGAACCTCTATCATCCCGTGGCCTGGCCCACAGCCCCTCCCCCCCGGGGCTCCCACTCCAGTCCTGGCGGGATCCCCGTGTGCCCGTGCAGCGCAAGGCCTAGCAGGTGGTCCTGGGTCCAGCAGAGGTTTGGCAACATCAGCCCCAGACCTGTCCTTTGGCAGGGTCCCTCAGAGGGCCTGGGGGGTCAGTAAGGAACAGAGAGGAGCAGAGATGCAGCAGATCCTTCTGCAGAGAATTCCACGCTGTAGAGCATCTGCTCCCAGCAAAGGAGGACTGAGACCCTGTGTCATTCATCTTGACATCTTTAACACTAGAGTAGCGGCACTTACAGAGTGAATGAATGAATGAATGAATGAACTCCCACCACGGTAAGCATTATTACAGGAAAAGGAACAAGGCTGAGAGGTCACAGAAGACGAACCAGCCCTTACAAAGTGGTTCAGGATGGCCAAGGGCTGCACCTCTCAGACGTCCAGCATCACAGCAGCTCTTGAGACTAGAAGCTACTGATCCCAGAGCCCTGATGTCTGCTTCTCTTCCTGTAATTCATCTCCTTAAATAAAAACGCTTTTTCATTACACAAATAAGGCATGCCTGTCTTACTTAAAATTAGAAAATTAACAGAAGAAAAGAAAAATCACTTGTCATTCCTCCAGCTAGAGATAACATACATTGTGATGTCTCTTTCCAAGACTTTTTGTGTCTATAAATAAGTATATGGTATGCTTTTAAACACTAAGATGGAACATAATGTTTTGAAACCTGCCTTTTCACTCCATGACGTATCATGAATGTCTATTGACCAAGACTCTGTCCATTGTAAATGTCAGAAACCCAGCCCAAACTGGCTTCAGCCACAAAGGGAATCTATCCACTGGGTAACTGAAAAGTCAGGCGCTCACACGAAGTCCTGAGGAATCCTGCAACCCATGCCCTCCTTCCTCGAGGCTGGCCTCATCCTCCAGCAGATCCTCGTGTGATAGCCCTCTAGCCCCCGCATCCTCAGAGCCCGGCACTGGCATCCTCAGGGGGAAGAAGCCTCCTCTTTCCCTACGGTTCCAACAACGCTGAGAAGTGAGTCCCTTCCGTCCCACTGGCCTGCTGGGAGCCCCGGACCAGCCCTGTGGTTGGGAGCTTGTGTCTCTGTTCTCCTCAGTGGGCTTTCTCACAAGCCCTCACCGCTGCTGCATTTTGGAACAAACCACAGGACTGAGCGTGAGAGGTGTGGTTCCCTAAGAAGACGTGGGGTGTGCACTGAGAAGGGAAGGTGCAGGGCCAGGAAAAAGGACCATTTCTCCAGTAACACCTTTCCTATCAACACAGGCTTCAGGTCCAACCTCTGGTGACAGTACACATGGTTCCACCGGTGGATGACCACCGTTTATCAACCCAACCCCTAGGACACACGCTGAGGTAACTTCCAGCTGTTGCTGTTAGCAACCATGCGGGAAAGGAGATCCTAACACTACATCTGTGCCCGCATCCTTCACCTCTTCTTAATTCTCCCGAATCACGGTGAAACAGTTACTGATCTTTATGAACTAGATGATCTGGGGAGTCCAGGCAAAAGTGCGGGAGAAGCCCCACGTTTCTGCTAACCGTTCTAAGCTCTTCTCTCCTCGGCTCTTGGAACCCAGGCTTCTGGTTATAAAGGGCTCCCAGAGAGACCTACACCCAGATCTCCCATCCCCACCCCGAGGCTGGTCCCAGACAATGAAGTAACTTCTTCCTTTCCAAACAAAACTCTCACTTTAAAACAGGCTGGTCTCGCTTCGGAGGAAAGCAAGGCAAGCATCTGGAAAAAGTAAAACCCCAACCACGGAGCAGCTGCACTTGCTGAAGTGTGGGATGAGTTCGAGGGGAGATGTTCTTGAGTGGGGAGGCAAGTTTGTCTGGCTCTCATTTTCTTCAGGCTTATCCTCCCTCACCCTGCAACCCCGCAGGTGATCGGAAACTCGCCCCCTTCCGAAAGGTGGCCTCCCCTTTCCTGCACTTTGACCCTTGTGCAGATGTGGTCGCCACTGCTGGGAGAGGGCCACAGAGACCATGGCAAAGCTGGGCATGAGCTAGAATCCTATTCCAACTGTAATTTTGCAAATGACTGGTAAAGCTGATAAATGTTTGAAACTTTCTTGGCCTGAGGCAGGATACGTCAATAAATGATTGTGAGGTGCATAGAACACTTCACCCCCTCACTTCTAAGGTGGGCAATTCTGACATGGAAACAGGCGTTAGAATATAACACCTAGAAGAAGGTGAGTCAGCCTCTAACCCTGTCACTCCCACTAACAGATGATAGTAAAAAAAAAAAAAGGCCATTACCCTTTTCTATGAAATATTAGATAACAACATTCACTCAATCCACCCTACCAGGTTGCTAGGCCAATTGTATGAGCTAATGTCTGGGAATATACCAAGTACTATACAAACACAGAGATATTTGTTGTTGTCAAAGTCCTTTCAGGAAGAAAAATACTTTTATGAGCTCATAGAAATGTAGTAGAATTGAGCACTAATAAACCTATTTGTCTAATATAATCAGAGCCGAAACTATAGAATTTTACCTTTTCTTCCAAGAAAGGCCTATAATCAAAATATTCATATCCTGTTCTCAGTGACAAGTTCAACTGCCAATAGATGAGTTCAGAATCCAAAGCGTACGTTCAAACGTATTCCTAACCCTGTGACGTGTCTGGATTGCTCCATTTAGCCTCAGGAAATCAGAGAGAAATATTTATGTGTTAAAAGCACTTTCTCAAGAAAAATTCCAGGGTGCTCGAAGTTTTCTGACCTTTCAGAGGAAAAGCTAGGATACATATTCCACTCATTTCTTTAGCAGGTCTTTAAGGACCTCCTTTGACTCAGGTATCAGATTAGGTGCTGGGAGACGCAGTCCTTACCCTCAAGTAGCCTCTGGTCTGATGGAAGAAGTAAGTGAACAAATACAGTTTAGTCTAAGTGCTTAGTTAAAGCAGACGCACCCTGGTTAGTACACTCCCTCTGCTTGGCTGTGGTGGTGCCTGAGTGTGGGCACAGGGCCCTGGACCCCCGGGCCCCTATCACCGGCTCAGAGGACTTTTTGCCTCGTGTGGTTATAAAGAGACACGTCTCCATCTCCTTCAAGACAGAGGAAAACCACCTTGTGAATATCCGTGTGACCAGAGTATGATTGGCAGGGTCACTGCACTCAAGCCATTTCTAGTGTTATGACTTCAGTTTTCACAGTCTGGGTAAGGGAGTGGGGAAAAGTGGTTCTTGGATTTCATACAGTGTTTTGAAGGAGTCAAAGACTCTTCAGATCAACTCCATGTGAAACCTGCACTGAGCCAAGCCGCTCTCCCAGCTCTGCCTGTCCCCTCATCCTGACCTGCAGGCTCCCTGCCGGGCCCCGCCAAGGCTGCCTGGGAATTACAGCTGGTGCTACCAGCACGCTGGTTCCTGGGAGATGAGACCAGACTCGTTTTACCTTGCTTGTTAAGCCAGAGCTTCACGTTTTATTGCTAATGTAATTATTTGTTTAGTTGTTTGCTGCTCTAGGGGAATATCTAGTACCCAGGGTACAGCTGGCCTGTAAGGCACTGTCATGTGAATCCCCAAAAAAGCCCCCTTTGCACAGGTCATTTAAAAAGGCATCCCCTCTAGTCGGATGGGGCGCCCAGGAAAAGGGCCTGGTGGCGTGGGCTCTGGTGGACTTCAGCCCCATCCACCCCTCCGCGGCTTTGTGCAGCGTACAAACCGCACGAGAGGGTGGCAGCCGGTGTAAGTTCTGCATTCTAAGCGTTTTGTTTTGGCTCTAGAGAGTACGATACCTTCTGTTTTAAAACGATGCTCATGTATGTCAACTATATTTCAATTTAAAATATGCTGAATGCTTAAAGGATCTCTTTACTGTGGGATTATCATTTTCTTTGGTATACTTTTCTTTATAAAAATGCCAAAAGAAGTATTATTAATAATGTATTTTTAAAACTTATGAAAATAGAACTTACCTTGCAAATCCTAATATCAATTTTGCTTTCATGTTCTGCTTTTCCCCTGTGGTTTGCACACCTAGGTTTTAAAGGAGAAGTGTTAACACTCTTGTATTTTATTTTTCTTCCTATTCCTGCCCCCTCCCAATAAAATTCTTGGGACAGGGAATCAGCTTTACACCATCAAGCCAAGATTTTTTTTTTTTTTGCGGTACGCGGGCCTCTCACTGCTGTGGCCTCTCCCATTGCGGAGCACAGGCTCCGGATGCGCAGGCCCAGCAGCCATGGCTCACGGGCCCAGCCGCTCTGCGGCATGTGGGATCTTCCTGGACCAGGGCACGAACCCGTGTCCCCTGCATCAGCAGGCGGACTCTCAACCACTGCGCCACCAGGGAAGCCCCAAGCCAAGATTTTAAAGCAGCGTCCTAGGATGCCTCCTTTACTCCACAACTGCAATATTTTAAAAGAAGAGACCAAGTTTTCATAGAGCCAGCCTAGGGAAATATTCCCACGTGGTTCTTCTGGTGGGGTGTGCCCTGTGTGGGGGGGGCTGGTAGGGTGGAAGTGGGAGAAACGGTCACACAGAAGGAACTCGAACAGGCACTACTGTTACCAGCCAAGTGATCCCCAAATCCCAAGTGTCTGTTGCATTAGGGAATAGCTGCGGGGTACCCAAAGTGTTCCTGAGGGCTGAGCATTTGTTAATTGGATGCTTCATAATTCCTGGAGAACTTCACCAGTGGGCCACGAAACTGAAAGCTAAACCAGCAAGTTGCAGAATAGACAAGGTTAAGAAGCCAGTTCCTCAGGGGTGATTACAGGATGCTCCATCAGGGTGAGAGTAACTCCTGTTAGCCCCTCACTGCGGGTGGAGGGTGGGAATATGTGAAATTTAGGTGCAGGGCGGTCAGGTAGGGCCTGACCTCCCGGGACGGGCTGGCTGTACAACAGGCCTTGAATAAGCTTTTGTTGAGTGAATGCAGGAGCGGGGGCAGCATTCAGAGGCCTTGGCTGTGACAGTTCCCCCGCCCTGGCTCTCCGTTTAGGGGAGAAACGCTTTTAGGGAGCGGAGGGCAGCTGGGGTGGGGTCAGGGAGGGCTGGAAAGAACCAGGGGCAGCTCTGAAGGCCGGGGCTCCTGCCTACCTCATACGACGACTGCGATGGAACGTGGAAGCCTGCTCCCCAGAGGACGTTGCAGATACACAGAAACACAGGTTTAGATACATTCAGGGAACGACTCCTCCTCGCCAGGGGGAAGGGAAACGTTTAAAGAGTGCGGCGCTTTTTCACCCCTGGCAAGGACACCCTGGAGTTTTTGGCAGTCTGGGAGACGGCGGTGGGATTCAGGAGCTGCCTGGGAAGGGCGGGCGGGGGCCGCCACGACATTCCCAGACTGTCCCGGACCCCCGACTCAGGATCTCACCCCGGGAAGCGCTCGGAGGAGACCCAAGTGGGGGTATGGGGGGTCAGGGCTGCAGCCGAGGGCGCCCAGGGGTCCGAGGGGCGGGGGTCTGTAAAAGAGAGTGCAGGGCGCCGAGCAGCCGCCCGGAGAAGGGGCGAGAGCTTGTCTTCAGGGGAGCCAGGAGTCTAAACGGGGCGAGCCTGACTCTACGCAGAGTCGGTACCAGGAAGGAGCTGGTCTTCTTGGGGAAAAGGTGCAAAAAAAAGTGCAAACGGTGGCGGGGTGAGGCGGGCGGAGCAGGGCGTCCCGCGCGCGGACACCCGCTGAACCCCGGCTGCTCGGGCGGGCGCGGGTTGTTGCCGCGGGACACCCCCCTCATCCCCGCCCCCCAGGACGGGCCGGGCGCCCGCGCTGCCTCTCCCCCGCGCCCCCTCCCCTCCGCCCGCTCTGCCTCTCCCCCGCGCCCCTCCCCCGCCGGGCCGCCGAGCCCAGACGCGAGCGCGGGGCGCAGGGCGCGGGGCGCTGGGCGCTGGGCGCTGGGCGCGGGGCGGGCGGGCCATGGCGCGGGCGCGGGCGGCAGGCTCGCGGGGCCGGCCCGGGTGGTGCGGGCGGGGCGCGCTGCTGGTCTGCGTCGCGTGGACCGCGGGTTGGGTGCTGGCGGCCGCGCTGCTGCTCCGCGCGCACCCGGGCGTCCTCTCCGAGCGCTGCACCGACGAGAAGAGCCGGCGCATCCTGGCCGCGCTGGTAGGTGTCGCCGCCGCCGCATTGCCCCGCGCCGCGCGCCCCGGGGGCAGGGCTGGGACACCCTCCGCGGGCCCCGGGAGCCGGGGACTTGGGCACGGCCGTGGACCGAGGGGAGGGGACCCGGACACGGTGCGTGGGATGCGGTCTCCATCCCGGGAGTCCTCTGTGCGCGGGCGGGGATGTCTCCCCCCGTTTCGCCCAAATTGGTCCTTTGTCCCAAGAGAGTCTTCCTGCCCGACTGCTCTCCCGCCGCCCCCAGCCCGCGCTCCTAAAGCAAGTGTTCGGGTCTGTTCCCAGTCTCCCGACTCGGACAGCGGGGCTCGGGGCGCGGGCCGCTGAGGGCTCGGGTCGGGGAGCCCACGCCCCTGCCCCTGGACTCGCCGTTCGGTCGCTCAGCCGCTGTTCGGCGAGTCCAGCCTGGGCTGCACCTCGCCGAGCCCCATGCAGACGGCTCGCAGGGCCCGGCCCCCGCCTCGCTGCGCCCCAGAGCCGCTGCTCTCCCCGGCGCGGTCTGCGGGACCCAAGACAGAGCGCGTTCAGGCGAACGGAGCGCGAGGGAGGCGGTCGGACCCTGGGGTCCGAGCGGGGTCTCCGGACAGGGGAGGGCCTGGGGGCTCCATAGCTGAGCCCGGCAATTAGGGAGAGAAAGAAACACCTGGGTTTGCAGGCTGCTGCTGCGCGCTCTGGGCCCCAGAGGCGCATTAGTTGATTCCGAACGCCGGCTGCTCTTTGGTCTCTCTGTTTGGTTCGGAAGATGAAGCGCATTAGGAGACTTGGATAAAGGCAGGAATCCCTAAAAGGAAGGCCAAGGTGAAGGTAAAGGCAACTATTGTTACATTGATTGAGTGATTACTCACTTCCTAAAATACTGACCATCTCAGTATTTGGTGTGAAAAGTGATCTATTTTCTAAGAGATCTTCAAGAAACTCATGGGAAGTTTTCAGTCCAATTGCTTACATCTGGGTGAGCCTTCTGAGATTGTAGGTTTTCAAAACGTGGTAGCATAAAGGCTTTCAAGTAAATGATTTTTTTAAAAAGTGAGCTTGGAAAAACTAAAGGAATGAGGTGAAATGGACAAGCTAGACCAAATCATTTTCCCTAATTGAGTCTGACGTGTCCGCATGAATTGATCATAACGTTGGTGAGATACTCATCGATTCCCTCCATCCTATCTATCAATAATCTATCCATTTATCTGTTCATTGTTACACTGACGTTCTATCAAGTTTTCTTTAAGTTACAAGAGCTCATTGATTTTCCTCAATAACTCCTCTAAAAATTCCTTTCACTGATAAAGATTTTTTTCCCTCTGTTTTGGGGAGACTGATTGACTAATTATAGTATAAAATGAATAGCTTGGCCAGGATGACTACCCATGTACCAAAAATAATATAATAGTCTTTTAGATTAAAATAAAAAACAAACACTATTTTTTCATTTCTTTACCTTTGGTTAAGTGAGAGAAAGCCTAATGGAAATTAAATAGCCTAGTATAACTTAAGTCATTGCTCATCATAACTTTCCCAGCATTCCAGCTCATAAATTAAAACCAATTCTGTTTGGAGGCTGAACCAACATGTCTCCTGTGGCAGCCAATCTTTTCTGTTGCCAAAAGGACAATCTGAAATACCATGTCAGTCTGTCTGCCTGAAGTTCACCTGACCAGTTCTCAATGACCTGCTTTTGGGGGGAGCGTCATTTGGAGGCCCCCTTTGAGGCCGCCATTTCTCACGCTCTGCTCAGGACCTGACTTTCCCTTTCTACCCTCTCCATTCTGGATTTGCTGGCGGGAACCCCACCCAGCACCGTGGCTCCCTTTCACCCAGGACACTGTGAACTAGACTGAGGTTTGAATAGGACCCCAGTCTCCACATCCTAGACTCTGCCGGGCCCTGGCAGCCACGCAGAGGCTGGCATTGTGGCACTGTGGCCTCCCAGGACTGAATCGAGCCTCTGTCTCTCAGCTCCGCCGGTCCTTTCAATTCATTCTGCCTGGCTTTTATCCTTAATAATAAAACTGGCTGTTATTTTTCTGACTGGCCTCCAGACTCTCATTAGCTTTCACTCTGAATCCCAGAGCACCAAAGGAACAGCCGCAGCTGAGCCAGAGGGAACCCCTTTCCCTTGGGCAAAGCCAAGGGAGCTGTGAACCTCTGAGCACGTTCCCGGGCCCTCACGCCAGGCAGGTGGAGAATCTGAGGATGAAGCTGAGGGGCTGGTTAGGAGCGGGGAGTCATGGGCGCTGGGGCCCCCCCGAGCCTCACCCCACCTCTGGAGGGGGCCCCGCACACTCCAGTCTCAAGAGAGTGTTGGAAGAGCCAACTGGATTGGTTCCAGAGTCGAGCCCAGGTCTTCCAGCTTCAGAATTTTCTGGGCAGACGGCAGCCCCCCTTTTTCCTGCGGCTTTTCAGCTCATTCCGTAATCAAGACATCTCTGTGAGGTTTCCAGAGCCCCACTTCCCCAGGGAACCGTGTCAGCAGGCTGTGCCAGGCTGACTAGCGTTGGGTCTGACCGTTCACAGGCCCTGCTTCCGGTTCTGCAGGCAGAGCGCCTCCCAGGGCGGCGGGGACGTATGCTGCGGGTGCCCGCTGAGGCTCACTCGGGGCAGGCTCTGTGCTAAGTAGTTTTACACGTATTAATTCATTTAATCTCAGCCTCTGCGGGGTACGTACTTTTACTCCTCCCATTTCACAGATGGCGAAACTGAGCCCCAGAGAGGTGAAGTAACTTGTCCCGATTCACACGGTTACTGTGTCGTGGAGCCAGGATGTGCCTCTGATAGTAGAGACCCCGTGACAGAACTGGCTCCTCCAATACTGAAAACCATAAGTAACTAACAACTGGGCATACTTAACCCTTCTATAGCACATCACTTTCAAAGCATCTCAAAAAGATTCCCACAGACTCTCTGTTATTCAGAAGGTTTAAGTCCCTTCCGGCTGGTTAGGTCTTGATGTGACTTAACTTGGCTGCCTACATCTGGGATTTCTTTTTAACAGGGCAGGCTTATCTTTCTTTGCTCTGATAGAAACCCAAGGTCCCAGTGGGACTACAGCATCCAGGGCACATACCCAGAGAGATTTTATAGCAGGGAATGAGTGCTTTGGCCACGTATGTGATGTCTATCTTCTAAGCTGTCCAGGGGTCAAGAAGGCTTGCAGAGTGGCCTGGCTAATTGCTCTGAGGTTCTGCAACGCACAGCGTGACTGCTCCATGAAGGAATTCCACCGTGAGATATAAGGGCTGCTAACCGCATAGGAACTTAATTCTCCTTAAAAACAAAAACAAACACACAAAAGAAAACCCAGCCCTTGGGCATGACCTCTGAGACCCTGTCACCGGTTTCCCAGACTAGAGAGGACAGGTTTTGTTTTTGCCTGAGAACCGAGATACAAGCCAGAGAGGGAGGTTCTAAGTAACCACCACTGAGAACGCTTTCTGCAAGAACTGGGGCTGCTGGGAGTGTGCGTTTGCACACAACCTATAAGAAATATGAATTCGCTGTGAGTTTCATTAATTTTTTAAAAATGCCAGTTAACTATAATGAGACTTTATTAACTTGGTTTTTTTCCCAGCTTATCTTAAAATCTGATACCTGTGGATTTTGTATGCACACACATTTGGGTACAGAAATGTACCTGTTCAAGATGGCAGTCAGGGCCTCCTCATATCCAGAGGAAAGTGATTTTTTTTAAAATGGAGTTAAAAGTACATTACTTCTATTGAGTTTAAAAAAATTAGCTACCTCAATAGGACATGCTGCTAATAAGATAATTTCACTCTTGTCTCTAACACGATGACACTGCTTAACTAGCTTGTAAACTTGTAATCTGTAAATTTACTGGTTTTTAAAAGCCGAGCTAAGTCTTTCTCTGAGTTTAGCAAGCACAGGCATGCAAAAAGATCCTACAGAACTCACTGGAACTCTGGTAACCAGAAGAGCCACAGTGGATGAATTTTACATTCTGTATCAGAAGAGCAGGGACTGATGTGCCAAAAAGGCTTCATCACAAAGGGTGACGACAAAGAGCAGCTCTGCACTAACTACCCCTGCGATCTCCCGTGACAAACGAGGTAGCCGGGGCACGGAAAGTTAGGTCAGAAACCTAGGACAACACCTCCAGTAGCTGGTGGCCCGGCAGGGCTCTGGGCGCCCAGCGCCACTGCCCACCCTTCCTGATCGGCAGCTTCCCTGCAAGCTGCCAGTCATCTGGAGGTATGCCTATACCTCAACATGCTGACCTTCAGGAAAAAACAGCCAAAGGTAACGTTCCCCTCCAAAATCAGCAGACTATATGCCAAATGTCCTTGCAACCCGTTTGGAACTGCCTTCTAAATTTGCAGGGGCAAATCTCGTATGGGTTCAATTTGAATTCGACTTCATCGACGCGGTACAGTTTCGTAGAAAACACCATGCTGTGGGGAGCCAGCGGGGGCCGGGGATGGTATGGAGGCTCACGGGGGTTATTTAATGGAACCTGGGGCCGAGGAGACAAGAATTCCCACTGGCAGGTGGGGCGGCCTCCCAGGGAAGGTGGGTCCGACCCTTGCAGGGGGCAGCATTCTGTCAGGTGGAGACAGAGCAAGTGGCGTTTCTGGCAGGACGCCCAGTCCCTGACGCACGGCACTTGCTCTAACCCTGCCCTGTGCTCCCCTGAACTGTCCGGTTCTCTGAACACTCGAGCGACTTCGCATCTGTGGGTTCCTCGGCAGGTCATTCCCTGCTCTCTCCCTCCTGGTCCGCTAGGCAGACTCGCAATTCACCTTTCAAAACTGAGCTCGAGTGTATCTCTCCAGAAAGAAGCCTCCCCAGCCCCCTGCCTTCTAATGACCAGGGCTGGAGGGAACTAGAATTCAGAGACCACCAGGTCCTCCGCACCCATGACCTTGGTTGACCTTTACAGGTCTCCCACGACACAGTGTCATCATCCCATGTTACAGACTTGGAAACAAGCCACAGGCCAGCAAGAGGCTGAGCCCAGAGGCAAACCCAGCTGGCCCCAAAGCCAAGCCTGGCCATGTGCCTTTCTTGCTTACACTCCACTGTCACTTGAGGAGTCTGAAAGGCAGCCACCTCGTTCTGTGATGCCTGAGCCTGAGCCCGGCACCTGTAGCTGGATCGTGGCTCAGCTCACACACAGCACTGTTAGCTGGAAGGTGGCTGGGTGCGCCCGAGGCAGCTTGCCCACGGCCCCTCCCCACCCCCGGGGTGTGGAGCGGGCTTCTGGGCCCACAGGTGTCTCTCATGGCCAGTGACAATTTCAGCCGCAGTTCTAGATGAGGAGAGTGAAGGCCCTGGGCAGTCACAGCTGACACCCTCGGCACTCCCCGCTCTCCGGCAGTGGCCCAGCCAGGGCCCACACCCCTATCTCGCCCTCCCCATGCCTCTCCCCTCGGCCCAGCACAGCAGGATTCTGAAGCTCGCAGCTCAGGATCCATCTCCTCCTACCAAACTCGATTGTATCGTCTGCTTTTCTTTCTTTCCCAGTTCTGTTCTGTCCTTCATACAAAAACACCTTTGATTAAACTACAAATTTGATGACACTCTAAAAAGGATTATGGAATTGAATTAAACCATTTTGGATATACTCAAAGGGCTTAGGGGCTTCATAAGGCAATCAAGAAATAAATGTTGGGCTTCCCTGGTGGCGCAGTGGTTAAGAATCCGCCTGCTAGTGCAGGGGACACGGGTTCGAGCCCTGGTCCGGGAAGATCCCACATGCTGCGGAGCAACTAAGCCCGTGCGCCACAACTACTGAGCCTGCGCTCTAAAGCCCGCGAGCCACAGCTACTGAGCCCGCGCGGCCACAGCCAGTGCTGCAACAAGAGAAGCCACCGCAATGAGAAGCCCATGCACTGCCACGAGGAGTAGCCCCCATTCGCCGCAACTAGAGAAAGCCCACGTGCAGCAACAAAGACCCAACACAGCCAAAAATAAATTTATAAAAAAAAAGAAAAAGAAATGTTGCCTTTTCTTGTCAGGCTTGTTACAGAGATGTGAAACTCTGTAAATACCAGATAAAATAGAACAGAGCTGCAGCAGGTAAAATGAACAGCCCACATTACTTCCGTCACTCACACCTTTTTTACTCTTGGGAGTCTCAATCATTTAAACCTTGCATTCCCACCTTACCTCTAAGATTACCCTGAAAGGTCTCAGAGGAACCAGAATCAGCTGATGCTTTCTTCCGAGGCACCGTGATGTGGAAGCAATTCCAAGCAGAGAGAGTCACTCAGAGGGTCCTGATCCTTTGATGCTCCTCTTATGACCCCACGCCTTGGAAAGAGGTACCAGGATGAAAAGTAAAAGGATGGCATTTGACCAAAATGGTGTTAAGTTAAATTGCAAGATGTACACAGCATCAAGTGTATTTAAAACAGTTTCATGGGTGTTTATTAATACAGCTGCATTATGGTTGTCTGTTTTCCAAAGACAAAAAGCGAGCCCCAGGCAAACAGGGTGCACTCCCAGACTCCAGGATCGGGACCATCACGTGCATCTTTGGGTTTGGCAAGCGTGACATCCCCACCGCCCAACACGGTGCGGCGCCGAGATCTAACGCAGCAAAGGAGAAGCAGCTTGTGGGAGCCCCTCAGCAGGAAGCTGGGGGGGTCAGGTCTGATGGCTTGTCTTGGTCGTTTGGGGCTGTTGTCCAGTTACTGCCTGAAACGGTCCCTGAAATCCAGATACTTGTTTTAAGAACAGGGAGTATATATATATATATTTTTTTTTTTTTTTTTTTTTTTTTGCGGTACACCGGCCTCTCACTGTTGTGGCCTCTCCTGTTGCGGAGCACAGGCTCCGCACGCGCAGGCTCAGCGGCCATGGCTTACGGGCCCAGCCGCTCCACGGCACGTGGGATCTTCCCGGACCGGGGCACGAACCCGTGTCCCCTGCATCGGCAGGTGGACTCCCAACCACTGCGCCACCAGGGAAGCCCAGTATATCTTTTTAATGAGCGTTTTGGTTATGTGCTTTCAACAAGTCACTGGGAGTATTTATAAAGATCCACCATCCCTTATCCAGTGCTCTGCGGCCAGGCCTGTGTTAGAATTCACACTGTTTGGGGTGTTAGATAATATGCCGCATATATATACCTTCTATTTTGCACATGAGGCAGCACCCGTAATCAGACAAATCCAGCTGATGAATACCTCTGCAGCGAAGTATATGCAAAGTCACAGGTCAAATACACTCAGACCATAAATAGGCTCTCATCTTTTCAGTCGGATGTGCCACTCCATGAGGGCGAACGAGTCATGGAAAAACTTGTAGTTTTCCGAGCTTTTTGGATTTGGGGATTATTCACATATCCAAGCATTGGAGGTGTATTTTCCGACTTGAAGGAGCTGTATACAACCTCCTTGGGGTTACTAAAGCCGAGCAGCACAGAACCACCAGAGAGTCTGGCCAGCATATAAGTACATACCTGACCTGCCTCTGCCCACGTGGGAGGAAGAGGCATCTGGGGGGAAACAGGTGGAGTCAGGAAATAGGCTCAACCGCTAATAAACGTGGGTCCAGAGGTTTAGGTTTCCTGAAAGAGATAAAAAAGAAAGAGAACAGAATAATAATCCTCCCTTTCAATCGGTTTCACACTGGCATCTCCTGCTCCCCCTCTAGCAGGTCTGAAGGGCAGGGCCTGGCTGGACTGTATTCTTAGCACGGATGCTTGCAGTGTCGTGGTGGGGTCACCAGGTCCCCCATGTGGCAGGAGGGCCTAAGAGCCTGACATTTAGGAGAAGTTCCCCATTTCAGGGTCCCTGAGTGCCTTCCTCACCACCCCCAGGAACCGAACACCCCCCGCTTCTGGAATTTACCCTGCAGGGCTCCTCTTCTGCAGGCGCCCAGTGCCTGCCCCGCCAGCCACGAGGCCTCTCCTGCCTCCTGTTTCCTGCAGTGGGCTCTCCAGACCCCGCAGTCCCCCAGAGCCTGCTGGCCTTATAGCCATACCACTTCCCGGCGACCACAGTGGGTGCAAGGAGAGGTTCTAGAGGAAGGGCCATTCCTGGGGTCGCCGGGGACCCACCTCCCGAGGTCTGGCTGACCTGTACTTGACCGGGAGTTGAAAGCTCTCTGGGTGACCCTGACGTGAGGCCAAGAGTTGGGAACCATGGGCCTGGCCCAGCCCTTTTGCTGACAGTCAAGGAAACTGAACGCAGCTGCCAAAGGCCTTTGCCAGCATCACCCACCTCAGCTGGAAGTGGGGGAGGGCAGAGACCTGCTTCCTAAGACCTGGGCCTGGGCCTGATGGAGAACAAACTTGAGGCACTCTTTCAAGTCTTTTTTTTTTTTTTAACTTAAATGTATTTATTTATTTTGGCTGCGTTGGGTCTTCACTGCTGCGCATGGGCTTTCTCTAGTTGCAGCAAGTGGGCTCAGTAGTTGTGGCACACGGGCTTCAGTAGTTGTGGCTCAGGGGCTTCAGTACTTGTGGCTCGCAGACTCTAGAGTGCAGGCTTGGTAGTTGTGGCGCACGGGCTTAGTTGCTCCGCGGCATGTGGGATCTTCCCGGACCAGGGCTCGAACCCGTGTCCCCTGCGTTGGCAGGCGGACGCTTAAGCACTGTGCCAGCAGGGAAGCTCTCAAACCTTTGACTTCATAATTCCTCTCTGACCCGAGTAGCCTCGTGGTTCACTCTGGTGAAGATGGTCTGCACAGCTGTTAGGAGCGTGCTGGGTGCGGGGACCAGCCTTGTGTCTATTCGCTGCCCCTCTGCGGTGTAACCGACTGTCCCCTTCCTTCCAGTGCCAGGACTACCGGGGCGGCGCGCTCGGCGGAGACCTGTGCGAGGACCTGTGCGTGGCGGGGCAGCTACGGTACCGGCGCTGCCTGTACTACGAGCGGGGCAAGAAGGTGCTGCAGGCTGACTGGCGCGGCCGGCCTGTGGTCCTCAAGTCCAAGGAGGAAGCCTTCTCCAGCTTCCCGCCGCTCGGCCTCCTGGAAGGCCAGCCCGAGGCCGGCGGCCAGGGCTTCCCGGAGGCAGAGCTCCTCCTGCTGGCGGCCGGGGAGGTCAAGAGCGCGCTGGGCCTGGAGCTGGCCGAGGGCGGCCTGGGGCGGCTGGGCCTGGGGCGGCGGGGGCCCCGGCTGCGGGGTCAGCTGGCCAGCCTGTGGGCGCTGCTGCAGCAGGAGGAGTTCGTCCTGCTCAGCCTGCTGCGGGGCCGCAGCCCGCACGCGCCGCCCGTGCTGGGCTCCTGCGGCCACTTCTACGCCGTGGAGCACCTGGCCGCGGGCAGCCCCCGCCTCCGGGCCCTCTTCCCCCTGGACGGCGCGGCCCGCGGCGGCCGGGCCCAGGCGCGCGCGCTCAGCGGCGTGGCGCTCAGCTTCCTGGACATGGTCCGCCACTTCGAGCACGACTTCTCGCACCGCCTGCACCTCTGCGACGTCAAGCCCGAGAACTTTGCCATCAGGAGCGACTTCACGGTGAGTGGCTGCGGCGTGTGTTTCGCCCGTGGAGGGCAGACTTGGGTCTGGGTGGTCCTAAACGAGGGGGTTTCTGAAATCAGGGGAGACCCTGCAGCGTTATGCAACCTTCTAGCCAGGACAACTCCGACCTGCCAAACCTTCCGAGTGGGAATGACAGAATTTAAAGAACAGAGGCGCCTGCCCGGTGCCGAACTGGGAGGACGGCCGCTCGCAGCGGGAGGCGTGGTCTGTCGTCCTTAAGGGCTGCTCTGTTTTCTCCAAAGCGACTTCGCGTCTTCTTAGGGCTATTTTGAAAGCAAGCAAATTGTGCAGAAAACAGTCTTCAGGAGACAAGGAGCCTCGGAGGATGAGGAGAGAGGACGGCCTTTGGGGGCCTTTGTACAAAGGCTCCGTAGGGGGACACTGTTTTCAAGGTGTCCATGCTCTAGGATGATGGGCAACTTTTTCTAATACTTTCCTCTGGAGACGTTCTAGTTTCCCTTCTGTGGGTGAGACTTCTAGAGGGACAACTGGCGTTTTGGTGCCTCACACAAGGGAGAATCCTTCCCGGGTGGACACGTCAGCCTCTGCAGGCTCTGCAGAAGGCAGGTGCATTTTATGTCCCATTCCAGGCAGTGCAGGCCTACAAAGAAGGGACCGAGGTGGAGAAGCAGCAGCAGGAGGCCCGGGGCTCCGGGGTGGGATGCGGCCCTCTGTGTTTTAAAAGCAAGCCCTCCAGGTGATTCTGATGCACACTCAGTGTGAGAACTAGCAACCGACGGACCAGCAGGAGGGTTCCCCCTTTGGTCCGTGTTGCAGTGGGGAAGGAGCGCTGTCCTTCAGGTAACGTGTTAAGAATGGATGACTCGCAGTCATTCACTTTCTCGGGTCCCCCCTTGCAGGTCTTGAGAATCTGTCCGGCGGTTGCAAAAGAACTAGGAAAACATCTTTACTTCTTGCTCCCAAACTATTGCCAGAAAGTGCTCTTTTCAAACAGATGATGTTTCCTGCTCTAGAGGCACACTTTTCAGTGGAGAACAAAATAATCCTCGTCAATCCGTTCTAGTCTGATGCTAGGACGATGTCTGAAGATGATGCAAGTTAGGTAATTTTGTGCAGGAAAAATTTTAGGATTCTCCCGATGTTATCTAAGAAACCTCAGGCAGGTTTTTCTGTTCATTTTGTTACTGTTCTTATTTTAGGTGCATAGAGTTATGCTTCCAGGAGCTGTAATCCATTCTACAGCACACACTAAAATTAAAAAATAAACTTGGCTCTTCCTGGGAGATGAACAGGGAACAATCAGAGCCAGAAGACAGAAGTAACAGGGAGCTGAAATTCCACCGGGGCCCAGGGGAAGCTGGGGAGATGGCCAGGAACTATCAAAAGAAGTGTCTTGTAGCCCCCCAAATAAATTATGAAAGACAACAGACTCATTAGCACAGCCTCATATATTTCTAGTGTATTAACCAGTATAAATAATGAAATGAGCTATTTCTTTTGTCTGAATAATAAGATAGGAAAAATTGATTAAAATGGTAATTTCTGTTTGCAGAGCCTGGATTAGTAATTCGACAAGGCTGTTAAATAGGGGAAAGTTCCCTGTTCTTTGTTTTCATTATTCTCCACATATTTTGAAATAAAGTATTTTTCCCTCCTCTGTTTTACTGGATAATCCCCAAGAAGCTTTACTGCATTCTGGCATCAATCTTGAAGGAAAAAACAGAAACAACAACCTGGGAATGTGCCTCCTGACTTTGCAGAGAACTGAGATGTAAATGAACACTTTTTTGAGACGCTACCAAAGGGAGAAGGCCGATATTTTGAGGTTGATCTGTGAAGGCTTGTGAAATGCCACAGACTCCATTAACCTCATCGAGTCTTCTAATAGCTCTTTAATACCTTGAAGCTATACACGGCTTGATTTGGGCAGAGTCCAGGTTTTCTCAGGTTTGAGCTCATCTTTTTTTTTTTTTTAAATTCAGGTGGTGGAGGAACAGCTGCATAATTTAGACATTATTCTTTTTCTGGTTTTGAAGTCTATTTGGGTTGACGCTAGGAAGATAAATCTGAAATTCCAGGGGCTCATCACATTTTCACGCTGATAGTGGGACTTAGTTTTTGATGCTGCTGGACCAGGGTCCATATGTATCGACCCTAATTTACGAACTTTGGCTTTGCCACTCCCTGCACTCCCCCAGCTCCCCACAGCTGGAAACCAGTCACCTCAGGTAACAGACAGCATAAATAGACGACCTACGTACTGCCCACCCCACTCTCACCATCACACCCTCCACCTGTCCCTTGAATGTAGTTTTCTTTTGTTGCTTATATTCATAGGGATAGATTACCTGTGTCTCACAGCTTTTGTGTTCCTGAGCCTTGAATGTCAGAAACCAAAGTGACAAAGCAACAGAAGGGGAAACCAATTCATTTTAAAGATATTTCAGAGATTCAACTTTTAAATCTGAGAAAACTTTTAAAGATGGAAAGTGATACTAGTTCCACATGCTAGGCTTTCACTGGTGACCACAAAGGTCCTTTCTGCAGTTAAAGCCTTGCCATGCCATCTATGCCGGTGGCTTGTATGTCCCCAGCACAACCTGGCCCCTCTTCCCTGCTGGTAGATTTCTGTGACCCCTGAAGTCTGTGACACTTGCACCTGCAAAGGGGAACGGGGTGGGGTGATACTGCAGGGCTCCCTCTGTGCTGCGGCCTTGGGGGTCCTCTTGAGAGGCGTGTGCTGTTTCAATTACAGGTGGTGGCGATTGACGTGGACATGGCCTTTTTTGAACCTAAAATGAGGGAAATTCTTGAGCAGAACTGCACGGGAGATGAAGACTGCAATTTCTTTGACTGTTTTTCAAAGTGTGATTTGCGAGTGCACAGGTGTGGAGCCCAGAGAACCAACAGCAACCTGCAGGTGAGCAATGCTGCTGTCCTCTCTGGGTGGGGGGGAACCTGTCCTCTCCGGAGGGGGGGACCCTGTCCTCTCTGCGGGGGGGACCCTGTCCTCTCTCAGGGGGGACCCTGTTCTCTCTGGGTGCCTCTGCCTGCCACACTGTGACATCCCGGTGATGTAGCTGAAGGTCATCACCCTTGCCATGTCACCTGGGCTCGATGTGTCCAGTAAGGGCAGGGATGGTGGGAGACGGGGATCATTTGTTCTTAGTCGTCTACCCCGGAGGTTGTCGGCCAAGTGACCCCATGGGGTTAATGGATGGTGCTCCCAGCACAGCCTTTACTGGGTCCCCCAGAGCCATGGGGACTTGGGTAGCCCTCCTCTCTAGGTCTAATTTCTGCATCTACACACACACACACACACACACACACACACACACACACACCCAGAATGAGCACCCAGAGACTGATTCACCAAGGATAAATCTAGAAAAAGGGCAAAGCAGTCCTGAAAACTGGCCAAACCGGAGAGGGTGGGCGACACCACAGATCCGACAGGCAAGGGGTTAGGCCAGCAGGTGGTTAATAGAAGGAGAAAGTGCATGGGTCCCACATCCAGGAGACCAGTGACAAGTAGGAACCCATCCTGGCTTCCAGCTCTAGGATCCAGGCTAGAGTGAGGGAGACCCAGATGTGGGGCTGGAGAACCCTGCACTGGGAAGACATCTCCCCTCTTCCGGCAGAAGCTGTCTGCTCCCGGCCCTCACTCCAGGCCCTCAGGTGGGTGTGGATGAGCTGGGCTCACAGGTGTTGACCACAACCAGGAAGAGGTCATAGCAGGGAAGCTGGGCGCACCTCCACCACCGCTGATCTGTGCTCTAGCCTCAGCCCTCCTAGTGTTCCATTCTCCTAGCCAGTCCACTCCGCAGTCTCACCTCCACCGCAGTCTGTGTACAATCCTCCAGCCCATAAGGCCAATATAACCCCGGTGCACACCTGGTGATGGGGCCAGAGCCTGAGGCTGAGTCACGCCGGCACAGAGGACTGACCTGGGGAGACCTGGACAGCTGTGTAGTTAACCTGGCGGTCCTGGACCAGGCCGAACAAGGCCCTGACTCGGCAGCCTCTACAACGTAACGTGGACTCACACCCTCGGTGGGTCTGCAGCGCAATCGTTCTTCTCCAGATGTGGGAACAATATGCTTTCACTAGAGCATCAACCACCCTGTGCCCTCAAACCACAAAGTGGAAACACTAACACCTGCCCTCTGCAGCATAACTGGAGACTAGGGTTGTATCCTTAATATATAAACGGCTCTTACAGAGCCGTTAAGCGGGGAGAGGTACACACACACAAAACTGGCAAGAGGAGAACATATGACAGATACACGGGAGCTGAAGTGCAGACAGACAGAGAACCTGGAAAATATTTAATCTTACTATTCAAAGACATGCAAGTTAAAACCCAGCGATAATAATTTTTTACCTTTAACTATTGGGAATAGTTGTTAAAATGCTATTAATTAACAGGTGAGGCTTCAGAGAAATCGAGGTAAGAGTCTGTATTGTTAACGTGATTGTGAAATTCTACATCCCTCTGGAGGGTGCATGACTGTTGGAAATACTCTCTTTAGCTGAGCAATTTCATTTGTGCACCTTTTCTGATTCATGCCTTTGAATAAAGACCTAGAAACGAAATTTCGCTTCCTTTAAGGATGTGAGAAAATATGAAGCATTCATTAAGCGAAAACATGCAGGTTACAGATCAGTATTCACCCATGATCTCATTTTCGTTAAGTAGTACGTGATTGGGAAAGAAGATATGAAAACGTCAAAAGCAATTACTTACGGATGATAGGATTACAGATAATTTTTACTTTCTTCCTTTTGCCCTATATTTTATAAATTTTCTACGGTGGTATGTATTACTTTTCTAACTTACACTTTTACTCAAAAAAAAAAAAAAAATCCCTGCCCTGCATCAGTTGATTGACAGATCAAAGGAATAGAATTTTTAAAAATTGCATAAGTATACCTAATGACATATGGGTATTCAGTATGTTATAAAGGCAGCCTCTCAGGCCAGTGAGAGGGAAGCTGGGTTATACAGTGAGTGGTGCTGGTAAAGTGGGTATTCAGGAACAACAAATGATCACATTAACTTCTGGTCCACTCCTTATATCAAACTAAACTTCAGACGGCTCAAATACTTACACCTAAAAAATGGAATCCTGAATGTTCCAGAAAAAACTGGGAGAATTTAAAGTACTACCCTAGAGTTCGGAAGGCCTTTCTGAGTACAGAACAAAGTTCAGAGGCTATAAGAGGAACAACTGACACATTTAACCATTTTAAAAAAATCCACATGGCAAAAACAAAACAAAGTTACAAAAAATATGAGCAAATTTAAAGGTTAAATGAGAAAATTGGCAAAATATTTGCAACTCCTCTTACAGACGAGGAGCATAGAGGACAGAGACAGCCCTTATCTGTCTGAGACTCAGAGCTGCTGAGACTCACGGCATCCCCCAGCATCGTCCTTGGCTCACGGTAACCCCACATCCCAGGGGCAGCATCTAGTGATTGGTCAGTGGGGAGGCGGGAAATGCAAAGCCCAGCCCCCTGGCCTCTATAAGGAAAACTCTGTAGGCCATTCCAGTACCAGAAGTTTTCCTCCTCCCTTAGTTCCATGGAAAGATGGTTCCTGAGAACGACCCTCAATAAATCCCTGCATGCAAACCTCCACCTTACAGTCTGCTCCCCAGGAAACCAATCTAAGCAGGGGGTTAATGTCCTTAATATATAAAGAGCATTTACATATCAATATGAAAAAAGTTAACAATCTGATGGAAATGTGGGCAAAGAACATCACCTTGACCACTCACTGGAAAGGAAGCACAGATACTTTCAACCTGACCGATAAGAAGAGCAATACAAATTAAACCATTTTCATTCATCAGTTAACAAAAAAGAAAGACGACACGTGTTGTTGAGGGCATTCTTGTCATACACTGCTATGACAGTGTAACTCGGTACAACTTTTATGGGGTCAATCTGGCAATATCTATCAAAACAAAAAATATGCATACCCCTTGGCCCAGAAATTTCATTTCCAGAAATTTAGTCATATGCAAAATGAAAAAGATATCTGCAAGATATGTACTGAAGCATTTTTCATAATAGCAAAAGTTAGTGAACAACCTAAATTTCCACCAATAGGGAACTAGCTAAATAATTTATGATATGCATTTGAGGTACAGCCATTAAAACAAATGGAATATCCTTATAAGGACTGATTTGGAAGGCTCTCCCTTATATTTCGTTAAATGGGAACGGAAGCTACAGAACAGTGTGTGCAATATACTCCCATCCATGTAAAGTAAAAGAAAAAGGAAATGCATGTATATTTATAGACTCTCCAGAAGGACATTCAAGGGAGTGGTTGCCTCTCAGAGCCAGGAGCCGAGTGTCTGGTTATGAGGAGTGGGATGGAGACTTACAGCCTATCTTTTGGGACATTTTCCATGTTTGCCCCTGAAAATGTATTATCAACTCAAAAGAGAAATAAGATAATTTGTTTTTAAACAGAATCCTCAGTCTTGCAGAGCTTGGGAAACACAAGTCAAAATTATAGAAACAGTAGCTCTATAAAATTGAGGCATTTGTTAACTGAGTCTAATATAAAGTGTGACATAGAAAAATGGAGCAGAATATTAATTAGGCAGCGCTCCATCCAACAGGGAGGAAACCATGATGGCTGTAAAACAGACAGTGTGTTTAAATGGAGAATTTAAAGAGATCTTCAGCCTCAGTGAATTTCATACCCAAGGAGAACTAAAGGCTGTGAGATAGTGGCTTAATTTTTACTTCTCCTAAAATAAAACTCTCAAAGGCTCCTCAGAAAGAGTCTGCAGCCTTTCCCTTCCAATATACCTTTTTTTCAGTGAGCCTCAAAGTACTATCACGTTTGCATACCCCTCGTCACCAGCGTGTCCTGGGGCCCTCAGGACAACCCTGCCAGGTGGCGATGACTGTCACCGTGACCAACCTATGGATAAGAAAGCGCGCCCTCAGGGGTGCGGTGATGGCGGGGCTGGCAGCCTTGGGCCTGCCCAGGGCCCACTCCTTATGCAGCAGCTCCCGCCTGTGACTTTCTGCTGCAGTGTCCTCAGTCCTTTCTGAGTGTCACCCGGAGCTTCCCCCTCGGCATTTCCACCACAGCCGGGGTGGCCTTTTCCCCGCTGGGCGGGTTAGGGTCCAGGAAGGGCCCTTCCAGGAGGCCCCCGGGCCTGAGCTGACCGCCCCCTCCCGCCCTCCCCCAGGTCGTCTGCGACAAGATCCTCCGCCACTGGTTCTCCTCGCCCCGCGGCAGCCCCGCCGTGTCGGCCCCGCTGCGGCGGCAGCTGCGGGCGGCGGTGCTCGAGTGCGCGGCCCCGGGGGCCCAGGGCGCGGCGCCCCGCGTGCTCGCGAAGCTGCGGCACCTCCTCCAGGCCGCGCTGCGGGAGCTGCGAGAGGACGAGTAGCCGCGGCCCCCGCGCGGTGAGGGAGCGCGTCTGCGGCGCGGATAAGGGCCTCGGGGACGCTTACTGTGTGCGGAGGGGGCTGCCCGGCGCTGTTCGTCCCTCAGCCGCCTCCTCCCTCTGCTCTGCTTTGAGGACCCCTCTGGGCCTCGCCCGTCACCCCTTCGAAGTGACACAAAGCAGGGGGGTCCCGGCGCCGGGTTCTCGGAAGGTGGCTCCGCTGTGCTGGAGCAAGAGCCCCGCCGCCGCCCTGCAGACGTCACCACGTCACAGAGCGCACCTGCGTGCGCGCACACGCGCATGCGCGAGGGTGAGTGCGCACGTGGCAGTGAAAGTTGCGCAGGTGTGTGGACGTGTGTGCACGCGTGTGTGAGCGGGTGAGGGTGTGGGCCCTGTGCGCCTCTGGGCGGGGAAGGTGCCTTCTCTGGCGTAGCCACTGGCACCGCGGGCCTCGCTAGCAGAGAAGAGTCATCTTGCTTTTGGAATTGAAAACAATAAAAAACCCAAGTTTTATCTCTGGGAGCTGTAGTTTGTACTGGCAAGGGTGTGAAAGCACAGTTTACAGTGTTTTTCATTTTGAGGAATGAACGGATTTTACGGATTGTAACATCGCTTTTAGGGAGCACTTCATCTCGTATCACAGTACATCCTCCCTGGGAGCAGGGGTTGCAGGCTTGGTGAATTCAAGGCAGAGCCAGGGCCAGGTGGCCTGTGCTCAGTGCCTGTCTGTGACCCGGCGCCTCTCTGCCGCTCCAGTGAAGACCAGGCCGCAGGCCCTGTGTCACCTGTTGGCAGAATTGGTTCCAAGGCGTTCCCGATGCTGTGGCTCTGCTGCAAGAGAGCAAACGGGAGGAAACCGCATGCTGGTCACTCCCCGGGTCGGGCACGTGGAGCCGGCCAGAGGTCTGTCCACCTTGGGGGGGACACAGCCCTAGTCCACATCTGGGGAGGGTGAGAGCTCAGCAAACCACCACAGGCCACCCTCAAGGTAAACCCAGAAAGACGCCAAGAGAGGATTAGGGATTCTGTTGATGGTTTACAAACAGGAGAAGACAAATTAATCTGAAGTTTTAAAATATCACAAATTGACAAATTCCAAGTATTTCTTTTTTCCTTGCCCAAACCCCTTCTGATGCAGACAAAGAGCAATTGTCTGTGTATGCTGGTTCAGCTGCATCTCCACTCGCCCAGAGGAAGGACGTGTTGGGGGGTGTAGTCTAAGGCCCCCCAGTTCTAACTCTGTGACTCCCCACACTCTGGTTGGAAGGACCCCTCCCCTCCCCCATCACCACTGGCATTTTCCACATGACTGAATTTCATCAACGGCCTCCTCTAATCAAATATATGAACGACCCACTCTGCCTAGCAGGTAGTAAAAATCCACGTCTGTCACTTTTGTGGCAGAAGTAAACTAAAACTAAAGTTTGAGCACAGGCCCTGGATTAGTAGATTCTAAAAGAAAAAGAGAATTGGCTGCGGTGTTCCCAGCAGAGGCTTGTTGCACCTGAGCTGTGCTATTCGAAGTTGTGTCTGCAGTGGTGAGGGTCTTAACGAACCTCCGGGCCCTCAGGGCAGGTTCTCTGTCTGAGCCAAAGGTTCCCACGAAGACAGTGAGAAATAGACGGCCAGGGAGGGAGGCGCAGGGGCTTTGCGTTCTGTGCCCTCAAAACAGTCGTCTTTTGCATAGTGAGGGCACATGGGTCTCCTGTGGTTGCCCTGGGGTTACAGCCCTTCCTTGGCCTTTGAGCTAACCGCCCAGGCAGCAGAGGGAAAAGGTTCCTTTTCACTTCAACCAGAATGGAAACAAATGTTTCTGTTTGTCATGGAGGCTGTGCAACATGTAATTACCCAACACAATAGTGTTTTTATTGTTGAAAATTGCAGTTTATTCCTTCCCCTGCGTCTGACCACCCATCTCACACACACACACAGACACACACCACGCCCCTTTCCCATCCTGCCTGGAGAATTCCCTCTATGGCAGTATCTCTTAGACTGTGGTGAAGTTCAGTTTTTTTTTTTTCAATTTTCAAACGCTTGCAAAATAATACTTTTATATAATACAATAAACAAACACTGTATCTGTATTTAATATTTTCAATGTGACAAGTGAGATTCTTTCTTGCTTATCTGATTAAACAACCACCGTATTTGTAGGGGAAAATGTCTCCCTAAATATTTCTATGTTTTGTTTTAATAACATGCATAGTAGACAAAACACGCTCAGTACTGTGTGGACGGGACTCGAAGAGATTATAAAGTGAGCTCAGCAAGCACGGTTTATTCCTTTTAAAGTTTTATCCAAATTAAAGCAAGTAAGTGCTTTATTCATTTATAAACCCTCATCAGAAGTCAATTTTCACAACTTACCTTAATAAATTACAGTTAAAATGATCTTTTGATGAAATGATTCCAGATTTTATGCCCTGTTGGATTACAGGTGACAAACCTTAACTGCACAGAAATTGTAGGCAGCTCAGGCCACATGCTATGACCGCATGATGCCTGAACTGTTCCACGAGGCATGGACGATGTCAAGTGGCCACAAATGTTTCTAACCCTCCTCTCAGTTCTTATCTCCTCACAGGAAGTGAGTAGCAAGCAGTTCACAGATGTGCCACCTCCAAGAAGTCCTCTAGGCTTGCCTCCCATGGGTCTGCCCCCATGTTCGGCACCAGCCATCTGGGAACACCCAGGACAAACGCCTAGCATTTTAACTTAAATTATTGGAAGAGCAGCTATTTTAAAAACTTGATTTGGAAGCTGTTTTTTGAGCAGCTGGGGTGGGAGAGTTAGGCTGGAAATTTCTGAAACCAAGGAACATAAAGAAACTGTAACATTTACTGTGCTAGTAATTGCAGTGTAGGGGAAAAACGCCACTCTGGCTCTGTAACATACGTGATTTCTCCCACCTTTTGGGTCCTGAAATCTGTGTTGAAGACGTTGATTCTTGACTTTGGCCTCAATCTTACTCCCTGTGTTTTTCCAGTGGACTGTATTTCATTCCTCTTAAGGATCGCTGAAGTGAAGCTTCATGAGAAATCCCATGGGCAAATGTTAAGAGCAGATACATTTGCTGGGCCCACTTTGAGTCCCTTGGTGGGGCACCTGATGGGTGAGGAGTTCCGGTTTTTCTTCCTGTCTTTGGGAGAAGTCTCCATGAGCCCCCTTCTCTCTGCTTCTTCCTCGTGGTGCTCTGGGTTCAGCCTTTCTCCCTTTCCTCTTCTAAAACTGCCAGCATCCCCTGTATTTCCCACGAGTCTATGGTATTTTGTTATAGCAGCCTGGGCTGACTAAGAGGACTGCCCTGCCCTGCACGCTGCCCTGGACGCTGTCCTTGACCCTCCCTGAGAGCGGTGGGCTCAGCAGTGCCGGGGTGCGTGGCAGAGAGCCTGCTAGGGTGTGAGCGGAGCAATGCCGGAGCTGCCAGGGTCTCCAACTCCCACTTACCTGTGAGTGCCCAAGGTGCCTCCTGGGCAGAGCTGCTGATAATGGCATTGGCCGTGAAGAAGGGAGCCAGCTGCTCCCCAGTAAGTCTGAGCCGGTGGGAGGGGTGCCTGCGGGAACGGTCTCTCCCTCACCTCCTAGGGCCCGCTTCCCAGTGCAGACAGCGCGGACGCCCAGCTAGCATCTGTGCCTCCGCGTGTTGGGAGGCTCTGACCCTGCGAAGGCCTCCGTGCGCAGCTGCTTTCCTGCAGTGTCCGTTTGCTCTCAGTGCCCTGAGCTTAATGCTTCAGAAAGACACTGTAGCCAGCGCTGTGCGCAGGGATCAGGGAGGTGCTTGTGGCACCTCGTGGTTAAGAAACTAAACTGGGGTATTTGGGCTCACTTGGTTGCTTTGTCCTTTATTTTCCCCAATAGAAACCTGAGAGGAGGAATGGAATGCATTGTAGTTATGAAGCAAGAGTCAGGACAGATGGTCAGTTCTGATGTTCAAGATGTACTAACTTGAAAAGTACACAATTAAAGCATTTACCGAGTCGTTTTATGGAAAGGGATATGCTTAATGGAAATCACAACTGCCTTGGCAACTGCAAGGTGATTGGTCAGCACATTTCTGGAGAACAAGGAAACAAAGCACATTTAGAGAACTTTCTGGAGAAAAGCACTGTGAGAAACACGCCACTCTTCATTTTTATGTTGTTCCAAAGCAGCTTGTCATCTGGATAGGTTTTCACAGGAGGAGTGAATTCTCTCTTAGCCGCTTTAAATTATTTTCTCTCTTTAGGCCCAGCTTTATTTTATTGCTGTGTGTCAGGATATACAAATTGACCTGGCATTTGAATGAAAGTAAGTACGTGCTTATTGGAAGGCTCCCGAACTTGGAGCCAGAAGCCTGGGGTTAAGGTTCTGGTTCTCATGCTAACTAGTTGTGTAACTTTAGGTGAGGCGATTACCTTCTGCCTCAATTTTCTCACCTGCAAAATGTGACATAAATGTTCTTCAGGGAACTGAATGAGATAAAGTAGGTGAAAGAGTCTGTGAACTTGGCAGGGTAGATTCATGCACAGATGCAAACGTTTCCCTGTAAAAAATACCTGCATTTTCATCCATTTTCTGGCCCATGCTGCTGAAGAGGGCTCCCCAAAGAGCAGGACACAGCAGAAGGGGGTGGAGGCCGGTGGGGTCTGCTGGATGTGGCCCTTTGTGGGGCTGGCTGGAGCAGAGCTGGGAAAAGGCATTCATTCCTTGATAGGCATAGAAAGCATCTCTACTTACCGCTAGTTTTTAAACTCCCCAAAGTCAGTTTTTCTCTCATCTTTTCAGTTTGCAACTGAAAGAACTCTTTCTCTCCTGTCAAAAGTAAGGCCTGGCTCATAGAAGTCACGCTGAAAGTGTAGCTGGTTACGAGTATGATTCGATCACTATTACAACTTCTACAAAAGCCACTCGTACTGCAACTACGAAGGAGAACTGGCCCCAGACAATCCTGGAGGGAAGAATTCTACTTTGGACCCAGTCTGGCGCAAAGCAGGGTCTCAGTCACAAAATTCTGCTGACAGAGACATTGGAACCTCTGCCACCATGGCAGCTCCACCTGAACGAGATGGGTTGACAGAAAACTGTGGAGTAGTGATTCTCTGGGAGTCGTCCCAGAATCATCTGGAGGCTTCTTCAAAGTGAAAATTCCTGGGTCTGGAATCAGGGTCTCTGGGGCTGAGGCTGCCCCCAGCCCCCATGATTTCCGATGCACCCCAAAAGCTTGAGGATAGCTTCTAAGTCTATCGTTGCAGAGGCCGTTACCAGTTGGCTCCCAGGGGCCTTGGCTGGAGTGTGACGCCTACAGAAGGTCTTTCCTCCAGCAAGCTCCTCTGAGCTGCAGGGCGTTGAGTCCGTTTTTCTACAAAGGGTCATCTTTACATAAAATAATGGCCTGCCGACCAATCACTTTTGCATAATAGACACGGAGGTACGACTTCTGTCCTTCCAGCTTCGATTCCTTAACACCAACTGCCACCAGCCCGTTTACCAAACTCACGACTGGTGGTCCAGAAGCACCGCGCCCTGGCCCTTCAGCTGCCTGCCCTGGCCCTTCAGCTGCCTGCCCTGGCCCTTCAGCTGCCTGTCCTGGCCGAGGAGGTGCCGCTTTGTCCCCGTTTCTTCGGGAAGCGCCCCCTCTGACCGCTCCTTGCTCCCTCCCTCTCACAGCCCTAAGAGAATGCCCCTTGCTCAGGGCCAGGACAGAAAATGTGCAGCCACCCACGCGCTGTGTGATTGCTAGCTGAGAAAGGTCCCCCCCAACTCCACTGAGATCGTGCTAACTCACTTACTCTCTCTCACTCCACCTTTGTTGCCGAAGCTTGACGTGCCCTGAAAGAAATCTCTGGCCTGGGACGAGCAGAGTCTAGGACACTTACCAGCTGTCACATTTAAAAACACATCTCAAGAAACTGCATGACTGTTTTCAATGGCTGTGGAAGGGTTCTCCCTGGTTGCTTTGGCTCCCCTTCTTCTTAGCAGGACCACGTTTCCTCCCTCACATTTCTGAAGACTGTGGGCGTTTTGATTTGGTTTTCCAGTGGTGATGATGAGAAACTCGGGGCCATTCATCCCTTCTCACCTGTTCCTGTGGGTGTTCTAGAACACAGGGTACCTGTGGGTGTTCTAGAAATATCTGCCTATCTGGAGAGGACCTGGCTGACCTGGATCCTCGCCTTCCTTCAAACCACGTCTTGCAGGCAGCGCAGGGTTTCAGAGCCGGAAAGCGTGGGCTGGGCCCTGCTCGTTAGCAGTGCTGCGTATGTGGCATCACACCGCTTCCCCGAACGGAAGGCAGCGCATCGCCCCCAAACCTCCCTTCTCCAGACTCTTCGGCACTTTCAAAACTTCATTCTTCGCTACTGTTTTCCTTCTCTCTAAGCACTTTTCCTTTTATCCTCTCCAGCCTCCTGACAGGTCTTTGAAGGCAGGGAGAAGAAGCTGGAGACGTCTAACAAGGAGGCATGTCGTTCTGAGAAAGCTACAAAAGTCTCCAAATTAGTGCTTTTTGAATCAATACTTTGACTCACTATAAAAAATTCCTGCTTACCTTCTGCTCCCGCCACATCTTTAATCTTGCTGTTTCCTCTGAAAATACTCGGCTGAACCCCCTGCAAGCCGGGCTTCCCCAGAGCCCCCCGGGACCCTGGGCCCTGTGCAGAGACCAGGGGACTCGGGGGCTGCCCTGTGAGGGGCAGCCTCTCTGTGGGCGGTGGGGCTGGGTCCCCGGGAGGGGAGGGGAGACCGCATCCCACGAGCACAGCTTCTCGGGGTCAGGGCGCTTGCAGCAGCAGAGGGGCCGAGGGGCCCTCTAGTCCCTCGTCCTTGCAGAGAGTCCTGTTCCACGGGTGTTAAGGCTGTAGGTTTTCAGTTCTAGGAGGGCAAAGTACAAAGCGTTTACAGGCAATTCTGATTTATTGCGTTTCTTTCCCACATGTTCTGTGCAGTTCTGTGCACCTGGGACCTCGCCTCATACCCACACGTTTTCCTAAAGGAGGCCAATGTCTACAGCAACGCTTGAGAAAGAGGCAAAGAGCAGGCAGGAACGTGTAGCTCGGACTTGACAAGTGAAATCGATGCACTCCATAGGTTTTCTTGTGGTAAACATACATAACATAAAATTTACCATTTTCAGGTGTACAGTTCAGTGGCATTATGCACACTGGCGATGCTGTATGACCGTTTCTGTCTGCAAATTGAGACTCGTGCCTGCTCTGGGGCTGCTGGGCCGAGGCAGTGTGGACCCTGGCTTGGTGGGGACTCTGCACACAGCGGTGGCTCCTGTGACCCTCCCTGACACCCACTGTAGAGCAGGGTCCCGCGCCATGTGGGTGCTCTGCGAACATGGGCTTATTTAATTCTCATCTCAACACTGAGGCTGGAACGAGCTCGTGTTAGAGATGAGATAACAATATGTGAGGTCAAATCCGAATTCTGTCCAAGGCAGACAACCCTCAGTCTTTTGACCTTGGCCATCACTGGACAGAGATCAAACGCTTCATCAAACTCCACCTATGCGTCATGCGTGGGGCTTTCAGTACTTCAGGGAGCTCCAGGGGCCTCTGAGCTGACTGCGAGTAAACGCTTCGCTCAGGGGCCGCTCTTGCAGGGGGACCAGCAGAATCTCTCTGCATCTCCAGGACGTTTAGGGCGCTCAGGGCGCTAGGAGCACCGTTGCTGAGCCCAAACTCCTGGCAGGTCTAGGATGCAGGCTTGGACCGACCACCAGGCTTGGAAGGACGGGGCTGGCAAAGAGTGAAGACCCCAGAGTGGCCCTGCACGGACGACCCAGTGGCATGCACGGAGGAGGTCTGTGTCTGCAGGACGCAGGCTCCCTCGGGCTGGCATGCTTAGCAGGACCAGGCGGGACCTTGCAAAATCATGCCCCTTTTATCCCGTTTGCATCCACCAAGTTCTCTGCACTCACTCACAGCACCATAGCTTCTTACATGGGAAGAAAATGTCACAGCAGCAACAGCGCCTGACGTTGTTTCAGCACTAACTATGGGTCAGGCACTAAGTAAACACCTCACATGTGTTATGTCATCTAATCATCTCGATTCTCACAGGGATGGATGACTAACATGCACATAGCCCAGAGTTGCAGCCTAGGGTGTAGAAAGGCCAATAATTTGCCTGAATTCACGCAGCTTGTACACGATTGGGGTTGATGCCTGGGCCCTAGGCTGTCTGGCTCCAGGGCTTTCAGACTGAGCAGCAATCATTGCCAGATGCTGCTCCTGAGTTGATGGGGTTCGACCTTCTCATCAGAAAACAAAGGAATGACAGGCCCAAGTGTGACTGGCCCATGATCAAGGACTGAGAGCTCTACCGTGTGCGATGCTTGCCTTCCCAGGCTCAGTTGGCAGGAAGAAAACCAGGTGGTATGGATAACTGTAGCGATCGTACCATGTGATTTTGGTTCTGAGTCCTCTCCCATGGAATCTGGGCTTCTAGGGGCCTCCCCGTTCTCTTTGAAGGCTGGGACGTTCTCTTGCTGCTTCTGCCCATCACGGCCCCTCTCACCACTGCGTCTTCAGTTGCCTCCGGCCCTGCCCCTCTGTCCGGGATGGAGAGCACCGAGGACAGGACACAATTAGGCGTCGTGATCCAGGTACCAGGTCATTAAGATGGGACTGTGGTCACGGGAGCTCAGAGTGTAGGACAAAGCACATAGCCTGGAGCTGCAGCATACGGTTCCAGGGTTAAGAGCGGATCTCCCCAAGTGGTGTATTGAGGTGGGTGTGCCAGTTTGTCCTGCTGGGGTGGAGAAGCATCATCACTCCAAGCGGGTTTTGAAAGATACTGACAGATGGACAGTGGGAGTAGGACCACGGCCAGGGGCAGCTGTGCTGTGGTGAACACAGGGTACACGATGAGGCCCCTCTCCCAACATGACGGGCCCCCCACTCCCGGGCTCTGTTTGGAAGAGTCTGAGAGAAACGGGGGAGGGGATGCCCAGTGCAGGTGGAGTTCTGTCTAATTCTAGAGGAGATGCCTTCTTTGAAAGAACAATCGATTCCCTCCTACTTATTAGTGAGGGCATCCCAATCATTTAGAACAGGAGGCTTTAGCTACCACAGACAGCGGTGAAAGGGCAAGGAGGCAAAGCTATCTGTAAAGACCTGAAGCGTGGCTGGCCTGAGTGATGAGAGCTGCGGACACTCCAGAAGACAGGGGCGTGAAGCTAATGCAAGCAACTCCACCAAGAAAGGCTGTAGCCTGGAAAACAAATTACAGTGCTCTGCTTTCCATAATAAAGTAACTTATGCAGCCTCTTGGAGGGAAAAGGGCCACATTCTCTTCTTTAATAGCATAAGAATGCGCAACTTTAAAAGTAGAGTCATCTGGGTCATCGGGGGTATTCACAACCCAGTTTGCTGAGGGCAGGGGTGTGCCCCTTGTTTGCTTGGTTCCGCTGGCATCTGGGAGCAGGCGGTGGGGACAGCAGGGCTCAGGCCGGACTGGGGCATGAGCACTTCCAGCAGCCTCTGTAAAGCGCATCCTCAGGCCAGCGTCTGTAGCACACCTGGTGACCCCACTGCTCTGCTCCCTCTGGGGTGGAGCCTGCGGGGCTCACTGCCCCCGCCCTGCCTGCCCTCCAGCACCCAGGAGAGATGGCCTTGATAAATCCTGACGTGACAACAGCCAGCTGCAGAACAGTTGGTATATTACAATCCAATTTTTTTTTTAAAGTTGAAATATAATTGGCATATAACATTGTGTAAGTTTAAGGTATACAACATGTTGATAATATAATATATATGATTCAACATATAATATATATTATATTATGATTACCACCATCATGTTAGCTAACAATTCTATTATGTTACATAATTACCATTTCTTTTTTGTGGCAGGAACAATTAAGATCTAATCTCTTAGCATACATTTCAATTTTTGTTAAAGAATAAAAAGCACCTCTGTGTGCATGTGTGTATATACGAATATTTGAGAATATATGTATATACAAATATATGTATTTAGAACTCTAAAAGTATACACACAAAACTACTAATTGTGATTATCTCTTAGAGAGGGTGGGAAGGATAGATATTCACTTCTTAAATTATATCCTTCTGCATTATTTCTGATTTTTTGGTAATAATCATGTTTGGTAATTAAAAATTCATAACAAATACATATTTTAAAAGTCAAGGCTTTCAAAGTTTTCCAAGAGTCAGTTTTCAAAGTTTCCCAGGGAAACTTATTTTAAACTGTTAAATTTAATAAGATTATGGGCCAAGGCCTTAGAAAAAAATACAAGTCTATAAAAATCAAGGTTATTTTTGTTCGGATCCTTAGTACGGAACTGTTCTGTGAGTTGGGAAGCAAAGCAACTCTGCTCTTACACTCAAAATACGTGCTACCTATCGAATAACATAAGGGGTACATGGATATTTCTTTTCATGGAAGGGGCTTGGTTTCATATTTTCTGAAACTTAGAATTTATATTTATGAATACGATCCTACATAAACACAGCGTCTATGATAGGCTATGCTCGTAGTTTGAGAGAAAACTGCATTATTTGAATGGACTGTTCATTCTTGAAATGCTTTCAAATTCAAGGCACTATTTACTCAACTATGTTGACCGGATGGAATTTGACTTTACTTCTGATATTGCCTTCTTTTGTTTTGCAGTTTTCTGAAGTAATTAACCTATTCTATTTTGGGGGGACAAGTAGACTATATACCTAAATATAAGTAGGGATAAAAGACGTGCCTTTCAAATCCCTCTCTCTCCACAAGGATGTGGCAAGTTTCTGATTGCTGCTACAACATAATTGATCAAGGACATTGGCGTTGTGAAGCCTTTTCTTAAAATCTTCAAGATACGGGGAGAATAAAACAGACATGGCAGACAAAGAAAGCAGGTTTGTAAAACTCTGAAGGTAATTCACCAAAAGTATATTTGGGGCCTTTGATACCTTATTTTGCTTTGGTTTGGTTTTTGATTTTTCTGCTTAAGGATTCTTGAGAAAATGTATTTCCTTTCAAACCCAAAGGCTGTACCATAGTGATCTCTGAAACACTTTTTGGACAGAGGAGAGAGATGACTAAGCATATCTGTTTGGGTCCAGCATTAGCTGGTGTGCAGGAGTCTGCTGGAAATGAACACCAGCACATCTGCGTCTTGGCCATACCTTTGTCCTTGGATCCATCTTTGTGACTCTGTTTTCCAAAGCTTCCAGGGACTGGAACCTCCCCACAGGGGGACCATTATGGGAGGGGCTCACGGGAGGACAGGAAGCGCCACATGGTGACTTGGAAAGTTCACGGCAGGGTGGGTGAAGAGGCCAGCGGTGCAACTAATTTTCAGGCCCATCGGCAAGGGCCTCAGAAGACAGCTGCTCCTGCTGCCAATTCCCAGGGTCCACGTGGGCTCAGGATAAGTTCTAACGTGGGTTTTCCTGGGAACACGCAGGCCTGAGATCCCTGATGAAGTTGTCAACGCAGCCGTCTCCTCTCCAGCTTCGCTGAAGCTCCTCTTCAGCTGAGTCTGAAGATTAAAATGGGAGGCCCAGTTTCAGCTAATAAACAGCCAGAAGGTTTAGGCGCCTGTTCTAGGGAAATGGCTGGAATGTGTTAGATTAGGAGACAGAAGTTATTACCTTAGCTATCCATCGATCCATGGATCCATCCGTCATGTATCTATACCTATCATCTATCTATCTATCTATCTATCTATCTATCTATCTATCTATCTATCTATCTATGTACTGTATTTAAGATAGATAGTCTTTCCTTAAAAAATAGCTTGTACAGAAAGTAGAAATGACAGATCAGCACGGGAATTGGAAACCTTTCACAGTTGGGTGCCAAGTCCTCATAAACACACTGGTGGAGCCTTTCAGCCAACATGCTTGCAGAGCACTCATTGTTCCTGAGAGGAGAGATGAGAAGAGTCAGGGGAACAGGAGTGAGGTCCTCCCTGACCCTTCTCCCCATCTTGAAAGTTTCCTTTTAAAATGCAAACCCTCCGTGTATAAGTGAAAGAACAAATCACACTCCCTTTCAATTTCCCACTTCCCTCCCCTCTTCCCCAGCTGGAGAGGATGGCCCAGCCCCCTATGCCTTTGTAAGAAATGGGCTCATTTCTCCAGCCCGAGGAAGCATAATCTGAAAAGGTGCTGGGGGGATAGGGGGGTGAGCAAACACACTAAGACAAGATGCAGTAACGCACCCACCCCTCTGACGGCATCACGACCTTGAAAACTGTGGGGTTCTTAGGAGAATGTTTGCATTCCTCTGTTTGGATGTGATTCCGTTACTCCTCACTGAGGTTGAATTTGGGAGCGGGTGTGCACATGTTTGTGTGCGTGTGCATAGGTGTACATGTGTGTGTGTCCGTATGTTGTACCAGTTGGTACCAGCTTGATGTTTGGAAGGAAAGGATGAAGAGACCTGAGGGGGCCACTGCGGGAGCCCATGCCAGCTTAGCCTGTTCTTCCATCGATAACACCCTCAGGGCATATTCTGAAGGCAAACTCTAGCAAGGGGACAGGCAGCCCTGGGTTGAGGACGGGTTCTGTGCCCGGGGCAGCTTTGTGGCCTAGAGAAGGGGTGAGCCTGTGAAGGTCTTAGCCTGTTTTGGGTGCTCTTCCCCTTGGACCTATGGAGGTGATGCCATCTCATACTGTTAAAAATCTCCTTCTTTGGGACTTCCCTGGTGGCGCAGTGGTTAAGAATCCGCCTGCCAGTGCAGGGTACAGCGGTTTGAGCCCTGGTCCGGGAAGATCCCACATGCTGCGGAGCAACTAAGCCCGTGAGCCACAGCTACTGAGCCTGCGCTCTAGCACCCGCGAGCCACAACTACTGAAGCCCGCGCACCTAGAACCCGTGCTCTGCAACAAGAGAAGCCACCGCAATGAGAAGCCTGCACACCGCAACCAAGAGTAGCCCCCGCTCGCCACAACTAGAGAAAGTGTAGCAATGAAGACCCAAAGCAGCAAAAAACCCACAAACCCCCCCAAAAACTCCTTTTTCCACCGTGTAATTCCCTTTAGTTGTTGTTCTAAACCCTTCAGGAGAATCTTCCTCAACTTCACAGGAGGTGGTATGCAGAATGGGGGCTGGGCAGAGAGGCAGGGGAGCAGGCCAGCATCTCCCTCTGCTTTGCCTGGGAGAGGAGCATGTGATGTCCCCAAGTCTAGGAAGGGAGTCCTGGGGAGAAAGCTGAGGGGGGAGGGGTGCTCACAGAGGAGCAGCTGCAGAAGGACCTGGGGGCGCCCCTAGAGGAATAACTGAACTTCACACCTAGAGTGGAAACAATCGAAACCTTTTTGGTCCAATAAGAAAGGACCCCCACAAGTCAATTAGCGACTGTAAATAACTTATAATTGCTGAGTAAATTGCTGACATGGCCGGCAAAGTCGTCCATTTGACATCACAGGGAGGAAAAGAGATGTCCACACACAGCTGGCAGAACAAGTCATGAAGGGACTCTTGCCAAACGGACCTAATTTCTGGATGTGATAACAAGCTTAGTGGATAATGGGAGTGCAGTGAACTAGACTATCTTTCTGCTTCTTTTGAGCATTTGTGGCCTCTCCATAAACCTATCTCAGGGAAAACCAGCTAGTTTTATATCCATTGATTGCATGGATTTATTGGCTCTTATTTTTTTCCCAGTGAAATCATACACCAAGTAATCATTAATAGCTCAATGCCAAGTCAGGAGGAAGTATTGATCTGAAGAAAGCACTTTTCTCAATTGCTCCCAGGTTTCGAAATTGAAATTGACGTTAAGCTTTCTGATTCCTTGGAAGAAATAAATGGGAATCAATAAAAGAAGACTCAGTGAGACCTAAACAAAGAAATTGGTTGGGAAAAGAAAAACTAAAAAAGTAAATGAAAAATGGTGGAGACAGACATTTGAGCAGGAAAAGAGAAGCATGCCATAGAGAAAGACCAACACTCGTATGAGACCCTTTCTGGATGCCTAATGTAAAATGATTGGAGTTTATCCCTCATTCCTAAGGGGGATGGCCAAGTATCTACCAGTCATACATGGGTGCTTTGCCATGCATGCCAGCTCTACCCTGAAGGCTTCCTGACCAAGTTCACTAACTCATGGGTGGAACTCATCTCTGTTAATAACCCAGCACGGGTAAGGTGCTTCCTCCTCTCTCAAAAGGAGGATGCCTAGAATCTATTATGGCAAAATTCAGGGATAAGAGAAAGTAGATTGGAGTTTTCCTTGGGCCTGTGAAGGAATTCTGCTGGTCCCGCATGTTTCTAAGGTAAATGATTTGGGAGCACTGAGGCAGGAGGAGGCCTGCCACACAGTCCTGATGGGTCCCCGGACTCCTTGCTAGCTCAACTAATCCCCATTCAACCATCTTCCTAAAACCCACTAATCTCATCATTTTTCGGCTTTAAAATCTGCATTGCCTCTAGAAAAAGTCCAGGTGCCAGCTGGGATAACATGGGTTAGTATGAGCTGCGGGAGCTAGTCTGCATTGAACTGAGTCATGCTAGCTCTACACCAAGCCATGACATCCAAAAAAAAAAAGACTTTATTTCTTGGAGCAGTTTTAGGTTCACAGTAAAACTGAGCAGAAAGTACAGAGAGTTCCCATATACCCCCTGTCCCACAAAAGCACAGACTCTGCCACTATCAACCCCCCCACCACCAGAGTGGTGCTTTTGTTATAACTGATGAACCAGCATCCACTTATCATTATAACCAAAGTCCACGGTTTATATTAGGGTTCACTTTATGGGTGTTGCCAAATGTACAAGGACACGTATCCACTATCACAGAATCATACAGAGTAGTTTCACTGCCCTAAAGATCCTCTGTGCTCCACCTATTCACGAAGGAAGAAGGGGAGAAGGGGAAGAATCTGGAGGGGGATGCAGGAAAGAGCCATAAGGTTGATGGGTGGATTGCAGTCAGGGCTGGACTGGAAGATGGTCAAAGAATAAAAGGATGGGTTGGGTTTCCTCATCCTTGAAAGGAGAAATCAGACACAGTGGTCAACCCCTTTAGGGGGCCTTTTCAGATTGGTGGGTGAGAGGATGGGATGCCCCCGTGTGGATTAAAGGGCGGGGATTTGTATGTGTTAATTCACTTTTATATTCCGAGTTCCTGGCACGTAACAGGTGCTCAATAAACACCTTGGATGAATAATCCAGACAAACTAAAGAATAGGGAACTTAGCTGAGCGAGATGAACAGTTTCCATGCCGCGCCCATTACCAGCCTCTGGAACTGATGGTGAAATCCTGCCTCAGGAGGCAATCAAGTCTCTGGAGGGTGTGACTGAACACGCATTTCCTGAGTGCCAGAAGTGTGGGGTGTTCAGCGTGACTAAACGGTTTCTTAAGTATTATCTGATCTGGGAAAGCAGTAGATGCGCAGTTAGCTATACAAATAGAGTGAGGCAGTGCTCTCAGAAGAAGGAATATTGGTGCACGCACAGCAGTGTTTCCCCAAGCTGGCTGAGCGTGAAGACCCTCCAAGACAGCAAAGGTACAGGCTCCATCCCACACCTTCTAAACCAGAGTCTCTGGCAGCGACTCTGGAATCCTCCCCCCACCCCGACCTTTTACAGAAGCTTCCCCGTGTGATTCTGATGATCAGCTAGGTTGGTTTGCCAAATGTTGGTACAGAAAAACAATCAAGTGGGACGTCTTTAAAAACTGGCTGGCGCTGGCCTGTTCAAAGTGATCTTGGTGCAGTCCTTTGTGGAGGCCGGGGGGCCAGCCTTATGCTAGTGAGCTGAGGCAGGGTCTGCTGGCTGAAGGACGCGCCTCACCAATCTGCCCTTCTTCTGCCGAACACTCCACCACCTGTAGATGAGTCCCCCATTGCAAGGACTCGCTTCTACGGAAGCAAATACGGCATTTCCGGGAGTGTAAACTATCATATCATACACCTGCATTTGTTTCCTGCAGCTGCTGTAACAGATTTCCATGAATCCAGAGGCTTAAAACAACACAAGTTTATTCCCTTAAGTTCTGGAGGCCAGAAGTCCAAAATCAGTCTCCCTGGGCTGGAGTCAAGGTGTCGGCAGGGCTGGCTCCTCCTGAGCCCCCAGGGAGAATCCCTTTCCTCACCTCCTCCAGCTTCTGGCGTTTGCCGATTCCCCTCGGCTTGTGGCCGCATACCTCCCCTTATCACCTCGCCTCCCTCTCTGCCATAGTCTGATCTCCTTCTGCCTCCCTCTTTTTTTTTTTTTTTTGGCGGTACGCGGGCCTCTCACTGCTGTGGCCGCTCCCGTTGCTGAGCAAGGCTCCGGATGCGCATGCTCAGCGGCCATGGCTCACGGGCCCAGCTGCTCCGCGGCATGTGGGATCTTCCCAGACCGGGTCACAGACCCGTGTCCCCTGCATCGGCAGGCGGGCTCTCAACCACTGCGCCACCAGGGAAGCCCCTGCCTCCCTCTTTTAAGGACATCTATGATTATTTAGGGCCACCAGGTAATCCAGGATAATCTCTCCATTGCAAGGTCCTTAATTTGATCACATCTGCCTTTTGTTACATCAGGAAGCTTCGCAGGTTCCAGGAATTAGGATGTGGGCCTCTGGGGGGGGGGGGGGGTGGTCACTAGTCAGCACACCCCAACACTGGTCTGAGTGAAGGACCAAACGCAGGCATTTAGCAAATTCACTGACTTCCTAAATATAAGCCAAACCAGCTGCACGGAGTGATGAGCATTTTGTTTGATGAGAAGGGGAACTGTAGAGCTGAGAGGAGGCCTGGGCTGTGCAAACAAAGGCAGAGGATGCTGGGTTCCCCAGGAGTTTAGTGGACTCCGGACTCCCGGACTAGAAAGCAAAGCTCAGGGCTGGGAGCGGGAGGGGAAGGGCAGGAAAGCCCCAGGGACAAAGGCTCCCCAGCTTCTGCAGGGATGTGCCTGAGGGTCCTGCTCTGCTTACCTCCGCGTGTGACAGTGAGGCTCGCGGGAAAGGACGGTCGTGAACGTCTTGGGCCACATGGTAGTTATTATCATCATTGCTTCAACCTGTTCCGAAGATCGTTTCTGGGCTGAGCTATCAAGTTCCCAAAGGAGCTACTCAATTTTCACTTGTTTTCTTTTGTCCTTTTAACCTAAAACCACACTGCTCTGAGAAACTTTATTCTTCTGTGAAGCAAGAGTTCACTAACGCAAACGATGGGGGGAGTTGCTAAGCGTCGCAGCTGCAAATACTGAAATGGAGACCAGCAGGTTACAAATCATCAAGAGCCTGTCCACAAGTCTTTCTGATGAGGTCGGAGGGAAGGGAGTATTTTTAAAAAGTGCCTCAAGACTATGAATAGAAGGTCACGGAACTTAAATAACTGTATTTTAAAAAGAGACATTCTTTTCCTTAAAGCAATACTTGAATAATAATGTTTTTGTCTTTGACACCAAATAAAGTCATTTAAGATGAGAAGCTCCTTCGAGCTGAGCTGCTAATGCTTGGAACTGACTTAGACGTGAGCGCCCGTGCCCCCGACCCTGAGTGTGTGGGAATGTGTTCTTCTCTCGAGAGTGTCCCAAAGGGCACATGCGCTGTGGGACGAGCACAAAGCCAAGAGGAGAACCCGGGTAGGTTATCGCCAGCAGGGCCCCTGGGGAGCGGGGTGGAGTCTCTCAAAGAACCCTCTCAAGTCTGTGTCCTTAAGGAGGATGCCGGGATGATTCGTGGGGACTGGCCCTGGTTCCTGCGTACCCATCGCGGGAGCGGCCTGGGTTAGCACCGCTTGCTGGTCTGATGGCCGCGGGGAGCTGCCTAGGGCGCTGAAGACCCGCACCCAGATTGCTGTTGGCCCGGGGGTCAGGCCACTCGAGATGGCTGTTCTCTTGCTCTCTGTACATCCCCTGCCCAACCACTCCCTGCCTCACCGACACTACTCACAGGAACCACTTGTCCCCTGCCCCAGCTAGTGACTGTTCTAATCCCCAGGCCAGAACGACTCCAACCATCTAGTTTATTAAAGGGAAACATCTGCCCTGATGGTCATTAACCTGCGGGGCTGTGTGGGACGTGCCCCAGCTGCTGGTTTCCCTGGTAACTGATGAGCCCACCTGACATCAATTCCCCTGTAAACTATAGCCTCCTCCCAGAGTAGCGAAGATTGCTGCCATGTCCTGCCTGCCGTCTACCGTACACGGTGGGGCGTTGCTCCAGGACCCTTTGTTTTGGGTGTGTTAGGTCCCCTGTCCACTAAGCCATTGATGTCTCTGTTGTTGTCTCCCGGCTCTTTCTTCGGTCTCAAGGCTGGGCAACTACAAGGCTTGCAGTTCTGCAGGGTGTGGTCCAACACCTTGAATGAACACTGCCTCTTTTTGAGCTCTGTTTTTCTTGATTGGTTTGTTTTTGTTTTATAAGGTAGAATCCAGTGCCCCCAAACTTCATAGAGGTCTGAAGTCAATAAGATATAGTGCTGAAGTGTGCATGTCACCACTCGTGGAGGTGCGCCTCAGTTTCCTGGTCTGGGATCGGAAGCTGTGACCTCTGAAGGGCACTGGGCACAATGCCTGCCAATCTGCCAGGGCCTGAGCGAGTGGCTGTCTGCTCCCCAGTGCTACACAGTGTCTGGCACAGGGGTGGTGCTGAAACGACTGTGACAGTGTTTTCCAAACCAGAGCACTCCATGGACGGCTGTTCCCGTCCCAGGACTCGGTTTTCCTACTTAGGAATGGCCCCTCTAACTTGTCTCTCGGCTGTATGGACGACTCTCTTCACACAACATGGTAACGCAAGGACTGTTACCCAAACCGAGCAACGCAGTCATGGTGGGGGACACACCCCCATTGACACTGGCTCTGAACCTGGGGAGCGGGGCTCCGGGGCCCCTTCTCTAGCTGCCACTCCCGCCTGTTGTCCTGGTTCAGGTCTGGCCTGCAGAGTCGCTTGAAGGGGCTGTGGCTCCTGGGCTAAAGTAGCCAGGGGACTCGTGCCTCCGTGTGCAGTAACTTGATCTGGGGCCTTCCATGTCCTGGCTTGGTGCTCTGGAGGTTTTAGCCAGAAAGTGGCCCTGTGGCTGGACACCAACAACATCGGAGAGAGGCCCAGGGACCTGGCTCTCGTCCAAGTCAAACGACAGAAGTCAGGGAAAAGCCGAGGGCAGGCTGTAGGGTCAAGACGAACAATGCTACAGGGCCATTAGGAGCCGACTGAGAAACCGACTGGGGCCCACCTGCATCATTAAGGAGTTCGGTCAATACCAGCCCTTTAGCTGCTGCCTGGAGAGCTTATCGGATTACAAATGAATCTCACCCACAGAAACACAGGGATTCACTCCTAAATGGTTCGTGAGTGGTTCACAAGACCATGTCTACCTGAAAGGAATAAAAGTGTACTTTGCAAGGGACAAACCCAGCAGGCCCCCGGGGCGGGGAGCGCTGCAGGAGAATGGGAATCTCCATCTCTGGAACTGTGTGGGTCAACTTCTCTCTAGGGTTCTTCCTTCCTGGTCTGTCCCAGCACTTGGATCAGGATGACACGGAAAAGCCGACTTTTAGTGCAGAGATATTAGGCTCCATGAGCAGAAGGAGATGTTCGCTATTTAAGTAGCTGTAGGCAGTCGTCTAGAGTAAAGCCCGGATCTGAAGATGAGCACTGATCAGGATAAAGTCGTCGGCACTTTATAGCCGTCTGCATCCGTTCAGGCTGCTGTAGAGAACAGGTTCCACTGACTGGGGTGGGGGCTCATAAACAACAGACAGTCACTGCTCACAGCTCTGGAGGCAGGAAGTCCAAGAGCCAGGCAGATTCGGTGTCTGGTGAGGACCCACCTCCGGGTTCTTAGACAGCCGTCTTCTCACTGTGTCCTCACAAGGCGGAAGGGGCAAGGCAGCTCTCTGGAGTCTATAAGGATGGTAATCTCATCCATGCGGGCTCCACCCTCATGACCTATCACCTCCCAAAGCCCCCACCTCTTCATCACCTTAAAGGGTAGGTTTCAACCTGTGAATTTTGGGGGGACACAAACATTCAGACCATAGCAATATCCTCTTTAAAATGTTAATTCTGGAACGTCAGTCCATGTGCAGGTTTCAGGAAGGACAGCCTTCCTAAGACAAGAGCCATGGCAACATTTATGGCCCTCCTCTTGAACTCCCAAGGTCAACGACCCTGGGGGGAGGGGAGGGATGGAGGCCAGGGCCCCCGGAGGCCTACGGTGAAGGCGCTACATGGAGCCACACTGAGGCTGAGCCAGCATAAGAGGACACGGTGGAGGAACCATAACTGCTCCCACTAAGGTCCTGTCCCGCGGGGCTCAGATACAGGGCACTGAGCTCTGTGTGTGGCTGAGAGAAAGTGCTGGGGCTGGATGGCAACCCTGCTCATAAACAAGTCTGCTGGACAGTTATGCTCGCTCGGGGCTTCACCCCCTCAACCTGGGTGATAGGCACGTCCTGCCTTGTGGACCCCAGAGCAGGGAGCTAATCTCTCTCGTTGGACTGGGGACTAACTGGGCATCAATGCTGTCACCTGAGCCCCTGAGTCAGCACAAGCAAAGTGAGCTTCCTTCCGCAGGGGTGAAGGTGGAAGGTAATCAAAATCAGTTGCTGGGAAACACTTTCAAAAGGCTCTCCCTCCCTACCCCCTTCTCTATTTTCTTCTTTTTCTCCTTCTCAGTTCTACTCCCCTCTGCTCCCTGGTGAGGTCGTGAACCGTCACGTGGGGACAGGCTAGGGCCCTACCAGCCAAAGATCTCCTTTAGCCTGACACTGGGGGGCTGCCAGGCCGTGCCCACGGTAGAGAGAAAACACTCCCAGTGTCTGCAGCTCCCTGAACTGGATACCCTGCACAATGGCTGGGCCACCTGCTGAGAGCTGCTTAAAGCTATTTGGGTCATCAATTACATCAAAGAGGCATTATAGTCCAGTGAATGGCCGGCTCTGAATAGATGTGAAAACAGCTTTCGCTAGAGTCCCAGAGTCCCAGAATCCAGGGATTGCAGAGGACCTAAAACCTTCCAGTCTAATCACTCAGCTCAGCTGATGGCTGGAATTCCCTTTGGCAGTATCTCTGCAGGTTATCCAGTCAATATCTGAGCTCTTCTAATGACCGGGAGCTCATTACCATCCAAGGAGGCCCATTTGGATGTGTTAACTGGTATAAAAATTTCTAATGTGAATCAAAGTAAGTTTCCATTTAGCTTCTTCTGCCCATTAACCTCATTTTATCACTGAGGCTGTGCAGAGTAGGTCCCCTTCCTCTTCTACACTCATTTGTTCAGCAAACATTTGGAAGATTCCAGAGAGCAGCAGAGGTCAAAAACATGGACTTGGGGCTCAGACAAGCCTCAGATAGAATTCCCAGCTTTGCTGTTTTCTGGCTGAATGACCTTGGGCAAGTGACTTAATCTCACTGGGTCATAGTCTCTGCATTTTTAAGTGGGGTTTATAAACACACGGACTTCAGAAAGTTAGGAGCAACAGAGGAGACATCCGTGAAGCGTAAGCAGACAGCAGCTGCTGCTGTCTGAGTACGTAGGCTGGGCACAGAGTGTTGGACCCCGGAACTCAAGGGAGATGCACAGACTGCCCCTTCCTCACAGCCCAGGGGAGCAGAGCAGTTTTCAGGCTTAAAGAGTGAACTGCTGGCACTAGGACAGCATCCTTGGATTTTCACATCAAGCTGGACTTGGTTATTAACTGAAAATTCCAACTCTGGCCCCTGATCTCAGACTTCTGGTCAACACACACATGGTGGATGGAGCTGACATGGAAGACCCCACCCCCCTCCCTGATGGCCCCGCTCCCAAAACACACAAAAGTGCTTTGATAAAACAACACCACATTTGGAAACTCAGATCCAGGCTGAAAATTCCCCAGTGCCAGAAAGAAGGGAACTCAAAGCCATAGCTGAGCACCAGGATGGAAACTTGGTGAGGCTCTCAGACCTCTGCTTCCACCTGCAAGAAGGAAGGAGAGGAGACACAGGTGCCCTTCTTCCACTCTCGGCACAGAGCTGGGATTTGACATTCACGGGGGAGCCAGGGAAGGACCCTACAGTAGGGAGCTAATCACCTTGAAGGTTGGGGGTGAGCAGGGGTAAGAAACTTCTGTTCATCTGACTGAGGACATGGCTCAGAGACACACCACTCACTCTGGGTCATGTGTGCAAAAAGAGTCAGCAGAGTTCTGGGCTGCTTGCAGGTGTAGAGTCTGAATCACACCACCTATGAGGTGCAGAAACCCTCAGCTGAGAAATTAACATGCGAATCTGGTCCAGAAACGATGAAATCCAGGGAGTCCCAAGGGATGTTCCCACATCCCAGGGTAGGTGCAGGGCTGCATGTGGAGAGAGCTCATACAGAAGCTGATTTCACAGCCAAATAGTACACATGATGTGAAGAAACAAACTACCACTTGAGAGTAATCAGATGTAGCAACTGGGATAAAGAACCTCCCAGGAAGCACCAATGACAGAGCAATCTGGAAGAGACGTCATCATAAATATGCTTGAAATCTCAAAAGGGAGGGGAGGCAATGAAACAAGTGTAGGAAGATTTAGAAAGGAATGAGTAGAAACTCTAGGAATAAGAAATACAATTATCATAATGGAAACTCAATAGTGGGCAACATAACAAGGTAGATGTCACTGAAGAGATCATTAATGAATTGGAAAATAGATCTGAAGAAGTCACCTTACAGAACAGAGAGTTAAAGAGAATGAAGATATGAGAAGCAACATGGAAGACAGAATGAAAACTTTCAACATATCTACAGAATATATCAACTGGCTCGGAAAGGAAGGATCCCACAAGGTTTCCTTCAGAAGAAAGAAATGCAGAGAACAGGGAAGATAAACTATTTGAAGAAATAAAGACTGAGGATTTTTAGAATTTAAGAGAGACCTAAGTCTTCAAGTTGAAGAAGCACACAACGTCCTGAACACGAAAAATAAAAACAACTACACGTTAGACTCATCATAAACAAACTATGGTATATTAAAGATAAACAACCTTCAGAGAAAAATCACACATCCCTTATAAAGGAATGACAATTGGACTAAAAACAGACTTTTAATCAGTAATTATAAATGCCAGTAAATAATGTTGAGAGAAAATGATTGTCAGCCTAGAATTCCATATTCAGCTACCTTATCATTCAAGAATGAGGGTAAAATAACATTTTCAGTCTAAGACATTTGCCAGGCCAAACCCTCTCTGAGAGAATTACTAAGGGGTAGTGAGAAGAAAGTGGAACCCCTAAAATACAATGGGCAATGCAAGACCCAGTTTGTTAAAAATGATGAATTTTGAGAAACTTAAAAACAAGGTGGAACTAAAATAACTGACAAAAAATAATGTGGAAATGGAAAGGACTTGGGAATGAAGACATTCTGAGGGAGTGGTTTTGTTCCAGAAAATGACAGAAATTTTAACTAAATTTAAGTCTGAGTGGGAAGAATTAATTGCAGAAGATTTAATTGATGGAGAAATTGATGGAGAGAAAGGAATTTAGCTTAGCTACTAAAATTTAAAGGAGTTAAATTAGGAAATTCAAGTCAGTCAGACCTTGAGGGGAGAAAAGTCAAGCTGTCCTCCTATTATTAAATTGGAATTCCAGTCTCCTGTTTTGATAATAAATATTGAAATGGATTCTGACCACCTGGATGCAACTCTAGGAAAATGTGAGTTGTGTTTGTTTAGTTTAGCTAAGGAGAATGGCAACCTTGATGATTACACTCCCCAGTATTTTAGTGAAAGATTGGGGGATGTATCATGGACTTTTAGGTAGAAGCCATTTGAAACTGGGAGTCTAGTGGCAACTCGTCAGAGGTCAATCTCTGCTAACCACTTTTCTGAAAATATTGTGACCATTAAGTAGGAAACGGAGAGGCAATCGCCAGGTACTGCTGATCAATGATTTGAGTGGAATCAGCATTAGATAATAAATCAATATACAACACCTCCCCATCATCTTGTCTTCCCTAGCATTACTGATTGGAAAGAGCTCCAGAAACCAGAATCTCCTAGACTGGAAAAGGCTGAAGCTATTCCTGATGCCTCGTCCTTCAGAGCAGTTTGATTCAGAGTGAGCCAGGAAGACTATTCCAGGGTGTTGGGCCTGCCCAGAGGGGCATATAGATCAGGGGTTATCATTTAGAGTGTTTAAAAGAAATTGCTTTTTAAGAATGCACGTTAAAATAGATGAGAAATACAAACTGTAACTTCCCGATCGGGAGAAAAAAAGGAGGGGAACTAAAGAAAATTTGATAAATCCAATAGAAAATAGAAATGGTGAAGTAAGGAGACAAATAAAAAGGAAGGCAGACAGAAAACAAAATGACACGGCAGAAATAAATCCACTGTACTAACTGCAGGAGTGAGCCAATGCAACATTACAAGGAAAAGGAATAAAAGTTACAAAAATCGAAGAAAGAAATAAAAATGTCAGTATTTTTAGATTGCATGATTGCATATGTAAAATACTGGAAAGAATTTATTATTTAGAAAACTCAAATGAATTAAGGAATAAAACATATCAATCAATTAAGAGTTAAATATAATTAATATGAAATTTAGTCTTTTTGCTAGAAGCAAACAATGGTTAGAAAATGTACTTGGTAGAGATGTTATTTATAATAGCAAAAGCAAGAACAAAAGTCTTTAGTGATAAATCTAATAAAAGATGTGTACACCCTTTATGAAGAAAAGACATAATTTTAAGAAGGGACATAAATGAGACTTAAATAAGTGCAAAGACCTACAAAGATCTACATATATTCAAAGACATACTATAAATATGTTTATTTTCCCTCATGGTTGCTACTGCTGTGGTAGTATAAAAACCAAACTTTTTTTATGCTCACAGATTCTGTGGGTTAGAGTTTAGAAAGCCAAACTCGAAACAGCAGGAACAGGCAGGAAGGCCCACTTCCAAGACGGTGCCCTCCCTCATGAGTCAGGCCCTGGTATGAGTGTAGCCCTGAGCACCTGCATGTGGTCTTGTCAGGGGCCTGGGCTTTGCATGGATAGTGCTGGGCTCTGAGCAGGAGCTTGCAGATGACATCTGATCCCAAGTTAGAAAGGTCTTGGATTTTCCTGTTATATGCAGCCTAAATTTAATGTTAAGTGATACACTTGCATATCTTTGTACCCCAAAATTCCCTCACAAACTCCAGCAGCATGGATGAGTAATGTTGATTTTACTTATGCTGGAGGGGGATATTATATTGCAAATCACATGAATTCCTAAAATCCTCTTTAAAACGTTCTTTCTCGGGACTTCCCTGGTGGCACAGTGGTTAGGAATCCACCTGCCAATGCAGGGGACACGGGTTCGAGCCCTGGCCGGGGAAGATCCCACATGCTGCGGAGCAACTAAGCCCCGTGTGCCACAACTACTGAGCCTGCGCTCTAGAGGCCATGAGCCACAGCTACTGAGCCCACATGCCACAACTACTGAACCCCACGCGCCTAGAGCCTGTTCTCTGCAACAAGAGAAGCCACCACAATGAGAAGACCACTCACTGCAACGAAGAGTGGTCCCCGCTCGCCGCAACTAGAGAAAGCCCACGCGCAGCAACGAAGACCCAATGCAGCCAAAATTAAATAATTTAATTAAAAAAAAATTCTTTCTCCAAGATTCTTTTTCCCTACAGCAGCTGTTTCATTCCTAGTTTTTCTCTCCCATCCCTTATCTCCTCTTATCTCCCTCATATCTCCTCTTAAGCTTAGCCAACCATTCTTTTCTCCCACTCTCTCCCTCAAAGTTTTGTCAACCTGCACACTCTGGCCTGGCTGTCTGCGGAGTAAGACAAGACCACCAATTGCTCACCAGGTATGTCCCTCTGGGGCTGCATATCATTCCTCCACATTTCAGATCATAATTCATGGCCTACACCTTCCCAGCCACTCCACTCCCACCCGCTATATCACATGGTAGGGTGTGGAATGCACAGAACTGCCACCTGCATCTGTGTGTCCCCATGGCCAGCACAGTGTTCAGCAGCTTGGGGAACGAATGATGGGTAGAGTTCAGTAACACCTGGTCCACTTTCCTGTCGCCACACTTCCTATTGCAGCCTCCAAAGCAAATAAGTCTGATCTCTTTGTCACATAAAGAAACTGGCTGAAGCAAGGTTATGCTCAGAGCCACCGGGAGTTCTTCACTCCTCCTGACCTGTACTTGGGGGCCATGTATTTCCTCCTTTTGGTCTCCTTCTAAATAGGGAGCAGGAAAGGGAGGACCAACTGCAATTGTTTGGTAAGCTACAAATTTTGAAGCAAATGTATGTCAGGGCTTCATGTATTTCTGTGGGCTTTGCTCTGTGCTTTTCTTGGCTTTTATCCCAAGCCTCTTGGGCAATTATTTTTGGCTCATTCAGTGAATGGCTTTAAATCAAGTTCTTCTATCCCGAATGCTTAATATAGGGCTTGTCCACATGTAGTATTCATAGTACTATTGGAGAGTGTCCCTTGTTAATAAATCTTTCTGTCCCTAAGACAGATCCTTCCTCAGGGGTGCTGTGCAGTCTGTTTTCCTGGGCTGATGGAGAATTCTAAGTGGGTTCTCCCCTGGAGGAGCTGTTTCTCAGACTCCATTTCTATGGGGTGGTAGGGAAAGGTCTGAAAAATACTGCACTGGAATTTCCACAATCTCTAATCTACCCAGATTAGCATAAGGCCTTTTAAGTCTCTAAAGATTTTTGGTCAACAATGGAGGTGAAGGGGCCAGCTATATGTTTTGTGGGTGAAGAAAACCCTTGGGCAGGGTGCTTCCACTACAAATGGAAACCCAGGTCAGTGTCCAACCCCCCAGTCCCCAGGTGGGAACAAATTATCGTGCCCAGGCCCTGATCACGGCTGGGGGTGCAGGACTCAGGCTGGTGCTCCAATCTGGGCTGGGAGTGTGGGCCTCAGGCTGCTTGACGTTTTCTAATTCCCTGTCCCTCTATATCAGTTTCCTATTGCCACTGGAGCAAATTACCACCAACTTTACCTGTGAAACAACACATATTAATCATCTTAGGGTTCTGGAGAAGTCTGAAATGGGTCCTATGGGCTAAATCAAGGTGTCGGTGGGATCGTGTTCCTTTTAGAGGCTCTGGGGATCCTGGGTCTTTCCAGCCTCTGGAGGTCACCTCATTCCTGGGCTCACAGCTCCTTCCTCATCTTCAAAGCCAGAAACATGCCATCTTCAAATCTCTCTCTCTCACACCTCTGCTCCATCCTCACATCTCCTTCTCTGACTCCCCTGCCTCCCTCTTTCCCTTAGAAGGGCCCTTGTGCTTACAATGGACCCACACGAATATTCCATGATAATCACATCTGCAAAGTGCTTTATGCCGCATAAGGTGACATACTCAGAATTTCTGGGAATTAGGTCGGTGCGTGTTAGTGGGGCCATCATTCTGGCCCCTCCCCGTGTACTGTGAGACCCTGAAGGTAAGGCCTGTGTTGGTCCTTCTAGTTTCCATCCTTCTCACCCCCAAGTCCAACACAGGCAGCACTACCTCCAATGGCTGGATGGCTGGTAAGTGTAATATGACTGAGTCTGAGAAATGGCTTCCCTTGAACATTTATTTCCCTGCACAGAATGATGGCTGCGCTGTCTTCGGAGGGCCCATGGCCCTCCCTCCGCCTCCTTTGTTTTTTATCTTCATTTCTCTATTATCAACTTCCACCTCATTTTCACATTTTTTGATTGCATGAGGAACTTCCAGAACTTAACCAGCGGAAAGGGAGGAGAAGGACCACTCACTGAGGGATGATGTTTCTTCTGACTCTGTTCCCCAAACGCAGCTGTGGGTAGAGTCAGGGGGTCACTGTGTGGCAAATGGGCCAGCCTGGAACTGGCTTTTTAAAGCACAGAAATGTGCCAGAACTTCAAATCACTTCTGTATCTGCTGTCATTTTCCTCTATTAGACGGGGCTGTTTAACATTTCTCTGCTCTTCCTTTAAAAAAAAAAAATCAGTAACAGCCCTTAAATAATTCAGTGGCTGGAAAGACAAGCTAAGCTCAGCAGTTGTCTAGGAAGTGTGAGTTTTAAGATTAGGAAGCAGAAAAAGAACACACTGCTTGGGGAGCTCGAGATTCTCAACAGGAATAGATGGACATGATTCCAGCTTAAAGGTGACAGTTCCAGAGCCCAGGAATTTTCTTTAAAGACAAAACCCAAAGCAGTTCATAGTCTCTCTTTTTCACCTTAAACGCTTTTTTCCCCCTTAAATTATTTGGCCTAAATCACTTTAAATACAGAAAATATGGGGGTGGGATGCCTTTTGGGTTCCCAGACCCAATTCCAGCACATGTGTGGAGGCTCCCTCACACCAACAGGCAATTCTTGGACTCCAGCTGACAAATTCAACTCAATTCTGATGCCATCTACCAGGAGAGAGAATCAAATTCCACAGGCTAAGGTCTGAGTTCCATAAGGCCGCCCTCCACTTCAGACGCCAATCCCAAGTCCAGGTTGTTACCTGTGCTTCTGACCGACTGGCCATAAATCAGAGGTCCCCATGAGCCCCTCCTCAGGTTCAATTAACTTGCTAGAATGGCTCACAGAACTCGGGAAACCTGTTTTTTCACTAGATCGATTTATTACAAAAGGATATTAAAGGATAAGAATCAACCGCCAATGAAAAGATACATTGCGGAAGGTACTGGGAGGGGTTGTGGAGCTCCCATGCCCACTCCAGGCGCCACTCTCCCCAGATCGCCACGTGTTCTCCAACCCGTTGCTCTCCGAACCCTGTCCTCTTGGGTTAATTACACAGGCACGACTGGTTACATCATTGGCCACTGGTGATTGATTCGCCCTCCAGCCCCCTCCCCTCCCAGGAAATCAGGGGGTGGGACTGAAAGTTCCATTCTCTAATCACACGGTTCACATGGCAACCAGCCCCCACGCTTGCGTGGGATTCAGAAGTCACCTTCCCTGAAGTGTTTTCAGGAACTGAGGACGAGAGACCGGATATCATCTCACTGCCCTTATCGCTCACGGAATTCCAAGGGTTTTGGGGCCTATGAGCCAGGAACTGTGGATGAATGACCAAATATATATTTCTCATACTGTTTCTCATCCGAATGGCCAAATATACATTTTTGCTGTAAATCACTCTATTGCGGGTGGGCATTGCAGCACACACCATGGTTCAAATCCGATGCTTGTCAACACAGCGAGTAAAGAGAGAAGGCAGGTTTAGATGCTCTTACAAGCACATGAGATTACCTGAGAAAGGTGCTTGCAGCCCAGTGGTTCTCAGAGCAGCATCACCTGGGAACGCGTAAGAAATGCGGGTCCTAGCCCAGCCTGACATGTTTGAGCACCATCCTCCTCTGGTACAGTCAAGGAATCTAGCCTGTAGGAGCCGTTGTCATCTTCAGGGCCAGCTTGCACTGTCTGAGTTGAGATGTTCAAGGACAGGATCCCTCTTCCAGCCTCCCCAAGCCCTGTAGATACATGGAATTCCACAATTAGCAATGCATTCCTTTTATGTTAGACATTACGTCCCCCTTTTAAAATAAGGGACATTGAGAAACACACTTATGCTGTGCTCCTTCTGGGACCGCCAGGGTACCCTCAGACCCACAGCTGTTTTGATTGTACAGCCGAAGAGAGAGAGCCACGGCTCCTGCAAGGACATTCGTGTCATTTGAAAGACTATGGCCCACTATTTTAATGTTATAGAATGACATGAAAAAGTATGAGGAAGTTAGGATTTACCATGTCAGAGAAAAATAATACAACTGATCTGCGCATTCTGCATATGAAAGTCTACCAGGGTGAGGGGTTTCCTTCTTCTATTGCTAATGGGGTGAGTTGCAGAGGGTGACCCCTTGATTCTGGGTTTATGCCCAGCTCTGTGCTGAGGAAGTGCCCCTCTAAATTTTACACAAGGTGAACCTGGACTGTAAATCTGGAGAGTTCTAAACTCCCTCTCCCGTACAATACTTTGTGGAAATTACCCAGTTTTACTTTTCTGGAGAAGAGCTACCTTCTCATGGGAGAGGTGCTGAGAAATGCATTTTTTAAACATTTATTTACTTATTTTTGGCTGCTTTCGGTCTTCGTTGCTGCGTGCAGGCTTTCTCTAATTGCGACGAGCAGGGACTACTCTTCGTTGCGGTGCGCGGGCTTCTGATTGCGGTGGCTTCTCTTGTTGCGGAGCACGGGCTCTAGGCACACGGGCTTCAGTAGCTGTGGTACGCGGGCCCAGTTGTTGTGGTGCATGGGCTCAGTAGTTGTGGCTCGCGGGCTCTAGAGCGCAGGCTCAGTAGTTGTGGCGCACGGGCTTAGTTGCTCCGCGGCATGTGGGATCTTCTCAGACCAGGGCTCGAACCCGTGTCCCCTGCACTGGCAGGCGGATTCTTAACCACTGTGCCATCAGGGAAGTCCGCATATTTTAAAAAGCATTTAAAAATGCTTTTTGCGATTGCAGGGCCCTCTAAAACTTGAGTGGTTGCTAGTCACTCTTTTCTCCAGGCTCCTAATTTCTCCAGGTGCTAGAGATGTGTAAGATTAAATTAAACATTAGTAAATACCTTGAGTGCTGCGGTTTTTTTTGTTTTTATTTTTTTCTTTTTAGAGTACTGTGTTTTTAATGTTGATACATTAACTGTGGTATTTCAAGTTGGGAAACATGAGACCGTAATACATAAACTGGAACCCTAAGTACTCAACCACGCTCTCCCTGCAATCTCTTTTAATAGATGTAAGTAGCAGTGTTCCTTGAGAATGTGCCCAGAGATCTGGGGCTGGGCAAACATTTGCAAGTCTAAGAGATAAGAAAACGTTTTGTGTTACAGGCCTGAAGCACTTCTTTTTCCTCTGTTTCTGACAGTGTTGGGATCCACCCCTCCTTCTCCTTGCCAAATGCCTGATGCGCCGCAGCTGGCCTAGAAGCAAATGTACGGTGCTCCTGGCAGTTAACTGTGTGCCTGAGCAGGATGGTGGGGTGGGAGGACCTGGGCCCATGGCTTGGGGGTCTGCTTCCTAGTCCTTGCTTTCCTGGTGCCCCTCTGAGTGGTCTTGGGCAAATCCAGCTTGCGATGTTGACCTCCAGGCTCCGGCGTCCCCCTCTGGACACTGTGGACTGATCTTTCTGGGCTCAGCTGTATCATCCATGACTCTACTCCCTGGTGACCCGCCAGGTACGAGGTGCCCACCTACCCTGGGGGTGATGGCACCTGTGCACAGATCAGGGGCTGCCAGGCCCTAGGCTCTGATGGGAGGACCCTCATGAGCCTCGTTTCACTGTGTCCCAGAGCTTGTCACACAACGAGATGCCCGAATCAATATCCTGGATGCATGACCCTGGCCTACCTGAGCTGGGTCTGTCACCTGTGTTGAGGAAGGCAAGTTGACTTCTAGGTTAGGGGACAGAGCGCTGACAGTCAGCATGGAATTCTTTGCCCTGAGAGCACTGGCAAACCTGGGAGTTGCACAGAAAGAAGCACTTGGCAAGACTGGAGGGCCTCACCTGCTGCGGCCTGTCTGGAACCAAGGGATGGTGGAAAGGAGGACGCCTGGGTGGACAAGTCTCCGTGTCCAAGCCGAAGGGTGAGGCAGGGGTGGGAGAGGAGGAAGCGCAGGGAGGTCAAGTGTGTGGGAATGCGCAGAGAGGGGCACGAAGCTCGAGGGGGGCGGGTGAGAGCACAGGCTGTGCGTGCAGCGAGGGGCTGCTCAGAGTTCCCGCCGCCCCACTGCGCAGTCCTCCCGGCCAGTCCCAGCGCACGGAGAGCCCGAGTGCTGTCTGCTGTCTTCAGGGTCTCAATAATGCATGAGGAGTAATGGCCTGAAAGCACACGATGGTAAAGTTTCAAGGTGAATTAAATCGAGTAAGAACTGTATCTTGTAAAAAAGTCCATAAAATGTGGCTGTTTCATCAATATGCCCAGTCCTGTTTTCTCCTCTTATTTTAGCTTGGCGCCTTTGGGATGGCCATGCTCAGGTTCAAGGGGAAAAACAAAACAAAACAAAAATGGCTGTCCTTTGCTGACACTTAAGAAATGTTAATGATTGGGAGAGCCCTGACCTTTATGTCCCTGGCTTTGCTGGCCCCTCTCCTCCATCTGGCCATTTTCCTGCTCTTTATGTGATTGTGAGACCCAATTAAAAGTATTTCACACGCGATGAATGTGTATTTGAATTTCCCAAGTAGGAGGACTAGTAACCTCTGATCTTAAGCTCCACGTAAAGAGGAAAGTGCAATGCTCTCAACCTGGATTAGTAACGCACTTGCTCGGGGCGTGGCAGGGAGAGGCTGATGTGAGCCAGCGATGGAGAGAAGCCAGCCCCGTGGGAGGGGGAAGAAACATCCCACTGCTCTGGGCAGCAGCTTACCTGTATTCTGCCTCACCTCCCTGTAAATCAGGATGCTCTGGGCAGGTTCACAATTCCTATCACAGGATACAGCAGAAAGAAATAAATGTAGAACATTCATGAAAGAACTCAGAACTCTTTTGAAGAAAGGTGCTATATTAGTTAGCATTCTCCAGAGAAACAGAACCCATAGGATATACACATATATATATATAATATATATTTATCATATTATACACACACACACACACACACACACACACACACACGGAGATTTATTATGAGGAATTGGCTCACGTAATTATGGAGGCTGAGTAGCCCTATGATCCACCGTCTGCCAGTTGTAGATCCACAGAAGCCAGTGCTGTGGTTCCAGGCTGAATCCAAAGTCCTGAGAACCAGGAGAATGGATGGTATAAGGCCCAACCCATGGGTGGGAGAAGATGAGACGAGATGTCCCAGCTCAACCAGTCAGGCAGAGGGAGAAAGAATTTGCCCTTCCTCTGCCTTTTGTTCTATTCAGGCCCTCAGTAAATTGGGAGATGCCCACCTGCTTTGGGAAGGGCAATCTGTTCTATTGAGTCCACCCACTGAAACACCAATCTCATGCTCACAGGCAGCCCTGGAAATAATGTTTAGCTAAACTTCTGGGCACCCTGTGATGTAGTCAAGTTGACACATAAAATTAACCATCACAGGGGGCTTTAAGAAATTTCAAGGTAAAGAAGCAGCATAGAACGGTGGAAAGACTCAGACAGACCTGGTTTCAAATATTGGCTCTGCAGCTTGCTGGCAATGCTATCCTGCCTCCTTTTCTGTACAAGGAGATGATGATAATATCTTCTCAGAGAGGGCTTCCCTGGTGGCGCAGTACTTGAGAGTCCACCTGCCGATGCAGGGGACATGGGTTCGTGCCCCGGTCCGGGAAGATCCCACATGCCGCAGAGCGGCTGGGCCTGTGAGCCATGGCCGCTGAGCCTGTACATCCGGAGCCTGTGCTCCGCAACGGAAGAGGCCACAACAGTGAGAGGTCCGCGTACCACAAAAAAAAAAAAAAAAAAAAAAAAATTTTTTCTCAGAGATGCTGGTCTTCTTTCAGCAGTCCTGGCCTGTTGGCCATGAGCCAATCTGAAAGGTGTACATTTCTGACCAAAGTTTATATTACTCACAAGGAAACTTTCTCCCAATTTCAGCCCCCTCCAAGATAAGCCCACCCACACCACATGACAGGGTGTGGGGGAAATAGTATTGGGAATACTGGGATAAATGTTTTCCCAAGCCCTCGGAGGTCCCCTCCCATTTTCAGCTTGTAAGACCCAGTAGCTTTCTAAGAAGGGGAACACAGGAGTTAATTTATTTTAGACCTTGCATGCCTGAAACGTCTTTGATCTCTCTGACGCATGGTTGACAGTTTGACTGGACACAGACTTCTAAGCTGGAAATTTATTTTTCTTTCAGAATGCTGGAGAATTGGACTCCATTGTCTTTTCACTTCTGCTGTTGAGTTATGGAGCTTCCTCATTCCTCGTCATTCGTACGTCACCTATTTTTTCTTTCTGGACGCTTGTAGGATGTTTTCTTTGCCTCCAATGTTCTGAAATTTCACAATTATGGGAAATTTCATCCACTGTGTTATGTACTCAGTGGGTTTTTCTAGTCAGGAAACTCATGTCCTTTACTTCTAGGAAATTTTCTTGAATTACTTCTTTGATGTGTTCTTTTCTTATATATATCTTATAATATATATAGATATTTCTTTTTTAGATATTAGACCTCCTGAACTTATTCTCCATTTTATTATCTTTTCTCTCTGGTTTTCCATATTTTTCTTTTTGCTCTATTTTCTGGATATTTCCTCACTTTTACCTTCTAATTCCTCTACTGAGTTTTCCATTTTGCTATCATATTTCAATATCTGAGTTCTTTTATTGTTGTTCTCTGAGGTTTCCTTTCCTGAAAAACAGTATCTTGTTTACAGTGAAATATTTTCCCTTACCTCTCTGAGAATGCTAATAATAGTATTTGTGAAGAAGTAGTTTTCTTCCTCCCCCAGAATCTCTGCTTCCTCCACATGGTTGCCTCCTGTCTGTTGCTCTCCATCTTTTATGTCAGAGAGGCAGATGTCTGGTGATCCTCAGGTTTAAGGATCAGGGACTAAGAAGCTGATCAGTAGCTCTGAGGATTTGGGTGGGCTTTGTGGATCTAGGGCTCACTGTGGGGAGATTTGCTGAGCTTTGTAACTTGGGAACCTGTGACACCAGTATTTGTGTTTTAGGATTTTCCTCTTGAGCTGGTTAGAGTCCCTAGAAAAGTATTTTTCAGTCTCTTGCCTGGAGGACTTAGGCTTGGTGTTAGAGTTCTGAGAGCACCATGGAGGAAGAAAGATGAGGATCTCTGTGTCCAGAAGGGTTCTCCAGAGAAAGAACCTACAGGAGATAGACAGATAGATAGATAGATAGATAGGTAGGACATAGGACCCTGAGCACAGTATAAAGTTAAGCTGGAAAAAAAATCAAACTGCATGATGAGAATGAAACAAAATGTACATAAAAAGTAAAAGAAAAATGACAAAACCCATAATAGCTGTGTTATGGTGGTTAGATTATGAGTAATTTTTTTCCATTTATTTTCTAAACTCGCTGTAATGCATTATACGGCTTATATAGTATTTTACACAAAACACATATTCACTCAACAAATATTTATAGAAACTGTAATGGGCGGCTTAACTTGTTCTAATGTAGGCATTTTTTCCCTTAGATAATTCTCTGGTGGTTTTATTTAGCAAATCAGAATAATCAAAGCCCAAATGTTAAACCTTCTGCCATTTGTAATTTTCACACCTAATTAAAAGGATAGTTGAGACATGCAATCATTAGAAGCACGCTGTCTGTGCTCTCAGATGACCACTCCCACAGGGAGGAAGGAGGTCCTCTCTGACATTGGCTTTGCCGCTGCTCTCTGCCCCTCAGTGCTCCGGGCTCCCACGCTGACAGTCTGGGGCCCTGGTCTGGATTCTGGGTAATTTTATGCAGCAATGCTCCTTAGCCCAGAAATGCAGCTCCCTGCAGCCCTGGGGCCCGGCTATCTCCAGCTTTCTAACAGAAGGTGTGCTGGCTGCACTGGGATTCACTCCTTCTCCTCACTGTCTAGGGGAAGTCAAAGATTAATTGCTGGTCTTCCCTGGTGGCGCAGTCGTTTAGAGTCCGCCTGCCGATGCAGGGGACGCGTGTTCGTGCCCCGGTTCGGGAGGATCCCACATGCCGCAGAGCGGCTGGGCCCGTGAGCCATGGCCGCTGAGCCTGCGTGTCCAGAGCCTGTGCTCCGCAACAGGAGAGGCCACAACAGTGAGAGGCCCGCGTACCGCAAAAAAAAAAAAAAGATTAATTGCTGGCTTTGGGGGATCAGAGTAGGAGGGTGAAAAATAAGGGGAGAGAATTTGTTGGTGGGTGTCAGATGATAAATGAAGGGAGGACGAACTAAGTTTCCTTACAAGAAGCTGAGCAAATACTTCTTGAAAACAGCCTATTTTACTATAGGAACAGACTTTGACACCAATTAAATCCTAAGAAATTGTGAAAATCATAGGTCTGTCATTTCTTCCCAGGTTTCAGACTCTGTCACAATAGAGGGCAGGAAGGCACAGTAAGCACGGTTTGTCAGAATGGCAGGTCTGTGCTCTGCTTGGGAACAGAATTGGAAAGTCTAAGTCTTACTGCCATTGGGGAAGGCAGCTTCCACGTGTACCCCCATTACGTTAAACAGGTGCCCCTCGTTAGAGAGCTCAGCTGTATCATCTCGATTGTGTCGCTGGCTGAGAAACAGTTGTGCTCCCCAAACTCTGTGCTACAAGCTCCAACCCCAAATTGGCATCCTCAGACTGAACCTCAGAGTCAGTGATTCTATCTGTTGGGGATTCCCAAACTCAATTTGACAAAAGAAGACCAAAGGCACTGGTTTGGGGAACCACTGCTATGAAGACGGTACCAGTCCTTTAACAACCCTTATCCAGGCTGATACAAACAACCAGTAGGAACTGAAAGGCATTCTGAGGCCTCGTCTGTCTGGACCCACAGTAGGTCCATACAGATTGAGTTTTGTGCATTTATTTGAGGTGCTATCCAGCCTCTCTGCCACCTGAGATGGAGTTGTACAGTATAAACGCACCTCAATTCACACAACAGATGTGTTGTGCTCCGAAGAGTTGTGTGTGAATCCAACCAATTCCCTAAACACGTTTGGATTTTCCAGTTTCAGAATCTTCTATTGCGTCTGCATTTGTTTATCAAAACCCACTGCATTCTCCAAGGCACGCCTGTAGCCCCACTGGCTCTGTGGCAGTTTCCAGGCCAGCTCAGCTCAGCCCGAGTGTTCAAAATGGTCCCAGGCAGGCCCAAAGGCTGGTGCATTTTATGGTTCTCTGAGCCCAGAATTTGAACGCGTTCCCAACCTCTTTGAATTTGGTCGTTGATTAACATTTTACTGGCATTGCCTTGTGCGTGCCTACATCCTCATATCTAACATCTTATTGCAATTCCAATTAACAGGAAAGATATTACTACAGGACACAGACGGCACAAAGAGAGTAGTAGTGTATGTAGGATGCGGGACTTCATAGCTTGTTGATCCTATCACACCTCTAAGCCCTTGTCACAAACTGCCCGTCGATAGTGTTTTCCTGGCAGCTACGGGCAGGAAAACACCAGACTTCAACTTGTTGTCTTCATCTTTGTCATCTCTGGTGGTGGCTTTTGGAGCTCACTCAAGTCACAGGTTTATCTGTACTCAAGATTACTGAGGGCCTTTGTTAAGGCCCTGGATTACATTTCAGGTTAATTCTCACCTAGGATTATGACTCCATAATGAACTAATATTCTGCTGATAACTATTTACACTGGTTTCTCAAATAGTTCTCAGAGCAGTAAACTGGGAAGACTTCTGGGTGCTGGCCCAAACCAATGAAGAGTGATTTTCAAGGGAAAGAGAGGAGAAGGGGGAAGGAGCTCCCCTCCTACACACCTTAGATCTTGAAGGGCTTTTTCAAACTTATAAGTTCCATGCATCACCTCTAAACCCTCACCCTCCACCTTGAGATGCACTGAGTGAAATGAGAAATGTTCCTAAAGGGGGTGAGTTTACATGGGAGCAGTGAAGGAGAGAAAAGACTGAGAATGACTAGTTGAAGAAAGGTTTGTATCTCGGGCAAATGAGCATGCAAGTGCTTGTAAGACTCAAGAGCAGTGTGTACCTTAAAGGACTATTGTGAAGGAAAATGAATTATTACTGTAAAGCATTTAGAATATTGCCTGATACACAAAGAGTGTTCAATGTATGTTACGAGTCTTCTAACTGCAGTCTGTTACCATCCAAAAACAAACTTATCAAGCACCTCCAAAGGAAGAAAATGCTAAGTGAACTGCTGCATCCTAGCAGGTCTAATGAAAACTAGTTCCATGAAATCCTTTTTACAGGTGGCGGCATCACTTATACTGCATTCAATGACAATAAAACGTATTTTTCATTCCAAAATAAAAAACTTTTCATTATAAAACACCTATTTAAAAATTCAAACAATTCAGACATGTATAAAATAGAAAGCAAAAATCACCCGTATTTTACCCTTTCTCCAAAGAAAACTATTTTTAATAGTTAAGCATGTATTTCTCCATTTTCTATGACTACACACACTTAACAAAATAAAAATCCGTTCATATCACATACAGTTTTGCAACTTGCATTTCCACTTATCATGGGCATAGTTTTTAATAGTGTGTAGGGATCCATTATAAGGACATAATACTGTTTTGATGGGTATCTATAGTGTTTCCAAATTTTTTACCATCTAAAACAATGTTAGCAACCAACATAGTTGATTTCTTATCCAGTGATTCTGTCAGCATAAACCTCTAGAAATTGAATTGCTGGATGGAAAACCATGAAGAAACATCCTAACCCCACATTGTTCTAGGCAGGAAAAGGTGAGCCTCATGGGACTAAACAACCTTGTGACCCCACAATTCATGCTGCATTCCTGTTGCCCTTTGCCCTCACTGCACATCCCCACAACCCCCATAAAGCCCCTCATTCTGCTTTCAAGCCACTGTTACATTCTGAGAGCCCTGGGCGACCACCATCCTTCAGAGAACTGTCAGAATGCAATTGTTATGAACTACAGCCCCATTTTACTACCTTACAGCCCCAAAGGTAAGACCCTTCAGGCTTCTACACTGTGTGAGGGTATTTTTTTGGTATTATTTTTCTCAAAATAAAACACACACACACCGCATGAAATATAACCCACACATTGAAAAGTGCATAAACATACAGGTACAGTTTAATGAATAATTATAAAGTCAATGCTTATATAAATAGCACGCAGGACAGGAAGTAAAATGGATACTACCACTGTTCCAGAAGGACCTCCCTACCATCCCTATCATCTACCTGCCCCAGTCATAATTCCTTCCCTCCCTCATGAGGCACTACTATACTGGATTTTTAAACAATTTCTTGCCTTTCTTTATAACTTTTACACTTATATATGCATCCTTAAACAGGATGGCTGAATTTGTCCTGTTTTTGGACTACACATGAATGGAAGCTCATTCATGTCTTGCTTCTTTATGTTTGGAAGATTCATAATGGCCACTTAGATTGTGTCTGAGCTATTATAAACAGTGACAGTATGAAATCGTATATGTATCGGCCCATTTCTGGACTCTGTTCCAGTGGTTTGTTAATCTGCATACCAATATCATATTGGCTATTTTTTCAAAAATTAATTATTTTTTGCTGTGTTGGGTCTTCGTTGCTGCATGTGGGCTTTCTCTAGTTGCAGTGAGTGGGGGCTGCTTTCGTTGCGGTGTGCGAGCTCCTCATTGCGGTGGCTTCTCTTGTTGTGGAGCACGGGCTCTAGGGGCGCATGGGCTCAGTTGCTCCGCCGCATGTGGGATCTTCCTGGAGCAGGGCTCGAACCCGTGTCCCCTGCATTCGCAGGCAGATTCTTAACCACTGTGCCACCAGGGAGGTCCCCCATTTTAATTATTACAATTTTGTATAAATCTTGCTATCTGGAGAGCAAGCTCTCCCTTCTTCTTGTTTTTCTCTAAGAGCCTTTGTTTATTCTTGCCTTTGCATTCCCGTATCAATTTTACAATAAGTTTATCAAGTTTTAAACAAACATGTTGAAATTTGGAACAAAATCACATTCAATCTTTCCAGCATTGAGTTCCAATCTATGAACGTGACATAGTTCTCCATTTACTTGGATATTCTTTAATATAATTCAATAAAGTTTAGTTTTCTCCCTAAAGGTTTTGGTATTTCTGATAATTTTATATTTCTGATATTATTTTAAACTAAATTCTTGGTTTGAGGTTTCTTGGATCACCTGGTGATATAAATTTGGGCAGAAATCCACTGGGGGCCCCTTTACAGGGATGTTTTTCTGCCTACTCGTCTCCCACTAAGGCGGTGCACCCTGGTGGCCTGCTGGGGGTGAAGAGAATGGAGCTAGTTACTGGCGGCTCACCTTTGCCATGGCACAGGCTTCGGGATCCCGGCAAAGTGTGTGTGCTGCAGGGTGTGGTGGGCACTCCAGTTAGGCTTTGCGTCTTTGCAGGCTCTGGACTTTTACATTTCTGTTCCCCTCACTCCTCAACAGCATCAAAACAGCTTAGTTTCAGCTCTGGATTATCATATATCTTATAAGCAAAAGTGCTTTTGAATTCTGTTTACCTTTCTGTTTTTTTCTTAGTGTTTAGACTGTAATTCCTTATGTCATTTTGGTTCTTGGATGTTTTCATGAACTTTAAAAAATTCATCCAGCATTATTAGTTGCTTTCCATGAGAGGGTTAGTTTGAATAACCTAGCTTGCCATTATCAAAAACAGGAACTCCAGAAAGGAAGCTAGTTTTCAAATTCTGATTCAGACTAAAACAAGAATTTACCAAGCTGAGAACCAAAGGGAAGTGAGGGCAGTGAGGCTGTCTTTGCTTCATAAAAGTCCCATATTTATTTCTTTTTTTCAGTATGGCAGTATTGGTAAGGAGCAGAGCTAGAAATGAATTTGAAAAAGACAATTTATATAAAATTTTTACTCTTAGCAATAAAACCTTATAATGGTTGAAACAGCATGTTTATAAGATTCCATTATGTCATTCATCTTAGCTAAATGATTATACTGACATATGTTCCCTCTACATGCAGACCCAGGATTTTATTTTAAAGCAGCTTAACTCCTGTTCTTCAGAGATTTAAATATTTTATTCCAAAATGATGAGATAAGTAGATATATAATAAACCACAGAGCCAATTATGTTTTGCCAGATTTCTCCTTGAATATGACTGCAGATTTCCGCTTTTTATACAGGAATGTAGGCTACCAAATGTAAATAATTCCTAACGATCCTCTGGATAAAAGCTAGGGGAACAAAATATTAAAATATTACTTGCATACTATATATAATTTCTTTCATCTTTGAATGTTAACAGTAAAATATTCCTTGAATATTTAAATTCAGAAATTTAATAATATAAAGTAGCAAGGATGATCTCTGTGGAATGCAATAAAACATTAATGCATTTTATTTTTTGTAGAAACTAGGAAAAGTTTCACTGGCAGAAAACATATGAAAGATACATGTAATATTAAAAAAAATCAATCATGAGCATTCTTAAAAACACAAGCTGATAAACTAAGATGATCAACTGTTTATGAGTGTTTCTGTTAAATTTAGTGGTAGCAGTTTTCAGAAATTTTACAAATCATAGATGAAAAGCTTAAAATTGAAAAATCCTATTAATTTGTTATATTCTCAGCGTTTCTTTTTTTTCTGGTTATTTTGAAGTGTTTGCACTTTTGTTTCAGATCACGAATGTTCCTTTGATCTTGCCATCTCTTCCAATGACCGTCCTCCCTTCACAGCCGAACTTCTCACAGAAAACTCCAGCACTTGCTTCCTGCACACCTGACCATCCTCTGTGCTTCACCTTTGAACCACAGCAGCCACTAGGGACCTCTGAGACCGAAGCCTTCTGCCTCTCAGGCCTCCTTCTCCTGGGCTTTTACTGACACCAATGTTGCCATCACACACCCTCCTTTTCCTTGGCTCTGGAACTCCACACCTCTGCTTTCTGACCTTATCCTGACTGCTTTTCTCTGCACCTTCTCCCTCTCCCCCATTCCTTATGCATTGATATCCTGTCCTCAAAATTGTCATTTGTGTTCTTCTCTTTGCTGCTTACACGCTCACACATGCCTTCAACTAACATTTCTATGTGGACGACTCCCCAAACGATACCATGTCCTGAATTTTAATCTAGTTGTCTACTGATTCAGTCCAACCCAGTTTATGATGGACAGAATCAGTCATCTTCCTGTTACATCTTCCCTACCACTCCTTCATTTCTGTATTTTTAAAGGGGAATGCTCTTCTCGCACTGGTCAAGTTTGAAAATCCAGCTTCATCTCTGAGCCTACCTCTCCAGCATGTGCCATCCACAGCCAGTTTCCCTGACCAGCCATTTCTAGGTCTGTTAGTACTCTTATTCTCTATTCTCTGCTCCTTGGATTAGGTTTCTGGAATAGTCTCCAGATGATTTCGACATGCCTAAAACTCTCCTTGATCACCGTGGCCCAGTCTACACTCATTCTGGTCCCTGCATGAAGCACATTCTGACCACACCAGAATCAGTATTCACTGTTCCTTAAACACATGTAACCTCATCGGCCTTTGTTCGTTTTAGTTCTTCTCTTTGGAATATCCTTCTTACTGTTCCTCCCGTGTCCCAAATGTGTCAGGCATAACCACTGTTTATCCTTCAAGGTCTTTGGGATATTTAATGCCAGTGAGTAAAGGAAACAGAAAAATTGTGTCCAGAGATGTAAGATTACAGACGTCATGGGAGAACAGTGTTTCAAGAAAGGGGTAATCACAGGATAATATTGTTAAGGAGTAAATGAAAATGAGTTAGAAAAGTCCACCGGTGACTGTTCTCAAGTGAGCAGTCTACATTCGTGATTTCCAATCCCCCCCTGTGCCCCCCTTCTCTCTTAAACTCACCCAGTCAGGCTTTCACCTCCATCATGACACAGAAATTGCTTGTCAGAGTCATCAATGACCTCCATGCTATGAAATGGTCAATCCTCAGTCCTCCTCTTACTCCAAAGCCTGCTCCTTTTCATCTCAGTTGATAACAGTTCCATCCTCCCAAGTGATCAAGCCAAAAGCCCTGGGGCCCTCCTCAGCACCTCTTTCTCTCACATCCCTAATCCTGTGGACCTCAGCCTTCACAACATATCCAGAGTCAGCCACTTCTCACCTCCTCCTCTGCTACCAGCCACTTTCATCTTTGCCTGGATTCCTGCAACAGCCTCTCAGCGGGTCTCCCTGTTTCTTCTCCTGAACTCTGCTCTACCCCAGTCTAGTCTAAGCACAGCAGTCAGAATGATGCTGCTGAAATCTACGCCAGATGTGTCACCCCTCTGGTCCCAACTCCATTTCACTCAGGGTCAAAGTATGTGTTCTTGATCAGGTCATATCTCCTGGCTTCTCCTCTCCAGCTCATTTAACTCTAGCCACTCTGGGCTCCCTGATGTCTCCCTGAACATATAGCCTGTTCCTTAGACCTGGAGAGCTCATCCTTCAGATATCCATGTGGCTAACTCCCTCTCCTCCTGCATGTCTTTGCCCAAGGAAGCCTACCTAAACCATGTCTCTAACTTTGCTCTATTTTTCTTTGTTCCTACACTTGTCACTTTCTAATACATTATATAATTTATTTATTTGTTATGTTTATTGTCTGTCTTTCCCTGCCAGTGTTCGCTGATATATCCCAAGCATCTACAATAGCTCTTGGCACATGCCAAATACTAAATAAATGTCTGTTGTATGAAAGAATGAAAGACTTCGAGAATAAAGGTTCTGTAAAGTGGTGAGAACCTAAAATAGTTTACGTGGGTCCAGCAGCAAATGCATGTTAAGAAATGGAACCACAGAGGTAAAAGAATGTAATTTATCTAAGCCTTTCCATTCCTATATAGTCACTCTGACACAGAAAAATACATCTATTTGAAATAGTTTTTTTAATTAAAAATAAGACACTATGACACTATGTAGGATACAGCATAAATATTTTAAGCATCAATAGATAATGACCATGACATCTTTAAGCATTTATCAATACTGACCATTCTTAAGTATCAATAAATACCCAATATATTGTCAGTTCCAGCATAACAGCAGATGATGAGCAATTTGAAAAAGAAAGCAAGAACTGGTTAAAAAAGCGAATCATTGACTAACCCGTATTTTTTACTTATTTGCTATGTAAGCAACAACTAAAATATAAATAATATAATGTATAATATAGTAATATCTAATAAAATATCACTAAAATAGTAACATAGTAAGCAACAAATACTGTGAAATTTAAAATATGAAAGGTATAAAAAAAGCTTTTTTACATTTCTATGAAGGTGATTTTTAGCATTAATTTCAGCATACTCGGTTTTTAAATGCCATGGCTGATCTATACATAAGCAAACAAAATCATTTGTTTATGGTTTTAAAATTGTAATGGTTCTAAAACTGACATACAATTGGAATGTGAAGAATGATTTGGGGCAGGGTAAGGGGTATTCCACAATGCATATAAATTAAAACAAGGAACCAAAATCTTCTTTATAATGAACCAAAATCTTCACTGATTTCTCCAGTGAATTTGAGCACAACAGTTTGGTCTGGACTCTCGTCTCTGAACATGGAGTAGTAAATAATTAATCAATCAATCAATTTATCTTTACAGTAAATTAAATATATATATACATATATACACACACACATATATGTATATGTCTTTATATGTTATATGTGTATACATATTTTCTGGTAAATTTTCATTAGGATAAATATTGTAAGATGAAAAATAAACCTACTTTATACCAGAAAATAGACTGATTCTAACATAAGCAGGCTTTGCCATATAAGTTAATATTTATCTAAAGAAGTACTTTCCTATAAATTCTAAATTTTAGACACTAATGGAGTGGAGGAGGGGCTATCAAGATTATTTACATAAAGAATTGGAAGATACTACACACTACTTAAGCATTGGATTTGCTAAGTCTAATAGTAAAATAAGTTTGTATTACCTGAGACATGATAAGTGGACAGTAGCAGGAAGGCAGCGTAAAGCTCCACGGAGCAGGAGGAAGACTGGTTTCAAGAATGAGTACAGGTTGTGGTCGACTGACCAAGTGACCAAATATATATCCTTATTAACAGCACCTTCACAAATATTTTCACCACGTCCTCACAAAGTGACATACTGTTTTTTACTGCAGTCTACTAGTTATCTATCATACTAGTTTTAGAATGAGAAAGGCACACTCAAAATAGGCTTTAAACCAGATGTATTTCCCTACGAAAATGGTAAAATAATTATAAAATAGAGATAATTCTGGAAAATAGAAACTTTTTCAGTAAAGCTATACAGTAAATTAATAGGGCACAATTTCAAGAACAAGAATTATATTTACAATTTTGAAGTAAAGTTTGTATTCATTTTTGCCTTTAATTGCAGTGGTTTAGTGAAGTAGCCAAAGCAGTGAGTCACACTAAAAAAATCTAAGTTCAACTTATACTTGACTCTCTGCTGGCTCTTTTTTAATGAAGGATTATTTCAGTGGAATATTAATGAGGATTTTGGTTTCTTTAAATATCTTACCACAACAATTATATCGCATTTTGTAAATTAAATTTCTAAAATGTTTGAAAGCCAGAATAATACTAGTTAGGAGAGAAGCTCCATTTCTGTTTCCCTCTTTTTATATATTAGATAATTTATTTGTAATATGGACCAAATATCATTGTTGACATTTGTTTCAATACATTTATACTCCTATGTCTTTGCCAGGCACCCAGAATGGGTTTGCTGGAAAAGAGACCACATGGCCGATTGCAGTCTTATTTCAGTAACCCAGTGTATAACATACTACCTGGCATATAGCATAGGCTTAATAAATAAGGCTGAACAAATAAATCTCCCTCCAATATTTTGATTATATGATTGAAGGCTCTAGTTCTTCTGTGAAATAGATTTTATTTTTATTGAGGGCTTCCCGTTAGTTTGCATATTTACACTAAAATGAAAGTTAGTGAATCAATGAAGATATGGTAGACCCCCCCAAATTTAATGTATATATACACATTCTTTTTTTTCTTTAAAAATATGCTATACCTTATCTGTAAGAGATATACACTAAAGTATTTATGGGTAAAACTATATGACATATTGAATTTGCTTTAAAATAGTGTATCTGTATACATATATACTGGAAAAAAAGTGTATCTGTGAGAAACAGATGAAACAGAGTGGCAAAATATTAATAATTGTTGAAGCAGGGTGATAGGTACTGAGAGGTTTTTTATACTATGCATATTGTGTGGTTTGAAAATTTCAACAGTAAAAATAATGAATTCAAATACATTTCAATAATAAAAAGACAAAATAAAGATATTTCCAACTAACAAAACTACTATATAACTGGCATTTTGCAAAGATCTGTACTAGACTAATTACATGACGTTGTTATAGTGAAAGGTTGCGAACAACTTAAATGTCAATCAGTAGGGATAGTTAAATATAGGATATCCACATTGCAATGGAACACTATTCAACTATGAAGAAAACTGCTGAGTGATAAAAGAGTTTCCACAGCAGCGTATGGAGCCTGATTCCATGTTCACAGGAGTGCATGTGTGTCCATCCACTGTTCAGAGTGGTTATCTCTGCAAAAAGGAATTGCAGGTGGTTTTTTGTTTTTTTACTTTTTTCTTGAAACTGTTTTGTATTATTTAACAATTTTACAGGGGTATATATTAATTTTATATTTTGGGGAAATTCTTTTCTTTTATGATATCCTATGATTTTTCTCATTATGTTATTCTTTCTAGCTGATGGACAGATGTTTTAATTGTTAAAAACTGTTTTAGGTCTTAAGTAATTCAAAGTGGGAAAGTGCTATACTTCTAAAACAATATGAAATCTAGAGTAGATTTCATTTATTTTTAAAAATGAAAATAAAAAATTTTAAGGCATTCTAGCTAGCACATACGTTTTTTCCTCAACCACCTACTGACTGCATATAGTAAGCCATCAAAAACTACATGAAACTTAACATTATACAATATATGAAAATAGATTTAAGTACCTTTTGGTAATTCAAATCAGGCTGAAAACTCTTTTAATTATAGAAAGAAATAGCATTTGGAAAACAAAATAAGAAAATGCTTTGTAGTTTGTTCATAATAAATTTGAATTGAAAATATTCCAACAGTTCTATGCAAAAAAGTATTTGTGGGTATTTTAGTAATATGTTTGTTAGATTAAACAGATGGCAGAATGGAATAAAATGCAATTTCCAGATGCATGGTTTTGTGATTTCAGTGCTGTGGACTCAGCCTTATCAGCTAAATCTCAAGTTTAACTTTAGCGAGCACTGCAAAATTTTTTGGAGTTAACTTGAACTTAATGATTAATTTTTGAAACATTATTTAAGGTTAATCATCTTGGGTAAGAGTCCAAAAGGTAGGTGTTCTCTAATGGCTATGAAATCTTGTATCTTTAGTTAGTCTGCGCCGCGCCTTGTTCTTAGTCTGCAAAGACCCCAGAACAGAGTGGGTGGGAGCCAGTGATGGGACCTCTCTCTACCTCATCCCTCTTTAGGGGCCTTTACAACACATTACAGTTGCTGTGTACAGTCCTTAGTCAAGGATTGTACTGTCCCCACCATTTACTATTTCCTTGCTGATTTTAAGGCTTCAAGGAATTAAAAGTAGCTCCTTTGGTACATAAACTTGGTAATTCTAATTTTGTTAATGTAATAAAAAATAAATCAGGGACTTCCCTGGTGGTACACTGTTTAAGAATACACCTGCCAATGCAGGGGACAAGGGTTTGATCCCTTGTCTGGGAAGATCCCACATGCGGCGGAGCAACTAAGCCCGCGAGCCACAACTACTGAGTCTGCGGTCTAGAGCCCGCGAGCCACAACTACTGAGCCCGCACGCAACAACTACTTAAGCCTGCTCGCCTAGAGCCCGTGCTCCGCAATAAGAGAAGCCACCGCAATGAGAAGCCCGCGCACCACAACGAAGAGTAGCCCCCGCTCACCGCAACTGGAGAAAGCCTGCGCGCAATGTAGACCCAACGCAGCCAAATAATAATCAATCAATCAACCAATCAGAAGATATCACCTAAGTTACCTGGTGGATATTTCCTTCTTTCACATCCATGTCCTAAGCTTTAGGAATGATGAGAGATTTCTTATGTTTTAATTTGTCCAAGTTATGTATCTGTAACCAGATTGAAGAATCACATTTTGTTATAAATTAACTGTATATACTTGCAGTTGTGTTAGATACTCTGCTTCTTACTGTGTTTCTAGATGATCTTGGGCAAGTCATTTAAATCTTTATTTAGGGGTTTTAAAGGTCTATCACATGGTCAATATCCCCAGATTAAAATTGTTTTTAGGTTTTTTACCTGGTTCTTAGAAGCACTGGATTGTCCGTAATGGATAGTATTGGAGTGAGGCTTCTTTGAAGTTTCTGAAGAGTCCTGACATAATTTCCTTTTAGACTTGTGGGCTGTTCTGCTTACTATTAACCGGTGGTCACTTACATCAGCTTCTTTAGTTTGATCAACTGATTGTTGCTGCAGCAGTTGGGAATCTTCCGTTTCTGTGTCTGATTCAAAAATGTGTGGTGGTCTTTTCACTTTTAGTGACTCGTGGCCTTTCCCTAAAATTTGTGTTATGTATTTGCTTGTCAAATTTTCTTTTTCATTCACTTGGAAGTCAACAGCACTTTTTATTACACCTAACTTGTTACTTGACATCTGAAATACTGAACTATTAGGTAGTTGTTTAATTTCACTTAAACTCATGACCGATAATTTTCCACTAGAAGGGGGATTTTCTGTCATATTTTCAAAGGACTCAGTGTTTTTTTCTTGCAGAGATCTAGAAGTCTTCATCTGAATGCTGCGATTAGATCTTTTTTTAATAGCTGGATCTAAATTCAGTTTATCATCCTGGATCACACTAGTTTTAAGTGAAAGCAACTTAGATTCTGTAACAACATGTTTTCTTTTCAGGTTGTCAGGTTCTAAGATATTTTTGTTCATCTGTAATTGTCGATTTTTGAAAACTGGTATGAATTTAGGGGCAATATTATGTTGGGAGCTAAAATCTGTGTCTTGAACTTGAGTACTTCCTCTGTTGAGCTTTGGTACTTCCAGATGTACTTGTGCTGCCTTGTCAGGCAGGGATTTCCTTCTGCTCTGAACAGATTCTGGCTGGAGGTGCAGAGTTGAGGACACATAGGGCTTCGGCTGGCTGACCGAAAGCTCCATCTTGTGGTCTGTGGCTACTGAATGAAGTGGAATACTTTGAGCCTGGGCAGGTCTTGTGGAAGGGGCCTGAGCCAGAGAGGACCTGAACTTTTGTTTAGTGGTTAGATTAGGCGGCTTGACTTTCTTTTCCTGAAAGGATAAAGATTAGGAAATTTCGAAAATGTAATAATGTCCTTAACGGAAAAGAAATGATATAAGATATCATCAAAATAAGGATAAAAAGTAACACTACAATACATAGAACAGGTAAAGAAAAACAAACAAATGAGCCTTAGTGAGGACATGTGTATATTTCTTATGATTTGTATCCTTCTTTAGATACCATCCTTTCAAGGTAATATTTTAAGATGAAGTTATATTCTAAATTGTATATAAATCAACTATAAAAACTATACCCTTAGCTGCTACCATCGTCGTCCAAATGTGCTCGTTCTGCTGTCTCTCTCAGAATGTCTTTCCCTCTTCTCTCCATTTTTTCCCTCTCAACTTCCCAAGGATCTTCTATCAGTTACTATTTGTCACCAAAAAAATAGGACAAGGTAATGCTCTTATCTTTTAGTGTGCATGTTCAGTCTCCCTAAGTAGATACTAGATTCTCTGAGGGTAGGAACTATGAGTTACTTATTCTTACATCCTTCACATGCTTAAATCTTTCACACAGTTACTAACAAAACATTTACTCAGAAATTAAATTAATGGAGGAGGTGGTTGCATCTACACTACGCCCTTCAGAACAAGTAGGATTTTGAGTATAGGGCAGTGACTGTGTCTTAATCATTTTGCAGTCTTATTGCCTACTAGAGTGCCTGGTATCTGGAAGCAATTCAGCAAGTACTTGTCAAACTGACTTGTCAGATACATCAAAGAGAAACAAGTGTTCATAGTCTTCTTAAAAAATTGTTGTAGAAAAATATAAAGCATGAAATATACCATTTTATCCATTGTTAAGCATACAATTCAGTGGCATTAAGTACATTCCCCACTGTACTTCTGTTGTGTAATCATCACTATTTCCAAAACTTTATCTTTATCCCAAACAGGAACTTCATAGTCTTTAAGCAATAACTTGTTTCCTTCTCCTAACAGCTCTGGTTACCACCATTCTCCTTTCTGTCACTATGAATTTGCCCACTCTAAGTATTCCATGTAAGTGGAATCACAATATTTGTCTCTTTGTGTCTGGCTTATTTCATTCAGCTTTTCAAAGTTCATCCATGTTGTAGCACATGTCAGAATTTCATTCATTTTTATGGCTGAATAATATTCCATTGTATGTATATACCACATTTTGTTTATCTATTCATCTGTTGCTGGGAAGTGCTTATAGTCTTTTAAAATACATACCTATTAAGTCTTAGTGTCTGTAAAAGAGAGACATGTGACAATAATCGGAAACACTGAACACAGAGTTCTTTTCTCACCCTCTGACATAAAAAACACATAGATTCACACCTTGAAATATAATTAAAAAAAACAATCTGGAACAATATTCAAACCAGAACAATTGGTTTTTCTCTCCCTTACTGGAGATTCAGTTGTTGAATATAGTTGGGAGGACAGTAGGACAGAATTTTAGGAGATAAGAGTTGTGAACAGGCAGAGGAAAAGTGAGTGAGTGATCCACTTACTTATTAGGCAAATCATACCAAAACTTAGTGGCTTTAAACAAAAATAATTATGTTTTATCTTTAATGATTCTGGGATTTTTTAAAAAAAATTTATTTATTTTTTGATTCTGGGATTTGACATGGTTTAGCGAAGAGGCTCTCAGGCAGTTGTGGTTAGATGACTCTGGGGCTGGAATCACTTCCTCACTCACATGTGTGATGATCGACACTGGTTGTCATTTGGAGTACCTACAGGTAGCCTCTTCATGTAGACTGGGATCCCTCACATGTGGCATAGCAACTGTCCCAAGAGACAGGAAGAAACTGTTTTTCTTTTAATGACTTAGTCTTGGAAGTCATGTAGCATCACTTCTATCACAGGCCTGCCCAGATCCAAAAGGAGGGGACATAGACCCCATACTACAATAGAAGAGTTGTCACTGGTCAGAAGGGCATGTGGCTGGGTGACCTTGTAGCCACCTTGAAAAATGGAGTAGAATGTCAGAGAGCAGTTGGTCTCTTACCAACTTCAAGCCTCTGACATCATAGTACAGGTGACCTACAAAAGGGCTGGTGCACTTGGCAATGGAGATGCATACAAACCCGACGCAGGATTTAGAGAGCTGAAGGAGGAGATGTGGTCAGGGTAGATGGAGCTATGGCCCAACTTCTGCTCCACATCAACAAGCTGCCATAGCTTATCCCCATGAGGCTGAGTTGCAACACTGGCCTCACACAGACTTTCTCTGTGTGAACGTAGCTCTTGCTTCGCCTCCACCTTCCCAATCACGTGCCACCCTAAGCCAGAACGATGTAGGAAGGAATTCAAGGACACATACCTACAGCGTACTCAGGTTGACATAATACAAAGTCACCACAGAGAATAACGCTCCTTCTCCCACCACGGCTATTCGTGGGAGAAGTGGGAAGTCCCCAATAAAGTCCTGGGTAAGGTTTGGGTGATGCTCAAAGTAGGTGACTGGGTTCACTTTTGTCTGTAGATTTCTCAAGCTGGAGTCTTATTCATGTCAGTGAGGCAAGAAGACGCCCCTCTTTACTTCCTCATAATTTGCAGAGGGCACAGAAGAGGAACTAGCCAGCTTTCATGACCCTGAGTGAAGTGATGCAGAAGCTAACTGAGGAATGGTTTATAATGCCAGGAGATTGCTAGGCTGAGTGAAAAAGCACGCATCAAGAAGGGGTTTGTATTGTTTGATAGGGCTGCTATAACAAAGCCACCACAAACTGGGTGGCTTAAACAACAGAAATGTATTGCCCCAAAGTTCTGGAGGTGAGAAGTCCAAAATAAAGGTGCTGGCAGAATTTGGGCCATGAGAAAAGGATGTGATCTAGGCCTCTTCCCTCAATTTGGAGATGGCCATTTCATATTCACATGGCATTCTCCCTGCAAATGAGTCTGTGTCCAAATTTCCCTTTTATATAAGAACACCAGTCACACTGGATTAGGGGCCCACATATGCCAGTATCTCATCATTTCTGTAACAGCCCTATTTCAAACAAGGTCACGTCCTGAGGTACTGCTGGTTAGGACTTCAACATGTCAATTTTTTTGTGGGGGGGAGGGGTGCACAATTCTACCCATAACAGGGTTTGACATGTAGCGCTAGAGAAATTCAAGAGGGGATACAGCTGTTCTTCTGAAGACTATCTGTACAAAGGAGCTAGAAGAACACCTTGTACACCATCTTTGTCAAGATACCATATGAGACCAGCAACATCAGACTAATGCAAGTCAAGAAGTTAATGCCTGCCCTCTCCCCTCCACTACTCAGCTGTGACTGTGTGATGGACGTGACGGATACGGTGGACTGGTGTTCAATACCCATTCCACCCTCCTTCTAGCATTCCTTCTAGAGCCTGGAAATCTAAAATGAACATTTTCTCCTTTGCAGCTAGGGTTCAGGATGTGATTTAGGATCAACCAGTCAGATGCACTCATACAATATTTGGAAGAAAGAAGTGAGGTAAAGCCATACTTCTGTAGTTTCTGCTGAAAAGTTTACTTATGAATGCCTTTGGTTTTTCAGTTGCAGAGTTAGCAGAAGCCCAAGTGTCCACTCACCAGCTTTGCAGGTGTCTGGAACAGAGCTTAGGGCATTCATTCTCCTGATGTGGACCATTTGAGGCAAACACACCAAATGCCCTCACCCTATGTAGGCTTTCCCCTGTACGTAGATGCTATCACGGGGAGAATGATTCTTAAATTTGAATGAAATTCTACCTCAAAAAGATGTTTTGTCATAAGCGGCTGAATCATCTTAAAATGGCTAGACTGAATTTTTTCCATTTGATGAAAAACAGGTCAAGAACTAAGTTGAAATCAATTGTAGAAAATCAAAGAACGTTTTTAGACCCTTGGTTTTCATAAACCGTAGTAACTGTTAAACAATATACCTACTACTTGAGATACCAAAAGAAAAACTCATTCTAGGCAGATTCATATAAGAATAGATTATCTGTATTTTGATATAAAACTTATCTAGAATATGTATCTGAAACGTTTATATTCACACCCAGTTTCCTCCTCATCTGTCTCTCAGGAATATATATCTGGTGGAAATAATTTCCAGGAGCTTGTTTTGCTCCCTAGCCTGTCAATGTATTATTTACTCATTCTTTCAATTTCTAAAATATAGTAAACAGCCCAAAGGGGGAAACCTCTTCTAGGTTTACATTCAAAATTTTAAAAAGACTACAAAAAGGGCCAATGTAAACAGCAGATGAAATCATAAGTAATTCACAGAACTTAAAATACTTAAATTGTCAACAAACCAAAGCTTTGTGAGGTCATAACCTAACAAAAAAACATATGCTTTACCACATTATTACCATTATTCTGCCAGGTGTCAGTGTGGCTTAGTTGACTTTTAATTTCTAGAACTTTACATACAATTTATATAACTTTGTACATTAACATAAAATTATGGGGAAACCAAAAGCTTTAACTTATATTTAGATATGAATGGACATCTAATGGAGGCCTAGAATTAAGGAAATTGTTAAATGAAGCTTGAGGACTGATCAAAATGATGGATCAAACGTGTTTTTTTTCTATTAAAATTTGGTTCTGTGTCTTGTACCACCTGAGTGTTTCTTGATTAAAGTCCAACCAGGATTCAGTTAAGCTTAGGATTTAAGTACAGGTTTGGAGGAAATATGGCGCTTGGAAGAATGCGTTAAATTTAAAGACGTGACACAACAAGGAAGCCATCATTCAAATGCAAAATATGGGACATTTTCCAGGTAAATGATCCAGTTTTCCCAGCAAATAACTGGCATAAATAAAAAGGAGGGGAGTTTGGAATGTTATTCAATAAAAGAGATCTAAGAGATAGAACAACCAAATTATGTGGACCTTGCTTGGATTCTGACTTAAACGAAACCTCTAAAATAAATCTTTGAAATAAATAGGGAATTGCAGTATGAACTGGTATTAGGTGATATTAATCAATTATTATTACATAATATTTTTAAAAAGCTCTTATCAGAAAAAGACACATACTAAAGTCTTTACAGATTAAAATAACAGCATATCTTGGATTTGTTTTAAAATACTACAGTTTACCCCCACCCCAAAAATCCATCAAGGAGGAGCCAGATGATAGGCATACAAGAGTTCGTTATACTATAGTAATTTCTTTTATGTATCTTGGAGAATTCTGGTAAGTTAAAAAAAAAAGCTAGTTTGGCTAAGCACTCCTACTAATTTACTTTTTTAAGTCAGTTGAGTTTTATCAAGTAGTTTGATCAATTTGTTTTTCATCTTTTTAATTTATTCTTTTTAGTACTTAGAGCTAACAAGGTTGTAACAATAATAGGAACTAACATGTACTGAGAGCTCAAGTACAAGGAACTGTTCCAAATAGGATTATCTAATCCAAAAACAAAACACAAAAAACCCTATGAAGTACTGGGAAGGAAATGGTGATGTGCTGCCCAGATCCCCTTCAAGAAAGGGCTGCTCCCCCGCTGCCAGGGTACTGTCAGCAAACCACCTTTGGCAGTCAGCCCCTGCAGAGACTGCCTCAGTTATGGAGACCCACCTCACCCTAGAACCTGCCTGTCTCCAGGTGGCCCAAATCCAACGACAGATGGAAGAGGTATAAAGGCCTGGCTATTTTGGCCAATGCAGAACCACTGTGATGGGCCGTTTTAGCCCCTGTGCTCCTCAGAAGGTTGGCCATGGCTATCTGGCACCTGCTTTGCTTTTGACTTCTCCCTTTACCCATTCTTCTTCCTTCCCTGCTGTCTGTAGGTGTTGATTCCAAGGGCACTTCTCGATAAGCATCACACGCACTGGACTCCATTTCAGAGTAGGCCTCCTAGAGAGCCCAATTTGTGACAGGTGCTATTACTACCACTGCTACTATGCCCCATTTTACAACTGGAGAAACTGAGGCACAGGGAGATTAAATAACTTGCCCAAGATTATACAAGTAGTAAGGAGTTCAAACCTAGGCAGCCTGTCTCTAGAGTCTGGCTCTTAACCACAAATCTAAACGTTTTCCAATTTTAGAACTAAGAATCCATTCTTTGGGTTTCAGTTTTAATTTTGCAATGTATTTAACTGTGTGGCTTCGGTTAAATTACTTGAATGCTGTGAGCTTCAAGTTTCTTCTTCTGCAAAACTGAGAAAACAATTTTTTACCCCAAGAGTCTATTTTGATGATTAAGTGAGAAGGCACAGAGAAGGCACTCAATAAAACTGAGGAGAAATTCTTATTGTCAATGTACCAATTGTCAGAAGCAATATAAAGACCAGAATTTCCAAGTAAGTGTTATTTTACATTTAAGAAGCAAATTTTCACAAATATATTGTCTGGACTCACCACTTTCAAAACAGATGTAGGCTGGAAATATAAGGTATTCAATAAATATATTCAATAAAAATGCATGATGTAATGACATATCTTCTAAATTCCTCAGATTTGGACTTGGCCAACAACTAAACTTTTTAAAATGTTATGTCAGGGCAAAATTTTAAGATTCATAAAGATCATAAAGATGTCAATTGGTATTTGTCCACGCACACTCCCTTCTAAGGAAATGGCCTTGCCTTATAGCCAAGATATCTTGGCTGTTATGTTTTTATAGCATTTATATGAGGTGTTAGCCCCTAACCCAAGGATACCAGATCCACAGGCTGGCTAGTGACAGATGGTGTGACCTGGCTAGAAAAGATAAAAGGGATCTATCAAATACTGGCTCTGGTAAATTTTACTCGAGGATTATAAAGAGAATGAAGCAAGCAGTATGGCAGCAAAAGCTGAAAAAAATGCCATGAGGCATAGTGTTTGAGCCGTAGCAAGTCAACACCACATGAAAGCCTAAATCACTGGAGCAGTGGAAGCTACAATAAAACAAGACGCTAGTATTATAAGTCAAGAAAGGAGACTCAGAAGACACAGAAATATTCAAATAATTCATATTACATTCCGAACTGTTCAAATTATTCAAACCTCCGTCTTTCCTTTTGATGAAAACACACATATTTGTCATTTAAAAGAAAGATCATTGTTGAAAAATTTAAATTGAATTTCCACTTGTTCTTCAAAAACTTCCCTTTTAATTTTGTTTCCTTTTGACAAAGAAATCTTATTCTATTGAGTGTGAAGATAGGCCATCATATTTTCTTCATCAATATTGCTTAATTGCTACTTATTCTTTTTTTCATAAATAAGATTTCACTTAGCATATCATCTTACAATGAAAATGCTACCATAATTCAATTTCTATAAATGGAATTATTCAAAGGCTTTTTCAATCAATCAGACTCAAATGACTGAAGTGGCAGAATTTCAAAGAAAACTTGGATTTGTATGAGGCAAATGTTTCCAAACTATCCTATACGATCATTTATTCATTTATTCTTTGAAAAAACATTTAATGAACACCTATTAAGTACCAGGAACTTGGAATAAGATGAATATGCTCTTTGCCCTCTAGGAAGTCATGTTAAATTAGAAGAACTAGAACAGTAAACAACTACTACCATAATACCAAGTTAAATACAATAATAATAATAATAATGACAATAACAAATGGGTAAGTACAACAATGACAAATAGTATTAGGGAAACACTGAACTGAGAGAAAAGACTTATAGCACAGTGGATAGGTAGTCCATCACTGAAGGCAAAAGGTGCATAGCATGTCTTAGAGAACTTGGTAGGATATGAAATCTCTTACCTGCAGATACAGTTTAGTTAGTTCTTGTGTGTAGTACAACGGTTTAGTTGTCATCTTTATGGGAAATCCACATATATGGGGCAGCTTAGATTTTAAATCTGAAAGAAAACTTTTCAACACACTTTCCATATCTACCCTTGGAAAGAACTGTATGGGCTGACTTCTGATGCAACTGAGAGGGTATCTGAACATTGTTAAAGAACAGTGGGAAATTTTCTGCAGATAGAAGACAGCATTTTTTAATGGAAGTAAAACGGTCTTAAAAGGCACACAACTAAATCCTAAATATTTTATGTATTGCTTATTCCATATTATCCAAAGCTATAGAGAACGTTTACTCACAGGAATCTTAACTGCTTAAATTTTAACACTCACAATAAAGACAACTCATAGTACCCTTACTATATGGCTTTCTACACAGACTGGCAAACTAAAATTTATAAAAAAAAATGACTTATAAAAAAGATACTATGACCTTTATAGATTATAAAAATAAGTGTTTATAGTAAACAATAAACAGGTTGCATCTCCAAGAGCAGTAAAAATTCAGTAAACAACATGTATAGAGTGTACTCAAGCTCTAAAAGCAGTTCTTTGAGAAAAGCAGTTACTTTTTCTGATGAAAAATATTCTGAAGACTTGGAATAATGTCTTAGCATCTAATGAAGGGGAAAAATTGATACCTGTCAACCTCAGTTTTATATTAAGATTTGGGTTAGGAAATGCAGAATACAGAAAGAGAACATTAGGCTCCTCCCTCTTCCATTTGGAAACTCCAGCTGGTCAGAGTATAAAGAGACAGAAATGGTGAAATAAGTACTAATTAAGATGGAAGAGTTTCACCTGAGCGCTTGTGTGCTTTTTGTATGTTGATTTTTAAAAATAACATTAAGAAAAATATTTTCTTGAATCAATGGGGTGCATTAAGTGCAACTCAAATCCTCTACACTTTGACCATAAAATTAAATACTCTGAAAAAAGATTTTCATTAAATGACTAATTCTTTTAATTCTACCCTTTCAGTAATATCCAGCATGCCACAGGAGGGAGCCCTTGGCTAACAAGCCTGCAATTATTTTCTTACTTTCTACTAGGAATCATGTAAACATTTTTCCTATCTAGTCTAAAGTTTCTTCTGCTGTCTAAATTGTTGCAGTAGCGTTTAAGGGGAAAAAATATTTTTATTAAGCTCATCCTCAAATAAAAATAGCAAAATTCTAAGGAAAACAAAAAACACTTATTCAGATAAAAAGAAGTAGAGGGAAAGTAGCTTCATTTGAACTTAGAGAAGGTTGAAAATGATGACATCAGGGCAGGAGTAAGCCTGGATCATAAGGTGGGCAGAGAGCATCTGTAAAGGATATGTGAAGATCCTTCTTCCTATCATTTTGAAGTAGATGCTGCAGTATATTTTAGTAGTTCCATAATTTTCTGGAAGCTTATAGCTATACTAAAAATTAAGAACAAAGTTGAAATTCTCCTGAGAAAGCTAAACTTAAGGTTAAATTACAAGAAGTAAAATCAAATAGCTACTAATGTAATATATGTTTCTATTCCTTACCAGGTCATCCCAGTGCATCTGGAAATCTTCATATGAGTGAAAAGGACAGTCAGGGGGTATGGTGTGAAGAATACTTATTATTTGTCCCATTTTCATACTATAAAAGATAGAGGTGGTGAAGTATTATGTATGAGCCAATGCTTAGATACAGTTTAACTATGTGATTTGGAAAGCATTCAAAAATTTTAGCAACTATCAACACATAAGTAAATAAGCTACTCATTTGCTCCCAGTTCTAAATTAACATTGTACTAAATTCTTAACAACTAGAATTGTTAGAAAAAACTAAGTTGAACTGATGCAAACAATAAGCCAGTTATAAACACAAACTAATGAATACAGTGTTGCCACATAGAGGTATGCCTGGTAATTGTTAGACTTTAGGGAAAAGTCTGTTAAGAGCTGAATGAATCAGAGTCAAATCTTGTTCCCTACCTACCTTTTCTTGGCTTCAATGACCAAGGCATGGTGTATATGCTGCTTGAAAGTTCTTTTGCCTAAGCAGGTTAAAATTTCATGCCAATAGTCATATTTATGTTAATAATAAGTCATTTTTTCCCCTGAAGACAGTACAAACTTAAAACAGCTCATATCAAATGATAATGAATCATTAATTATATGTACAAGTTTATAATATTCTATTGATATTACTATAATAGTTGTAATTTTGTAATGAGATACCTAGAAATTTTACTGTTTTAAAACTAGGTCTAATAAAAATGTAAATGTATATCAGAGGCCTTTAGAGTCGTGCACTTTAAGATTCTCTCTCTAAAGTGTACTGTGTTTATGTGGTCTGTTTAGCAGAGTTTACCAAATAGAGTAGCATTTTTGGCTTATCAGTATAGTCCCAGGTACTATGTACACACAGTAAAATGATGCTCTCCCTTCATGGCAGTTTGAGGTTTTTCAAGCTGTTTGCTGACCCAGAATGGGGAGCTGTTTGAGTTCTTGTTTCTACTTGTTATTGTCAGATTCTATATATACATTCCCACTTTTAATATATACATTCCCACTTTTAATCATGTACTTGCCTATAGTATCTCCTCCAGGTAAAAAAAATTTGTTGAACTCTTACGTAAATTAAAAAAAAAAAGTAGATAGATATTTTTATTTTTTTGGCCACATCCAGTGGCATGTGGCATCTTAGTTCCCCAACCAGGGATCGAACCCGTGCCCCCTGCAGTGGAAGCACAGAGTCCTAACCACTGGACCACCAGGGAATTCCCAATAGATAGACCTTTTTAAGCAGTTTAATTGAGATGTAACTCACATACCATACAATTAATTAACCCATTTAAAGTATACAATTCAGTGGTTTTTAGTATATTTGCAGATATGTGCAACCATCACCACAGTCAATTTTATTTTTGTTTATTTAAAAATTTTTTGGCCATGCCACGTGGCTTGCAGAATCTCAGTTCCCCGAACAGGGATTGAATCTGGCCTGAAGCAGTCAAAGACTGGAATCCTAACCACAAGGCCACAAGGGAACTCCCACCACAGTAAATTTAGAACATTTCATAATCTCAAAAAAACAAAAAATGAGTTGAAATAAGGTAGTTTTTTGGTTACAGTTTTATTGAGGTATGATTGACTCTCAATAAACTACACATATTTAAACTGTACGACTTGGTACATTTTGACCTATGTATGTACCATGAAACCATCACCACAATCAAAATAGCAGACATACTCATCGCTCTCCAAACTGTCCTTGTAATCCCTCCAATTCTTCCTTAGTTTGCATTTTCTAGATTTTTATATAAACGGAATAATACAATATGTACTATTTTTTGGTTGGGATTCTTTAGTCATGTTGTGGTATCAATATTTCATTCCTTTTTATTGCCAAATAATATTCCATTGTGTGGATATACCACAGTTTGTTTACCTATTCACTTTTTAATGGGCATTTGGTTGTTTCCAGTTTTTGGCTATTACAAATAAAGCTGCTATGAACATTTGTGTCTTTTTTTTTTTAGATCAATTTTAATTTTTTTTTTATACAGCAGGTTCTTATTAGTCATCAATTTTATACACATCAGTGTATACATGTCAATCTTTGTATGGACATATGCTTTCCTTTCTCTTGGGTAAACCCCTAGGAGTAGAATGGCTGAACTGCATGGTAAGTATATGTTTAACTTTTAAAGACACTGCCAAACTGTTTTCCAAAGTGGTTGTACCATTTTACATTCTTCCCAATCATGTATAAGTTTTCCAGTTCCTCCACATTCTCATCAATATTGTATCAGGCTTTTTAGTTTTGGCTATACTAGTAGTTATGTAGCAGTATCTTATTGTGGTTTTGATTTGCATTTTCCTAATGACTGCTAATGATGTTGAGCATCTTTCAATGTGCTTACTTGCCACCCATATATCTTTTTGGTGAATTACTTGTTTAAATCTTTAATTATTTTTTAATTGAATTGTATATTGTTGAATTGTAAGAGTACTTTATATATTCAATATATTATGTATTCTCAGTAAAGCTGCTTTGTTGGATATATGTTCAGCAAAAAAAAAATGTAAATGTATAACAAAATTATTTTAGTAATTTGATGGCTTCTGTATGACAATATTGTTTCAATACCTTTTTAAAGTGATAATTCAGTTTCAAAAATTCACAAAAATGGTTTATACTTTTGCACATATCAATGTTGAAGCAAAATAAGAGACAACTACTATCTTGAACCCACCCTAGATATTACAAATTTAAATCTCACCTTGGCAAAACATAGCACCAGTTGCTCAAAATCGAATGTCCCGTAATAACAGCATTCTTGTTAGTTTCAAAATCCTTTATAATACTTTGAGAAATATCAAATTCTCTTAGCTTTGAATAGAAATAAGATTTTAATGCATAAGTCCTCAAAAGAATTTGGCAAACAAAAAGAAACATTAAACAACACAGATTTATTACACACAGTTAGTTATGCATTATATAGTTTCAAAGGCTATTACACTGAATCATACACAACCACTTTACATAATGTAATCAGTGTGTCAGCTCATCCTGTTTTTCCTCTATACAGTATATCAAATATTTCATGCTTTCCCTCTTATCTTCCAAACCCAAACTCCTATTTTGTACTTATTTGAACTGGTTTTGTTTCTTTAATTATGTTAATTTATAAGAAGTTGAATCTCTGTCCAAAGGAAGGTACTTACATTTTGTCAGAATAGCATCTTAACTAAAGTAAAAAAAAATTTTTTAGGGGCTTCCCTGGTGGTGCAGTGGTTGAGAGTCCACCTGCCGATGCAGGGGACTCAGGTTCGTGCCCTGGTCCAGGAAGATCCCACATGCCGCGGAGCAGCTGGGCCCGTGAGCCATGGCCGCTGAGCCTGCGCATCCAGAGCCTGTGCTCCGCAACGGGAGAGGCCACAACAGTGAGAGGCCCATGTACCACAAAAAAAAAAAAAAAAAAAAAAAAATTTTTTTAAGTGGAGGATGTGTTAGGGAGTTATACCTCTATCTGGTCTTTTGGAGGCGAGAGGACAGAGCCAATACTCTCACTCTCCTTTTGTATCCCTTTTCCATGTCTTGGAATGCTTTTTTCTGCAGTCCTCAGGTGCCCTGTCTGTAGGGTATTGAAGCCTGTAGGCAGCCAACAACTTGCCACTTAAAGTTTTCTCACCTTGGGAAGTGTGGGGCATTTTCTTACAGTGAGCCAGAGATTAGAGAGACCTCAAGTGAGGTGGAAAATAAAGTATTAATGGGTGAGAGGACACTGTATTAAGATTAGAGAGAACGGTTCACAATCATTTGCCCTTATCATCCATCTTTTGGGAAACAACATTCTAACTTTATTGCCTACTGCTTTTCAATGAACTCCAGCTAACCTGGCCAATTTTTTATTGCCTGGACAAGTCATAAGCATTTTAACAATGCACTGGCTTAAAGCATTGCCCCCACTCTGATTTATCTGAGTTCTACCAATACAAACCTTACAGGCCTAAATCTAGACCCTTCTCCTCCACATTCAGTGACTTATCCTTCTCTGAATTTCCACTGCATTTATTAGATTAACGGAAATGGGGAGCAGGGCAGAGCAAAAAACCATGGATGTAGGAAGAGGAAGATGATAAGCGCTGGTCATGTTGAAAGGACACCAAGAATGAAAAGATACCTATTGTGCTGTACACTGGAAATAAATCTTGTGCTGTGATACTCTGTGCTTGAAATTAGTTGCCTGAGCTGTGTGTTAAGAAAAAGATGGTCAGTGCAGGAATGGCTATGACTGTTAGAAAAGACTGGCTGCAGGTGGATGAATAAATTATTTAAGGGAAAAGAGAACCTGAAATCGAATTCAGAGAAGGTGGGTATCAGTTCCAAATGTTTGCAGTTTATGAGTTCCAACATACATCTACTTACACAGCTTGTGTTTATATCCTTCTGAGTATTTTCTACACTATTCAGGGACTCAAGGCAATTGCTGCAGGGATCTCCATGATACTAGCACTATGTTTATATTGGTCTTTCTCAACTTAAGAGTTTTCTGAAGACCAGCAAACCACTCACCTCTTCACTAGACACCCCAACAGACTCTGATTTACCTATCATTTATTAACTCTTTGCATTTATTTACTTAACAAATATTTGTGTCCTTATGTGAGCAAATCCACATAAGAAGGTACTCAAATAAATATCACTTCCTCCTTATAATGCCAACCTAAAGAATTTAGACTTTATCTTTCGTAGGCAACATTGAGATACTAGAGATATTTATGTTGGGGACATCTGTTTTAGAAAGAGAACTCTGCTGACACTGTGAGGAAAAATTAGAGAACAAGAAGGAAAAATGCTGGAAACAGGAAGGCCAAAATGGAGACCATTTTAATAGCTCAAGGAAAGGAAAGGAGTCTAAATTAGAGCACTGGAAATGAAGACAGAGAGGAAGAGATTTCAAAGACAAAGGTAGACTATTGAAGAGCGATTGGATATAGCAAGCAAGAACCAAAGATGACCCTGAAGCCTCTGGCTGGGTAACTTACTGGCTGTTGATGCCAGTGACCAAAAGAGTAAATTCAAAGGAGGAGCAGAGTTGGGGCTGGGGAGGGTGACAAGTAAATAATTCAGTTTTAGACACAACTGGGTCTGAGTACCATTAGTACATTCATGTGAAAGTATCAGAGAAAGGACAGACAAGCTGAAATTATACAAGGATGTCTGGGAGGTATCATTGTATAGGTTCAACACTGGAATGGGTGAGCCTGTGAAGGAGAAGAAAAGAGGGCTGAAAATGGAACCCAAGGGTTCCATTTACAGTGTGATAAGCAACATTTACACTGTGATAAGAGAAAGATGAGCCATGAATGAATGGAGGAGATTCTGGGGAAAAAAACCCAAAACAGTTTCAGAGAAATCAAAAAAGGAGCTGATTCAAGAAGAGAGGAAAATTTTGTCAAAGTTCCAAAGGTTTCAAATATGAATTCCCTCAGACATCTCCTTTTTCTCTGAACTCCTAAAGAAACATAGTTCCTATAACAATTATTTTGATACTCTATTGCCAAAAAAATTGCTATTCAATTGTTGTGTTTTTTACTCAATACTTATTAGGTATGTACTTCTGTAAGGCTCTTTGGGACATAAAAATTTGAGCCAAGGAACCCAAGCCTAGGTGAAGGAAGTATGATGTAGTGTAGTAGAAAGAAGAGAGTGGAAGGACAAAATCTAAATCCTGAATCTATTCACTTTTATGACCTACAGCAAATTACTTAAACTCTGTGTCTCGATTTACTTATAAATAACAATAGCCATCCTTTATGAACCTCTACTATGTACACTTAATGTACTTTATCCCATTAACCTCCTAACATTGTATGAGGTAAATATCATTACCTTCAATTTACAAGAGATCCAGGGCAATTAAGTAACATGCCCAGAGAGGCACTGCTACTAAGTGCAGAACTGGGGACTTTAATGTAGTTCTAAGCCTACACTGAATTTTTTCGGTGTGTGAATTTAACCGGTGCTGAGGAAATGTTCCTTTCTCCTGGTAAGTTGTGTGCGCATGCCTTTTCTTCTGACCAAGATAAAAACTTCTGGAAGGAAAAGATGTCTTCCATCAGCACCATGCACATATACATAATGACAACCAATAAATAGTTGTCTATGGAGTAAATACAAATTTGTTTCCAGGTGCCCATTTCCCAAATTTTCTGTATAATTAAATGATCAAGGCAAATAGCTTAAGATTACATAATGCTATTCTGGAATATGTTCCTCATGTAACTGTGGATTCAATTATAATCGTAAAGCATCAACCAGTAAAACGGCAGTTTATGCATATAAACTTCTTTTTAAACACTTAACTGTCAGGAATGCATTATTTTAAAGTTTAAAATAGTCTAAAATTTGATAAATGAGTAAATTATTGTTTCAAATACTTCTTGAATCCATTTAAACTCTAAAGATAAAGGCTAAAATCCCATTTCTCATAATGAATTATGATAAACTGTCTTAAAATTTGCCTAGATAGGATCAAAGATCAGAATTTAGAAAACTACTAATTTGTAGCCCACAGGAGTTAAATAGGATATAGAAACAAATGTCACTTAGTTCAACATATAAATTAGTCTTCTACTCCACTCAACCTTCCACTCATTCCACAAATATTTACTGGAGTGACAGGTAGTATGGTAGGCTCTGATGATAGAAAAATCAATTAAGACACAGGCCCTTCCTTCTAAAACTTCTAAGTTTAATGAGATAGTTACATGGACAAGAATATGTGATACACATGGCCAGGGGAGCACAGAGAGAGATGAGTCTTGGGAGTTGTGTAAGTCTTCACAGAGGGGTGATATCTGAAATAAGCCTTGAAAGACGAGTGGGAAGATAAAGCCAGAGAATGGACACGACAAGCTTGGAGAACAGTATGAGCAAACACATGCAAGTATGAAAGACCATGTTATCTTTGAGAAACAATTAGTAGTTTGGCTACTTGGAGAGCAATGATGGGGGAGATGAATTTGGGTCGACTGATATATTATACTAAAGAGTTGAGATTTTATCTTATTGATAATAGAAGCCATGGTAGATTTTTAATAAGGAGAATGAAAGTGTAGAAGATGAAATGGAAAGGAGAGAGATGGTAAATATCCTCCTCCTCACCTTTATTCCCCCCTCCGGACCTATAACCAATACTAGATTTTGATAAAATGAAAATTCAATCCAATTATCTTTTAGTATATTGGGAACAAAGGTAAATAAGGCAGGACCCAGACTCTCAAAGAAATTACAACTTAGTAGGAACATAGACGTATATGAAACTAATTTTTATAGCAGTCTGGAGGTGAAAAATGACATATCAAAAGTATAAGTAAAGTGAGATTTAGAGGAACTGATGAGGAATTATAATTTAGGGAATCAATTTAAATAAACTGAACAAGCATCTGTTGAGTGTAAATGTTGAACAGAAGAGAGGAGCGTATCGCCCCCATTTCTGGTGTTTGCTTCCATGTCGAGAACGATGTACTAACACATATTCATGATGTCACTCTCCTCCTTCACTCACCCCTCCCAGGGCAGACGGGATGGCTTATCTGGTTGGTTAAATTGGGACAACTCCTACCTCGTCCTCTTGGGAGCTGGCCTGCTGGCAAAGAGTTTCTGTATTCTCTCAGTCATACTGGGAATGGTGCCTGATCTCCCAAGTGAATCTGTGGGTTTCTGTTACTGCCATAAGTTCGTGGGTCAATCTACCTAATTCTAGGGTTCAGACAGGTCACATTCTCCAGTAGCTGTTTTTCTTTTTCAGTAATAAACAGTGTGACCGTATATCTGTTAAAATAATTAAAATGGAGACCAAACTTGAAAATTCCTTAGGCAGACAATACCAGTTAAGCTACAAAGGCAAAACCTAATTTAGCTTATTCTGCAACCCAAGCAAAATTTAACTTAGATTATTTCTTGTAAATGCCTCCAAAAATCATAAATGAACCACACTGTTTTCCAAAGTGGTATGCTACAATAACTTTTAACCAATCCCCTGTCATTTGGAAACCCCACTGCTATAACCAATCATTATAAAGATTAAACAGCTTCCACATTTTTGCTATATAAGCCGTCCTATAACAACACACCTCTGAGCTTCATTCCACTGTTGGTTTGAAGACTCCCAGTTCACAAACTATAGCTTTATGCACAATAAATTCTTAATAAATACAATTTTGACTGATCTCATTTTAATTTTTAACATATCCCAGTTCATACACATTGGGCCAGTATCCCATTAGGTTAGCTAGTGCCCCTTTCACTCTCAAAAGTGTTCATTTTGGATGATAAATTATATTCTCATCCTAGTAATAAAGGTGGTGTTCTGATCTCTATATGTCATACTCTTCTTTGTCATTCTCTAATTGGTTCAAATCTCAGATATATAAAACAGAAGTATCATCTGTAGGAAATTCAAAGGGCAGTAAAACACAATATTGGTCCCTAAGAAGCTAATTATAAGGCAAGTTGGAGATACAGAAATGAGTATAACTCTAAAAATACAAATAGGGGGACCTCCCTGGTGGTCCAGTGGCTAAGACTCCGTGCTCCCAATGCAGGGGGTCCGGGTTCGATCCCTGGTCAGGAAACAAGATCCTACATGCCGCAACTAAGAGTTTGCATGCCGCAACTAAACAATCCGCATGCCCCAACAAAGATCCCACGTGGCACAACTAAGACCTGGCACAGCCAAATAAATAAATAATATTAAAGTAACTAACTAAATAAAAATACAAATAAGTATGTGAGCATGGTGAAGAGTAGTGTGAAGGTTTAAAAGAGGGTGAGAGACCACAGTGGATTTGGAGCCTTGGGAAGGTTCCTCATCAGTACCAGATACTCATGTTATGCCGCCCAATCTGTAACAGAGAAGAACAAACTTGAAATATACACGATGGCCCATTCTCAAGGCTCTGCCTCCCAGGTTTGACCTTTAAAGGTATAACACTTCTCGTTCATATAGAGATAAAAAGTTGTGGAACAGAGAATAACACTTGTCTTGTTGGAGGTTTACAGGAACATAGTGACCTGACCTACGTGGACAGCTGCAAGAACAAAGAATTCGGCACGGAGAAGTTTGCAACAACTAGCCACACCCCTCCCTTTTTAGTATAAAAGAAGCCTGAACTCTAACTCAGGTAAAATGGGTCTCTGGGATACTAGTCCACCACAGTCTCGGTCTGCTGGCAAGTGACTACTCCTTGCCCCAACACCTCATCTTTCAATTTACTGGACTGTTGTGCAGCAGGCAGTACGAGCTTTGACTCAGTAACGATTCCAATTATTTATATTCAGGTCAGCTTTCCTACTGGCTTACATAACTCTTGAAGGCCAGAAAGTAGATCCTATTCGTTTTTGACTTGTCTATTGCCTCAACATAACAGGTAATCAAAAAATTATAGAGAAATGAATAAAGTAGCATTTGAGCTGGCTCTTAAAGAATAAGCATAATGTATAGCCACTCAGAGGGGCACTCTAAGCAAAGGAAGAGTCATCTGTGCTATGAGTGAGGTTTCTTAATCTGGACACTACTGACAGTTTGGGCTGGAAAACTCTTTGTGGGGATGGGAGTGGGGTTGCTGTCCTGTGTACTATAGAATATTTAGCAGGATCCTGGCCTCTATCCACTAAATGCCAGTAGCAACACACCCCTCCCACTTTGTGATAGTCAAGTTTTCTCCAGACATTACAAATGTCTCACGGGGAACAAAATCACTAATTTTGCCCTCCACCCTTCTCTGTTGAGAACCACTGTCATAGAAGAAGGAAAATAACATTTACTGAGTTACCATTAATGTGTAAGATTCTATGCTGGGTGCTATGAGAATCAGCAAAATAAAAGATACATCCTTCCACTAAGAAGGAAAAAACTGTTATGTGTAAAAAATAGATGAGAAAGAAAAAGCTCTAATAATGCCAATGGGGGGTTATTACATTTAGTATGAGCTGAAATAGCATTTTTAATATTTGGAGATGAAAGAAGAGGCACGAAGTGGGTGCTGAGGCAGGGCAGGGTTGTGGAGTCTTGAATGCTACCTAAAAAGATTTTTGAGCAAGGGAGTAATATAATTAGATCTGTGTTAAACTGACAGAATCGTGTTTTCTTTGATAAACAGATTTAGGACAATATCAATATAGCAAGCATTTAATAATATGGATTTTGATAATAAAAACTTTATCACTCTTCTTGTTAAAAATTAAAACCTCCTAGCATATCAGTATTAATAATAAATATATTAATTATACAGTAAGTATAGTAAGGTTAATTATAGAAATCAAAATATGTGGTACCTGAGGTGGTGGCAGTCTGATTGTGTAAGCTTCTATGCTTAGACAAACTTGAGTTTCTGTTACATTGATGTCTAATACTGAAAATAAAATTATTAACCATGAACTTTCCGGAATTATTACTCCATCCTATCAAATTAAGTATTTTAGTAACAAAAGAAATTAATTTAACTCAATTTATTCAAGTTGGAAACTCAGTTAAGAACGGATTTTTTTCCCACAAGGTAAAATTCAAATAATCACCATATAATATTTGATGGTCTATAGATGAGACATCTAAAAGAAGACAAAAGCATATGTGGGTATGCATGTGTATGGTAGGGTTACAATAAGAAAAATGAGACATCCCACAATTGAGAGGAAAAATCAACAAATACTTTTTAGAAGTCTGACATCTATTATATGTGAAAGATAAAGGCTCTTCTTAAATTAGAAGAGGTACCAGGCCATGCTTTTGACTTCACTAGTCTTACTAACAAATGTCCTCAAATATACTGGCAGATATATTCCAGATATTTCAGAGCCCCAAGGCTTCTATCTTGCTTTCTTGTGATTAAAATTACTTATACAAGTCAGATAGTGGTACCTGGAATAAAGCACGAGGGGGTTTCTGGTGTACTGGTAGTGTTACACATCTACAATTTGCCAGTTTTGCCATAGAATATTACATTCAGTAAAACTAGAAGAAAAAATTCTAACACGTGAGCGAGGAATTTTGCTCTCCTAAGCTGTTATCTTTAACCTCCTGTAGTCTCCTGACAGTGTTTGGGGATGGAACAAAATTTAGGTAATGAACCCGTTCATCCAGAGCTAATACACAGTGACTGCCACTGTCCAACTTAAACATAAAACCAGAGCAATGAGGGCAAATAGGCTTCAGCTTGGAAGTCAACTCAGAGAAAATACTCTGTGGATTACATGTGCTAGTCTGAGATTTAAGGCTGTGGCCAAATGGTGGTAAAAGCTACCATGACTGACAATAATGTCTACTTGGCTCAGGATTTCCCCCATCTGCTATCTCTGGACTACTATTTAGGAACATGTCTACCTGCAATACAACCATGCACATCAATGAAAGAATTAGATTAAACCATATTGTAAACTGTGTGTTTTAGATCATCTGTGTCTCTTTAGACAATCTTTTTTTTTTAAGAAGAAAAAGAATCATGTACTCAAAGAAAGTTTTTACTTACAACAGTACTAAAGAATTCTTATGATATGGCTCTGGAAACTATACTTTATAAATGCCTGCAGAATTAAACTCCTTTTTGGTCACAGTTTTCTTTAAGTAGAGAAATTAAAAATATAGCTTTTATTCCAATTAAGAGAAGTGAATTTTTTTTCTTATGTAAGTAGAACGTATATTTTGAACCAGAGGTGACTTCCTGAGTAAAACTGTGATTATAACAATATATGATTAAATTCTGATATAACCTAATCATCAAGATTTTAACAACCTAACCATCTGTACCATTCTTTAAACTGTTATTATATTAATGTTTTAACTATTAACTTATGTATTTTTACTTACCAACAGCACTTTGCTTTCCCATCTGAGAAAGAAATTCTCTTCCTTAAAAAATTCATAGGATATGCCATATTATTAAAACTTATAAATCATGCTTAATATAACCTTTTTATGTAAAATTATCAAAGCTATGAAAAATGCTTTAAAATACAATTTTAGGGACTTCCCTGGTGGTGCAGTGGTTAAGAATCCACCTGCCAATGCAGGGGACACAGGTTCGATCCCTGGTCTGGGAAGATCCCACATGCCGTGGAGCAGCTAAGTCCATGCGCCACAACTACGGAGCCTGCGCTCTAGAGCCCATGAGCCACAACTACTGAGCCTGCGTGCCACAACTACTGAAGCCCGTATGCCTAGAGCCCATGCTCCGCAACGAAGAGTAGCCCCCGCTCGCCGCAACTAGAGAAAGCCCATGGAGCAATGAAGACCCAACACAGCCAAAATAAATAAATGAATAAATAGATAAAATGAAGTTTTATATGAATATCTAATGACAATTCAGAGAAAAAATATAATCACTCAAAAAGTATCTCTTCAATTAAAAGGACAGAAATACCCAGTTCTTCCCTCAAATATTTATTCCTGGTATAAAATATTTAGAAAACAGATCTCAACAAAAAATTTGAACAGACTTTTGGTTCCAACAATGCTGGTAATTTGTGTTCATTTTATTATAATGCTACATAACTTATATTTATTCCTCTTTAAACGTCAAGTATTCTATAATAAAAACATTTTTTTTCAAAGAAACACTAGGAGCCCTCTAGATATAATCCCAAAGTAAGGAGATGACACTTATGTTGATGTGGGCTTGCTTGAGAATCCTTGTTTGGGGCTATGCTTTAAAAACCATTCCCTAAAAATAATATATCTTAAAATTAAAAACACATGTACATAATAGCAGTAAGCTAGTTCAGAAAGCCCCAATGACTGAAAGAGATAAAGTCACCTTGCACCAAGAGATGGCCAGCTTTATTCCAGGCTGGAGCAAGTCTAGCTGTGAGTGAATATGAAAGGCAGTTTTGAAGAATTACAGGAATTACTCGTTGTGGAGCCTCCACCTAAAATATTAAAGCACAAAATATGGGCAAGTTCACAGCAATTGTTATGTCCCTATAAACTCAGAGAAAAATGTCTGTGTGTTTAGATCACCACCTAACAAACTGGGCTATCCTGGATATAAGTTATAGTCATCACTACAGCTAATCCTATCTGGTTCTAAAGTTAAAGAAGTGTTAAAATATATTCACTTTGAAACTATGACTATAATGGGCAAATTCTACCTCCTTATCCTGGCTCAATAAGCCTAAATTTTTGGAGCTCCAGTGCTAGGACCTTAAACTTTACTTTGTATTTTGCTGTACACAAAGGAAACAAGTCCAGAACTACACTGTAATATTTCTCATTATGGTTCACTCTAGTTCAATATCACAAAACAATTAAATGTTTACATGGGCACACATGCAACCAGCAGAGTATCTCTACTTGTACAGAATTTTTAATGATCAGATGGGAAATTCATGAGTACCCCCAGCATATTGATTAAAGAGGGTTTCCAGGCTGCAGTGCAGGGAGGAGGAATCCTGGAAGAGGCAGTGGGCTCTGTGGGTTGAGCAGACAGAACTGAGACTCCAGGGAGGCCAAAGAAGGTAGAGTTTGGGGGTTAAGTATTGAGAGAAGAGAGCTGCATAGAGAGAAACTCTGAGATCAGCGGAGTCCCTCCTTGAGTATTCAGTTACATATGGAATAGCACATGCATATGAGGAAACTTCTCAGGGCTGTTTGCTATACAAACGTCCTTACAAATGTAGCCCAGAAGAAAACACTGCCATTGCCTTCGCTAGCATGTAGAAAAGTGAGCGAGCCAAAGTAACTGTCACCCAATAAGTAAAAAGGAGGGAATTATTTCCTACTTTAAGATTCCTGAAGGCTGGAAGTTTATCTGGTTCACAGCTTTATCTCCAGAAACAAGTAAAGTGCTCAGTATATTATAGATACCTGCTGTGATTATTATCATGTAGAAAATATCTATATAAAGAAAAACTGAGCATAATCATGAAGTCTCCACAAGGGTGGGAAAGAATACTGCCTTCCCACAGATTGTAAATGATGGCTAAAACCAGCTTTCAGGTTATTCAAACATTTCTCAGGGAACTGCAAACAATCTCCGGGTATTGTTGAGATCTTATCATCCTAGAACTTAAAGAAAGCATCTCATCTTGGAGATGACCGAAAACCTCATTAACCCTAACCCCACTAGGTCTAGGAACAGAGGCCAGCAGTGATGCCTGGATGGGCTGCTAGAATAACCAAGAATACAGTGCCTCAGAGATCAATGCAGAGACATGAAGGGAGCTCCCCCAAAGTCTCCACGGTCTGAGCAACTGAGACATGACAGGTGCTTAACTCCACGTATTCATTTTTTTTTCTTGCTAAGATCCAGACACTCACCACCACGGGAAATACAATCTATACTGTTTTGTTCCCCTACTTATTAGCTATACGATTGTGGACAATATTTTCACCTCTCTGGGTTTCATTTTCTTCACCCGTAAAAATGGGGATATTTTATTCTTGGAAGATACAGATGATAAGTGAAATTATGCCACATAAAATGCCTGCAAGAAAGTACCCAACAAAATTAAGACTCTTCCCGTCTTTCTCTACTAAATGTGCACAAAATAATTGTTCTGGGAAAAAAAATGTTGGGTTCTTTCACATGCATAGCAATAACTTATGAGAAAGGTACTCCAGTTTTTGTTTACTCACAAAAGAAGTTGAATACAAAATCAATATAAACAATGTCTGGAATTATTATCCTTTTTAAAACTTACCTTAGCTCCATATTTTTGAATATAGGCATTAAGTTTTCCAGCTTTATAAAATGGTATCTATTAAAAAAATCCACATTGATAAGAAGGACTTAACATAAATATATTATTAAATAATGCACTACATAAAGAATTTAAACATTATACAGCAGAGCAAAGCAGAGGGCCATCATCTCAACAGTTTCTATGCCCAGGACAAAGAAGCAGGTAATAATCATTCTCTTCCTGAAATAGAATCCGTGGGTACATTCCAAAGTGAGGAAAGCCTTTCTGGGAGTGACCCGAATCCAGAAACCATATAAGTGAAAAGGCCAATGAAGTTCATATAATAAACATTTAATACCTTTCCTAATAAACAATAATTTATTAAACATGAATAAGGAAAATGGACACAAGTGGAAGATCAAGAGAAAGTTCAAAAGGCCAAGGTGTTCCAACTAACCAATGAAACAGAAATTAAAAGAAGATATTATCGATATTTTTAACCTAACAAATTGGCAGATACGCAAAGACTGCTAATATTTAGTGCTTGTAAGGATGTCGAAATATAGGTTCTCTCATACACTATTTATTAAATGTAATCTAGTACAAGCTTTTCAGAGCACAATTTAGCAGCATGTAGATTATAGTTTAAAATGTACTGAAATCCAACATCTAAGAATTTAACCCACAGAAACTACCAAATAAATAAAAATGATATAATTTCCACTTTCTGAAGCATTGTTTATAATAGCACAAGACTAGAAACTCAGATGAGCATTAGAAGGTAATAATTAAATTATTATACACCCATACAATGAAATCCTTAAAAATGAGTAAAATATATGTACTGACACAGAACAATACCCAGGCTGCTAATGGGGAAATAAAAGGTAAGTTTCAAAATAGTATGTATAATAATCCCATTTTCTATTTTAAATATTTTTGTAAAAATTTTTACAGCGTGTAATATCTTTGTAAGAAAGTAAAACATATTTCCAGATGGCAATTTTCCTCTTACTATTCTTGCTAAGATTAGGATACTAGAATTTACTAGAACTCTAAAACAATGTCCTCCTTGTTTCATAATTTTTTCAGGTAGAAAAGAACACAAATAAGAGACTTTACTGTCTACTGGTTCACCAACAGCTTGTCTTTCTTAAAAGCTATATTAAGGATGAAAAGATAAAAGATGGACATACAACCATAAAACCTAGAAGAGAAATAAAAGACCTGAAGAAGATTTTGAATGGTCTATCAGCATTGTTATTAAATATTGATTTCACTAGATTCTGGGGAATTAAAATCTCAGAATAAGAGGATTTTCAGAAAGATTTTTGACAAAAATCTCAGGATAATATAATTTTTATAAAGATTCTTGGTACTTCATTTATCATTCCCAGTTATATACAGCACTGGAAATATAGTTCTTATTCTAATTTTACTAAGAAAAAATTTTAATGAAATTTCCAAATTAAAAAAAACTATTGAGCATGTGGTGGTATGATGAATTGGGAGATTGGGATTGACATATATACACTACTATGTATAAAATGGATAACTAATAAGAACCTGCTGTATAAAAAAATAAATAAAATAAAATTCAAAAGAAAAAAAAAACCTATTGATCTAAGTTCTTTAAAAACAACTGGAGATCTGCTGGAACAAGAAACTTCTTCTTTTATATTAAACGTAATTCTAAAGAATAAAATATAAGAAAAGGATTAAGTCTGTGCTATCTTGAAATTATGCTGTAACATATTTTATTCATTGATAATCTTTATCTTAACATTAATGACAGGGAAAACTAAATATGAATTTAGAGCCACAAAAATGGATCTTAAACATCAGGTATATCAAAGTTAAAGTCTGTTAATGGTTTGATCAACCTACAACACAACGTAATTTGTCTTCATAAACCATGTTCAATTTGAGCTATAATTAATATCTGAATTAATGTTTATCAATATTGCTCCTAATAATTAGTAATAATACTTTATAAAATGTTAAAATACTAACCGCCATCACCACCCAAATTTGGGTAAATATTTCAGGTACAGGTGATGTCAGGATATCTTGGTGCAAGAACAGCAATTGCCTGTGGAGATGAAATGTATTAATTTCAAAGTGGACTGCCCACTCTGTTTTTACTTTACCAGAACATTTAAAAATTGCTTAGTTCGGGCTTCCCTGGTGGCGCAGTGGTTGAGAGTCCGCCTGCTGACGCAGGGGACACGGGTTCGTGCCCTAGTCCGGGAAGAACCCACATACCGCGGAGCGGCTAGGCCCATAAGCCACGGCCGCTGAGCCTGTGCATCAGGAGCCTATGCTCCGCAACGGGAGAGGCCACAACAGTGAGAAGCCCGCGTACCACAAAAAAAAAAAAAAAAAAAAAAATTGCCTAGTTCCAATCAAAAGTTTAAGTTTCTTCTAGCCAAGGATTGTATCATAGATTTCTGTATCTCTCCCCACACTTAGCATGTTACCTTGAACACTGTAAGCAATCAGGCAAGATTTGAATTACGAGAATTATAAAGTTTTAGATGTATTAATATGAAAACTTGTCCATGCATCTGTTTCCTAACTCCTTTCATCTGTGAACCAAAATTTCTCTTTAATTTTACTTATTTATTTTGGCTGCGCCAGGTCGTAGTTGCAGCACGTGTGATCTTCATTGCGGCATGCGGACTCTTAGTTGCAGCATGCAAACTCTTAGTTGTGGCATGCATGCAGGATCTAGTTCCCCCACCAGGGATCAAACCCAGGCCCCCTGCATTGGGAGTGCAGAGTCTTACCCACTGGACCACCAAGGAAGTCCCCAAAATTTCTCTTTTAAAACTCCAATTTTGGGCTTCCCTGGTGGCACAATGGTTGGGAGTCCGCCTGCCGATACAGGGGACACGGGTTCGTGCCCCGGTCCGGGAAGATCCCACATGCCGCGGAGCGGCTGGGCCCGTGAGCCATGGCCGCTGGGCCTGCGTGTCCGGAGCCTGTGCTCCGCAAGGGGAGAGGCCACGACGGTGAGAGGCCCGCGTACAGCAAAAAAAAAAAAAAAAAAAAACAAAACTCCAATTTTATCTTAAGTATAGACCTGAAAAAGTCTAACCACTGTGAAGAATCCAGCTTTTTAAATTCCTGTTTCTTCCATTTTCCTTTTTTTTTTTTTTTAAAGTAGTGGTCAGAAGCACTTGAGGAAAGAGTCTAAGGATTCACCCATCAGTGAAGTTATCAACTACTTTAGTGTGAGAACTATTGACTAGATGCTTTTTCTTCAAAAAGGAATTTTTCTCCAAGCCAGAATGAAGTGGTGTAGCAGTTTTAGTTCAGTATTCAAAAGCCAAATGAACTTACAACAACAATCATTACAATTCAAATTACCATCAATAATTTTGTTGGAAAAAATGGGAAAAACAAAAGGGAATAGAGGTAGAAATGTAAAAATTTTCAAAATTATTAATCATCAAGGAAACAAATTTTAAAAACCAGGAGTGTGCGTGTATGGGATTACATCAAAAGGTGAGATGGGTCAATCTGTTTCTGGTGGCCTCATCTTTGTTGGAACTGTGGTGCAGCAGGTACGTGCTTTTGCAAGGCCTGCCTTTGTCTGACACAACGTCTCTGCTGTCTCTGTTCCAGCCTCTTTGTCAGTGATTGGAATGATGAGTCAAAACACCCCTCTCTTTGGGCATGACCCATATGAGGGTGAACAGCAAAAAATCTCTCTTAAGGTTTTCTACTTATTTGTTTCCCAAAGGGGTCACAAGTGAATGCTCAATGAGTATCAAATTGTACTTTAGCAGGAAGGGTACAGACTCCTGGCTGCACCTGAGTGGGAAAATATACAGTGGGCAGGAGAAAAGTTTTATAAATAAGAGCAAAATGGAGGACACCCCAAGAGTGTCTTATTTCTGGCCCCTAGCAATCTTATACGTGTTTGTTCCTCTCCAAGAAATTCAGTTACAGATATAATAGTTACGTATTCTAAGAGTTCTTTTTTGAATGTCTCAAACAATTTAAGGAACTAATACATGGTGGGACCTCAGTAATCACAGTGTTATACTTTAGGCTTCAACTAAGCTGTTTTTCGAAGACTATCTTGGGTCATATTTCAAGATAGTTCTTGGAGAAATACTCTTCAGAAATACTCTTATATCAACCTGAAAATTTAAAAATTATATTAATCTAAAATGTTTACAGTATCTCCTAAAGTGCTTCAAAAACAGTAGGTACTTCATATATATTTATTACTATCTCTATGTTTTGGGACCCTGATTTAATTCATCAATGTCTATAAAATATTTAAATTAAAATATCAGACAAGAAGCCACAAATATAAAAACTCAACAGTGAGATAGTCTATCTCAAGTATTTCAAGTCCTCCCCTAAATGTAATTCAATATACCTGATTAGAACAAAACTGAATTCCTTTATTTCAAAATTATATAAACAGATTGAGTAAATGAGTATTTTGCTTTAAAGGAGATACTACTAAAACAGCTCTTAAAGGTCTCAAAAAGTTTATAAAGTCTTATTTATAAGATGTGTTTTTTTACCTGCATATCTTCAGCTGTGTACTCCTCATCTCATTATCTGCCACTCCATTACTCAATATTATCCTGACAGCACAGAGTTTGTGTAAATCTGGAAGTGTGATGAAGAACAGTGACTGCTGCCTAGAGTCATTCATACTTTCTTGTTGACTGAATGTCTCAGTAATCAGGCCTTTAAAAATAAACAACAATAAAAGGTAGCAAACTATTTTACCAATAGGGTTTCAATACCAATTCATTACAGAATATTTGATATTGTGTTAGTATAAGATGATAAAAACAAGTTAGCAAACATCAGCAGTTAAATATCATTCACATTTTACCTTTGAGCTTTTCTAACGATAATCTAGAATTTGCGGGGGGCGGACAAGTTTTATAAGGATGTAATTCATATACCATACAAGTCACCTATTTAAAGTGTACAATTAGGGCTTCCCTGGTGGCGCAGTGGTTGAGAGTCCGCCTGCCGATGCAGGGGACACGGGTTCGTGCCCCGGTCCGGGAAGATCCCACGTGCCGCGGAGCAGCTGGGCCCATCGAGCCATGGCCATTGAGCCTGCGCGTCCGGAGCCTGTGCTCCGCAACGGGAGAGGCCACAACAGTGAGAGGCCCGTGTACCGCAAAATAAATAAATAAATAAATAAAGTGTACAATTAAATGGTTTTTATTATATGCACAGAGTTGCAACCATCACGATACATTTTAGAACACTTTTGTCACCCCAAAAATATAAGCTAGAATTTTAAACCTGCAGTTCTACACAACAAATAGAATAATTTGAATACAAATAATGTAAAACCCCCCAGCAATGTGTATTAAATGCCTACTCTGTTCTGGGTACTAGATATGTTTCTACTGTATTTTTTTTTTTTTTTTTTTTTTTTTTTGGCGGTACGCGGGCCTCTCACTGTTGTGGCCTCTCCCGCTGCGGAGCACAGGCTCCGGATGCGCAGGCTCAGTGGCCATGGCTCACGGGCCCGGCCGCTCCGCGGCATGTGGGATCCTCCCAGACCGGGGCACGAACCCGTGTCCCCTGCATCGGCAGGCGGACTCTCAACCACTGCGCCACCAGGGAAGCCCAACAAGAATAATTTTTAAAAAATAAAAATGTATAGCAAAGTCTTCTGCTGTTTTAGGTTACCTCTATAAAGCACTTCAAAGTTGAAGAATATATTTTCATTATTTTACACGAAAGAAAATGTTTACTGAGATCTCTAAACTTTTATCTAGTTTCCTTTTCCACTGATTATCTGGCTTTCAAACTTCTATGTGGGACACATTTTACAGTTGATAATTCACAGAGCATACCTTTGGAGTCTATCTTACGTATGACAGAAAAGAAAACTGCAATGTAAAAATAAAGCATATTATTTAAGCTCAATTTCTCTAGGGCACACAAATACATCCAGGGAAGGTAACTGGTATTCTAGTAATTCAAACCTTTAAACACCTATATATTTTCTCTCTTTAAGAAGAAAAGTAGTAACATATCAGTCTTGGAACCTGGAGTGTGACCAGCCTTAGGTCTGATCTCAGTAGCCAAATGTCTCTGTGGTGCCATTCGAGGAATAGTGGCAATGCCCTTCTGCTCCCCACACATCTTTCTCACTCAAGTACCACAGTGCTTGAAATTTTCATCATTAAAGATCACTTAGATTCTTTTAAAAGTGGAAGTACTCTTGGAAATGATTAACACAAACAAAGTCACACAAGGTGTTAAATACCTAATCAAGATGATTTCTGATATTAAAAATAGAAACAGTCCTTCCTTCTCTCTGCTTTTCTACTCTCCTATGTAAATGCTTACTGTTGTGAAATTTTTTAAAAAAAATGAAGTACAGGGCTTCCCTGGTGGCACAGTGGTTAGGAATCCGCCTGCCAATTCAGGGGACATGGGTTCGAGCCCTGGTCCGGGAAGATCCCACATGCCGTGGAGCAACTAAGCCCGTGCGTCACAACTACTGAGCCTGCTCTCTGGAGCCCACGAGCCACAACTACTGAACCCACATGCCTAGAGCCCGTGCTCCGCAACAAGAGAAGCCACCGCAATGAGAAGCCCACGCACCACAATGAAGAGTAGCCCCTGCTCGCCGCAACTAGAGAAAGCCCGCGCGCAGCAACGAAGACCCAGTGCAGCCAAAATTATAAATAAATAAAATAAAAATGAAGTACAAAGTTCCAAGGCCAACACAATCTACTTCACAATTCTGCTAAAATTCACTTCCTCTGAAGCGTTTTGGTAAAGGGCATCAATAATATATAAAGTAAAATATAAAACAAAGAACTGATTATGGCTTGGGCCCAGAGGTACAACTGTGCATATTTGAATGGAAATAGGTCAAAGACATGGGCGAAAGTTAGAGATTTGTTACTTCCATTTCTAAAACACATTTCCCACTAAAAGTACTTTCTGCCTCACTTTTCCTTTAAATATCTTCCAGCAAAGTCACCAAGAAATTCCTGCGAGTGGTCCTCCCCTTCTCTTGTCAATCTTCCAAGAGTGCTCGGAAAACTGTATGTAAACAACACCGACCTGTTTAGGAATATAGGAGAATTTATTTAACTTTACTATTTAGAACTACATTAAAACAATTTTTTTTCAGTTCATAATTGGCAAAACTTACAAATTAAAAGTTTGGGTTTTTTCCCTAGATTGTATACGAACTGTAACGTTAAGGCTCGAAACTCGGATATACTATATATAACATATGTGGATAAACTGTTAATTAACATACTGATCGGAGACTAGCATCTTTCACGTCCAAGCTGACAAATGGAAAACTTGCTGACTCCAAAATAAAATTCTGACCACATTTCTGCCCTGGTGAAGCGCTACCAGTAAGGAACAGGTACCTACAAGATTCTCCATGTGATGACTCAAAAACCCCAGGAGAACCAGACTCGCTGTGCACGCCCGGGCGCTGAGGTCTAAGCAACTTTCGCCCCCTCTGGAGCTGCAGTTTCGCCCTCTGTTGGGGCCCTCGGGGGGAAAAAGCCTGCCTGCAGGTCGGATTCCTGCGGGCCCACGGATGGCTCCCAAGGTCAACAGGCCAGCTCCCCCAGCCCCGCCACGCCGGGCCCCATCTTCTTAACACACAGCATGGAACTGGTGGAAACATCTCCAAGGTCTTTATTTAACTTAAGCACCTTATTTAAAAGGCGGTTCTATAAGTTACCGATTAAATAAGGTGCCCTACTGTTGGAATCTGTGGGCCTTCGTGAAAGAACGACTCTTTGTTCCTTTCCTTTTCCCTTTTCACAAGCTAGAACTAGCTCTTCAGCACGCGCGTCCTGTCAAAGCAACGCCCTCAGAGCCGTCGCCCCCTGACGCGAACGCACGAGCTTCGCGGTGAAGCGGCCCGGCCTGCAGCGACCTCCCCCGCTCGCCCTCTCAGTCTCTGGCTCAGACAAGAAGTTGGTCTCCCGGGTAACGGCCTCCTCACCTCAGTCTCCCGGGCCGCGGTCCTGCGATCCTCAGCGTCCTCCCGGCGTCACTGAGGTACCGCTCCCAGAATGCCCTGCGCCCCCCGCGACCCCAAGCGTAACCCCGAGCGTTCCCAGAATGCCCCGCGCGCCGTACTTTTTCCCGCCAAAGCTTTTGACTGCCTGCGCTGTTCTGCCGACGCTCGTGGTTCCCCGAGAGAAGAGCCGGCGTTGGCGCTGCTGTGGCCCGTCTCGAGGCCCTTGCTGTCTTGCAGAGCGAGGTAGGATGCATGTGCGCGGTATGGCCGCTGGGGAGCCACAGGTGCCGAGCCCCGCGCTCGCCGCACTGACGGGCTGTTCGGCCTCATGCGCAGGGCGGCCCTTGAATCCGCTGAATGTCCGGCGGTGGAACTTCCTGAGTGGGGGGCCCTGCAGCGTGGCGTGGCGTGGAGCGGAAGCCGGGCGCAAGGGCTAGTTCCTAGGTATTTATTAAGCGCCTACTGAGTGCCCGGAGCTTTTGTAGGAGCCACTGATGGAGCATTGAACTAAGAGCGTTCCCTGCCTTCCTGGAGCTTACATTTTACTTGAGGGTTGGGGGATAGATTAATACGATAAATGCGTAAAATGTCGGTCTGGAAGATGGTGATAGGTGCGCTGGGACAGGGAGACGGAGTGCCGGGAGAGGCCCTTTCGGAGGTCGCGAGGCCTCATGGAGAAGGTGACATGTAGGACAGAAAGGAGATGGGAGTGGGCGGCCACACACAGGTCGGGGGAGGACGTTGTAAGGGAGGGAATCGCGAGTACAAGCAGAACGCCTGAGGCAGGCGGGAGGGTGACCAGCTGGCTGCAGTGGAGCTGGAAGGAGAGGTAGGGACGCGAGGCCGGAGGTTAAAGCGGGTCAGTTAGGCTTGATAAGCCGTGTGTATTGTGAAAATGTATGGCTTTTATTTGGATCTTGATTTAAATAAACTATAAAAACTATTTATGAAAGTCAGAAATTTGCATACTCTGTATATTTAATTGTACTAAGGAATTATTTTCTAGATGGCAAAATAACATCTAAAGATAATACTTATAAGATCCTTATTTCACAGACGTATAGAAGTATTTATGGATGAAATGACATATCTGGGATTTGCTTTAGAATGATCCCGTGGGAGATGAGGGTGGTGACAAAGAGGTAACAGAATTGGCCATGTTTTGATAATTGTTGAAAATGAGTGAAGGTTCCTATTATTATCTGTGCTTTTATGTATTTTACTATCTTCTCCACTTTTGTGGTGTGTTTGAACTTTTCTATAATAAAAAGCTTTAAAAAACTTTTGTTTTTCAAAAGTAAAATAAAGTGAAGAGACAGGCCACAAGTTGGGAGAAGATATTTTCATAAAAGTAACCCACAAGTGATTAGTTTCCAGATTACATAAAGAACTCTCACAAATCAATTAGAGTAAGACAGTCAGTCATAGAAAAAAGCACTAAGGTCAAGAACAGGTATTTTGCAGAAGGAAGAAAAAGGATGGCTTATAAGCCTATGAAAAGATATTCAACCTCATTAATTATTAAATCTAAATCAGACCACAACGAAATACCACAGTATTGGCAAAATTTTAAGGGTTAGTAAGGATGCAGAATAAGATCTCCATACACTGTTGGAATGTAGGAATGTAAATTTGAAAACAATGTGATGTAATCTTCTGAAGTTGAATATTAACATACCCTTAGACTTAGAAATTCCTTATATACACTTCCCCTTAAAAGACTCTTACATATGTGCACCAAGAAATATGTTTGTAGCAGCATTGTTTGTTGAATAAAATAAGTAAATGCAAAAACAAACAAAATCCCAAATGTTCAGGGACAGGGGAACAGATAGATAAATTGAATTATATTTACAAAATTGGATATTATACAGCAAAGAAAAAAAATGAACTACATTTATATGCAATAATATGGATAAAACTTTCAAAATTAAAACGTGAACATATCATAAGTACAGCAGATCCTCTACATAGGAACGAGTTCTGTTCCACGAGCACGTTTGTAAGTCCAATTTGTTTGTAAGTCCAACAAAGTTAGCCTAGGTACCCGACTAACATAGTCGGCTATATAGTACTGTACTGTAATAGGTTTATAATACTCTTCACACAAATAATACATAAAACAAAAAATGAAGAAAACATTTAAAATCTTACAGTACAGTACCTTGAAAAGTACAGTAGTATAGTACAGCAGCTGGCATACAGGGGCTGGCATCGAGTGAACAGACAAGAAGTTACTGACTGGAGGAGGGAGAGGAGGTGGGGGTTGTTAGAGCTGAAGGATCGTCAGCAGTAGGAGACGGAGGGCGAGCTGCCATTTCACTCACGCCTGACGTTGATGGCACAGGTTCTGGTTCCTTGCTGGATTTAATTCTGTCTACCCTCTTGGAAAATGATCCAGTGATGTCTGCGTAGTAGCTCTTTTTTTCTCGTCATAGGTGACAGTAATACTGGATTGCATTCTGAATGGCTGTTGCAACCTCCGTTTACCATTCTACGTTTGGGTCCTGTGCCTCAAAAGCTAACATTGCCTCCTTAGATAAAGAAAATCCCCTTGCCTTTTCCTGCGTGGTGAATCTCTTCGGTTCGTCAGTTACTTCTTCTTCCTCTTGTCTCTCTTTGTCCTTTCTCTGAGCCTCCAATTCCATCGGGTCTCCATTAGTAAGCTCCTTGTGTTGCACAGCAGCAGTACCGTACAGTAAAGTACACAAAAGCACAACCACTTGTAGAGGATGCACACACGTGACAATGTACGCCAGACACGTGAACTAACTTACGTGACTGGACACGTGAATGCACGTTCGCATCTTTGAAAGTTCGCAACTTGAAGGTTTGTATGTAGGGGACTTACTGTAGACACTTAGACAGTTTTTCGAATTTTTTTCGAAAATGACCACCCTTATATACCTACCACCCAGATCTAAAGATAGAACATTACCTGTATCCAGGAAGTACTCCTCATGCCCTCTCCCAGTCACTTACCCACTTCCTCTAGGGTAACTGCTGTCCCAACTGCTAACACCATACATTAATTTTGCTTGCTTTGAAAAGTTAATGGAATCATACAACACAAACTCTGTTGTGTATAGCTTCTTTTGTAAATGTTATATTCATAAGATTCATCCATATTGTTGAGGGCAGCAGTATTTTATTCATTTTCATTGCTGGATAGGGTTCCATTGTGTGTATATATTTATCCTTCCTGAGGTTGAAGGACAATTTGAGTGCTTCCAGTTTAGAATTATTATGAAGAATGCTGCTAAGACCATTCTTGTTCTTTTGTTTTGTATTTCCTTCTATTCAATATGGATGAATTTTTGAAACATAATTTTGAATGGAGAAGAAAGTTCCAAAAGACTACATACAGTATAATCCTATTTTTATAAAGCTCAATAGTTCTCCAGGAAAGCTGAATAAATTGTTTGTTGATATATCCATATGTGCAAAACTAATTTTTTTAATAGGCAAGGACATCATGAACACAATTCAGGATAATAATGATTTTGGGGAGGCAGAAGAATGGGATATGGGAGGAGCCCACTGTCCCCAAGTCAAGTGAAGGGTTCATTGGTGTTCATTTATGGTACTATGCTTCAAAATATATATGCACATCCATTTATATGTATAAAACATTACATCATAATTTTTAATTAACAAAAAACCACAGAATGTTATAGGGCCAGCAAGAATCTTCATCCAGGGAAAAATTTTCCTCACAGGATACATTTTGATGACAAGCTTGTGGGCAAGCTTATTCAATTTTCCAAGTATATGAGTTACTTAAGTTTCCCTTTATCTCACTCACAGGCATTCAAGATGGGAAGGAATGCTCTTAAGGATTCCACCCACTAGTTACTTGTATGTATCTTTTATAAAGATTAAGATTCTTGCATTGTGTTAAATCATGTTTAAACCGTTAGGACATGCAAAGATTAGACCATACTTTATGGGTAGCCAAGTACCACATGAAAATGAAGGTCATTTCTCAGAAGAACTACCTGGGGAAGAGTCAGATCTTTAGACTGGAAACTGGAACTAAGATGACAAGACCTAGATTGGGCGTTACGGCTGGGTTCAGCATGCACCTTGGACTGGAATTCGAAGAACTGGGATGTCTGAGATTGTATTTATGGGTAGAGTATAATCATCTGCCCTCAAACATACAGAGGGAGACTGGGACTTAGAAGGAAGGGCCCCTACAAAGGGTCCTCACTGGGTGTGCGCCTCACAGTCACCTGAGATTTGACAATCGGACAGACTTTTTGAATTGGCATCACTGCTTCATTTATTAAAGGTGAATGAACTATGTCAGGCTCTCATAGTGGAAAATTCTTTTAGGTTATCCTTTAGCAAAGTTCATTTGAATATTCTGGCTCTGCTGTAAGGAGGCAAAGAAAGGGCTCTTTATCCACACTTGTGCTAGAGTGTCAAGGAGAGTAGCGTAGTGGTAGGCGGTGGGGAGTGGTATCAGTAATCAGTGAGGGAATCAGGGAAGGAAGGATATGGAGGGATGCAGTTGCATACCTAGAAAGAAGAAACTTTTACTTCCTTCTAGCGTCAGCCTTAGAGGTCCTAGATGGTATTTTTATTTAGGTAGGTAGCTGTGTTTCTGATATGGGACTCCCAGCTTTCGAGAACTCCACTGCCCTCTCCATCATTCATGTTACTTGTACACTTACGTGGCTGCATTGAGCACCTTGGACGGGTGTTAGGTCCACACGCTCATTCATTTTAAACTATTTTCATGCTGCTGTTGCTGCATTTAGCTTCTTTTCCCCACTTTCCTAAACTGGGGAAGAAATAAAACAGTTTTACTTTTTGTAGTGTTACCGAGCCAGGTTTGTTTGTCTGACATGCAAGCCAAACGCTGAGACCCTGAGGTTTGCAGCAGACAAAGGGTTTATTCTCAAGGCCACCAAGTGAGGAGATGGGAGAACTAATCTCAAATCCACTTCCCCAAAGGCAAGGGACTTGGGATATTTATGGAATAAAGCTGGGGTGTCAGGAGCACGGGGAGTGTGAGGAAAGGTAATTAGAGACAAGAAAAAGGTGAGGTAATCATCGTTGTGCAGCTAAGCTACAGGCTTCTTGGAACACGTGCTCAGAAAATGGTGGCATTAGCATGTTCTGAGGGTGGAGTTTTTGGCCTTCTGACATGAGACATTTTCGCCATCTTAACCAGTCTTAACTGTCTGGAGCTTGAACTGGACACAGCTGACTCCAAGTTACGAATAAACAACTTGGGCAAACATCTCTTATTATTTGGGCTGTGTGACACTTGGAGTACATGCAAGTTTTTGTAAAGACAGTTAAAGCAAGCTTGGTCAGCAAGGGCAAGTTACAGGTATAATGGATCTAACTGATGATTACCCACCCCACCCCCATTTCAGTAGGTGTCCTGGGAAAAGTTAAAAACTTGGCTAATACTCTTGCTAGTGTCAGATAAATGAATCCACATTTCTCAGTATGATTATAGTGTAATTATGATTTTTCCAAGTACTCACATGCCATCTCCTATATCACATTTATACCCTTATTCATTCAAAAACATTTATGGAGCACGTGCTGAGTGCCAGGCACTGTGCTAGGTTCTGAAGATACAGATGTGACTAACCATTCCTGTCCTTTAGGAACTCTTGGTCCAGTGAGAAAGACAGACATGTTGACCGATGATGTAGTGAGTGCATGATAGCCATGATTGGGGAATAAAGGAGCAGAGAGGGTGCTACTTGGAGGGGAAGGGTGTGGTCAGCTCATGCTTCCTCCACAGTTGACTCCTAAGCTGAGTCAAAAAGGATCCTGAGTCCTTGGCCAGGATAAAGGAAGTAGGAGAAAGGAGGTAAGGAGAGTAAGAGGTAAACTTAAGGTAAGAGGCAAAGGACAGGGCTTGAGCAAGGGTGTGGAAGTGAGGAAAGAATGCAGTGTGTTGGAGATATAAAAATAGCTCACTGTTGCTAGGCTATAACGCTTGAGGGGGAAATGACAAAGGATGAAGCTAGAGAGAGAGACAGATTTTGAATGACCTTGGATGTTATGGTAAGGAATTTGAACTTTAGTTATTGGGAAACATTGGAATGTCTTAGGCAAATAATGATATGATCAGATTTTAATTATGGATCCATTACTCATGGAAGATGGGTCTGAGGAGTTCAAGACTAGAGGCAAAAAGCCTGTTAGGAAGTTATTGTAAGCAGATAGGCAGGTAATCATGAAAGGCAAATCTGGGGCAGTGGTAGTAGGGATAAAGAGGAGAGACTGACCTGCATGATTCCCAGGCTTCTGACTTGGGTGACCTGATGATGATAACACTATCAGCTGTATTTCATAGAACTGTCTAGAACCCTGAAGGCTTTACAGAGTTAAATAGGATATCTGGAACTTTCCTTATCTATACCATTTTACTCTTGTTCTGTTTACTTGTGCTGGAGACAAAAAGATTTTTAAAAAGAAGTTTAATATTGCAAGCATGTACAATCAAATATCTGATCTTTTTATTTACCTGCTCCTACTTAAAGATGGACATACAAGGAAAATGTGCCTAAGAACGTAGTTACAATAAGATGTCCTACATATAATTAACTTGTCTTTGTCTGAAGTTACTAAGTTGCCTTACCTCAGCAATGAACTTAAGACCTTTGTATTGACTTTGTGATCAGGTATCTATTATTTTCTGCTCATTTCTGCCTTTGCTATTCAACTGATTAGAGATTATCAACTGACATTCTGGTGTGTTATAAATATGCATGGATTAAAAAAACTTCAAGACATAAATGCTTTATTTAAGATGAATGAAAATTTTAAAAATTTAGAAAATTTTGGATCTTATTGCTAATAGATGGGGAATTGTTTGGAAATCAACTAAATAGGGTATACATACTAGAGATACAGATATTTTTAGAAGGGAAAAGTTAACCTATGCTAACATATTTAAAAGACATGGATTTAATACAAATTATCCATGTAGCTAATTTGGAGTCCATCTTTTAAGAGTGCCCATTTGTTAAGAGGGAACCTGCTCTCTGTGGTTATGGCAAATATAATGATTTGTCAATGGGAAGGAAACAGCTGAAGTGTTTCTTGTGTATTAGTGGCAGAAAGAATTAGAAAAGGAATAAAAAAATGTAATAACGTTTGCTTATTTGTGCTTTATGGTAAAAGACTGAGTGCTTTCTACAGTATATTTTACCTGAGGAACTTTAGGAGTAGAGTTGGTTTTCTAAATGTTTATTAAAATTTCTTTGCTGTAGGGGAGGTCAGGAAGAGTTTATAAATTCTTATGTTCCTTTAATTTCTCAGGTTTGTTTGTTTCTAAATTTGCCTAAATTTACTTCACCTTGGAGCACCTTCCACGTAGGATGTTTCCTTATACCTGTGTTTTAGAATAAGGAAGTCTTGATCGATAATAGCACTTGCTAAAATCTGTTGATAGCTTTCTATGTGCCAGACCCTGTGCTAAGCATTTTATAAGCAGTGGTTTAGATGAGTTAACTGATTAGGTCATAGTCATGCATTTGATAAGTTACTAATCCAGGGATAAGACCAGGTCACTGGCACCAAAGTTTTGTTTTAACCACTTACGGAGTTATTTGGAACTGGGACTGAAATCTGAATCAGTCTTGACATTGGATTATAGAGGTAGCCACGCACTCAAGAGACTCATTGCTCTGCCAGAGTCACGGGGAGGTTCAGCAGACCTCGGAACTGTTAGGAAAATAGTATACATAATCTGGTTTACTTTTTTTTTTTAATATTTATTTATTTGGCTACGTTGGCCCTTAGTTGCGGCACGCGGGATTTTCATTGAGGCATGCAGGATCTTTTGTTGTGGCACTAGGCCTTCTCTCTAGTTGTGGCATGTGGGTTTTTCTCTCTCTAGTTGTGGCGCAAGGGCTTAGTTGCCCCGTGGCATTGGGATCTTAGTTCCCCGACCAGGGATTGAACCTGCATCCCCTGCATTGGAAGGTGGATTCTTTACCACTGGACCACCAGGGAAGTCCCTGGTTTACTATTTTTAAAGCATTTAAGAAAGTTATAACACTAAATGCATGCATTTGGAAAGAGGAAAAGTCTCAATTCAATAATCTAAACTCTCACCCCAAGAGACTAGGAAAAAAAAAAAAAAGAAAGAAACCCAAAGCAAGCAGAAGGAAGGATTCAATAAAGAGCAGAAATCAGTGATATTAAAAAAAAAAAAGGAAAAACAGTAGAGAAAATCAGAGACAGAAAGCTAGCTCTTTGAAAAAATCAATAAAACTGACAAACTTCTAGCAAGGCTGACAACAATAACAACAAGAAGAGTGGTCAAGTTACTACTACCAGGAATTAAACAGAGGATATCACTGCAGACATTGCAGACATCAAAAGATAATAAGGGACAACTATGAACAACTCTATACAGAGATTTGACAATTAAGATGAAGTGGACCAATTCCTCGAAAAGTACAGACTACCACAATTCACCCAGTATGAAACAGATCTGAATAGTCTTATAACTGTTATGGAAATTAAACTCATAGTTTAAAACTTCCTGAAAAATACATCTGCCAGCCCACATGATTTCACTGGAGAATTCTATCAAGTTTTTAAAGAAGAGTAACACCAATTCTACACGTTCTCTTCCAGAAAAATAGAAGAAAAGGGAATACTTCACAACTCATTCTATGAAGCCAGTATTACTCTGATAGCCAAGCCAGACAAATACAATGCATAAAATGAAAACTACACACCAATATCATAAATATGGATAGGAAATCTCTTAACAAAATATAATTCAGCAGTACATAAAAATTACATATCTTTTCAGCAGGTGGTGTTGGGAAAGCTGGACAGCCGCATGTAAAGCAATGCAGTTAGAATACTCCCTCACACCATACACAAAAGTGAACTCAAAATGGCTTAAAGACTTGAATATAAACCATGACATTATAAACCTCCTAGAAGGGAGCATAGGCAAAACATTCTCTGACATAAATTGTAGCAATGTTTTCTTAGGTTAGTCTCCCAAGGCAACAGAAATAAAAGCAAAAATAAACAAATGGGACCTAATCAAACTTATAAACTTTTGCATAGCAAAGGAAACCATAAATAAAATGAAAAGACAACCCACAGAATGGGAGAAAATATTTGCAAACAATGTGACCAGCAAGGGATTAATTTCCAAAGTATACAAACAGCTCATACAACTCAATAACAAAAAAGCAAACAACCCAATCAAAAAATGGGCAGAAGACCTAAATAGATATTTCTGCAACATAGAGATGGATAATAAGCACATGAAAAGATGCTTAACATTTCTAATTATTAGAGAAATGCAAATCAAAACTACAATGAGCTATCACCTCACACAGGTCAGAAACAATACAAATAAGTCTACAAATAATAAATGCTGGAGAGGGTGTGGAGAAAATGGAACCCTCCTACACCATGGGAATGTAAATTGATGCAGCCATTATGGAGAACAGTATGGAGGTTCCTTAAAAAAACTAGAGTTACCATATGATCTTGTAGTCCTGCTGGGCATATATCCAGAGAAAACTCTAATTCAAAAAGAGACATACACCCCAATCAATATTCATAGCAGCACTATTTACAATAGCCAAGACATGGAATCAACCTAAATGTCCATTGACAGATGAATGAATAAAGAAGATGTGGTATATGTGTATATATATATATACTCACACATATGTACAATGGAATACTACTCAGCTGTAAAATAGAATGAAATTATGACACAGCAATATGGATGGACCTAGAGATTAACATACTAAATGAAGTCAGAGAAAGACAAATATCATGATATCATCTATATATGGACTCTAAAATATGATACAAATGAACATATTTACAAAACAGAAGCAGACTCACAGACATAGAAAACAAATTTATGGTTACCAAAGGGGAAAGGGGGTGGGATAAATTAGTAGTTTGGGATTAGCAGATACAAACTATATATATATAAAATACATAAACAACAAAGTCCTGTATAACACAGGGAACTATATTCAGTATCTTGTAATACACTATAACAGAAAAGAATATGAAAAACATATATGTATGTATAACTGAATCACTTTGCTGTACATCAGAAACTAACACATTGTATATTAACTATACTTCAGTTTTTTAAAAAAGCAAATAAAAAAATTATACATCGTAAGCAAGTGGGGTTTATTTCAGAGATGCAAAGCTAGTGAAAATCAATGTATTCCATCATATGAAAAGGCTAAAGACTATTTGGAATGTTTGGAAAAATGTCTTCCATGGCCTTGCATTCCTATGGAAGAGGTAAGCAGGGGGACAGGAAGCTAACATTCATCAGCAACTAGTGTGGAAGAACTGTGCTTAGTTTATGGGAGGATGACGTACATGTGTAACCTATTGTGTAGTTCTTTTTGGAATTAAATACCATTGCCGAAAAAGACCTTAATAAATATCAGACGACTTTTTAATATGCTGGAATTCTCTCCCCCGCCTTTTTAAAATAGAACATTTGTAAATCTTCCTATCGGTGCCCAGCTGGGGAGGTACTGTTCCAGACTCTATTCCAAGAGCAATCAATTATTTAGGATTTACCTTAAACAATATACTGTTGAGAATAGACAGGAGACACTAATACAAGTACTCGCCTGGTCAGGGTCAACAGCGAATAACTTCAGAGCGACATATGTCCTACGCACATTAGGACGTTTTTGCTTTTATAGAACAATTTCCCTGGGTTTGTTTATCCTGTGAGAATGGGGCAGTTCTGGGGCAGTTCTGGGGATGGGTCGGGAAATTACAGAGCACTGTTCTGGGCAACACACTTGTTTTGTCGAGGCCTACATGAGGTAATTGCGTCTTTTACCGTCCACGAGGCTCGTTTACATCTCCTCTCACACTAACAGTCCACCTCGACCCTCGCAGCGGAACGACTTTGTTACAAATTAACGCCCAGCTCTGCCTGATCTGACCTGGTTGGGAAATCGCGGCGATTCTGATGTGGGGTCGCTGCCCTACACAAGATGGACTCTGCGCCCGCCCCGTCGGACCCTCCCTCGTCGGCCACCTCGCCTTGTCCGCCACGAACACCCACACCCGAGGGCTCGAGCCCTGGCGCCCGATCTCCGCGCCACCGCCTTCTGCGCAGACACAAAGGGAGCCCCGCCCTCCGCGTGCTCGTACAGCTGTGACTGTGAAGGGCACCTTCTGCAGCCAATCAACACTCGCGAACTGGGCGCGGCCCGTTGGAGTTGGTGGAGTGTCGGCCGAGGGCGGGATCCTTGAGTGACACGAATTTTGGCCAATCATCGGAGGCCTTGTTTCGGCCTCCCCCCACCCCCACCCCAGTGCCTGCCTCCCTGCCCAGGCGCTGAGTAGCGCCGTGGGGAATGTCCCGGGGTAAGTTAGCGGAGACGCCGGTTGAACTCCGCCCGGCTGCGCTGCTAGTTTTAGGGCCTGAGGCTCGCCGCGTTCCGAAATGGCAGAGGAGTCCGACAAAGCCGTGAAGTACTATACCCTGGAAGAGATCCAGAAGCACAACCACAGCAAGAGCACCTGGTTGATCCTGCATTACAAGGTGTACGATTTGACCAAATTTTTGGAGGAGGTGAGTTGGTGGAGGCAGGATGCCGACTGGAGTTTGGGGGTTCCCTGTCGAGACTTGCCGTTCGCAGCGTGGTGGGATTGACCTGCCCGGCTCTATGTGCGCACCTGAGTGTGTTAACCAGTGCGTGCGCACCCGGCTTTGCACACCTGGGAGCTGCTCCCCGCGTCTGCATACTTGTGTGTGCACCCCCTGAGTCTGTACACCTGGGAGCGGACCCCGAGTTTGTACACCTGAGGCTGCGCGCCCGCGTGTTCACACCTGGAGGTGCATAAGCCACTGCCGCGACCAGGTGAACCAATTTAGCAGCCCTTGTAGGGCAGAAACTGTCTCCCGAGACCCTTCGCGGGCATGTAGGAGAGCACCACTTCGCACTTCGTGGGAAACAAAATCTCATCTGGAGCTGTCTTCCTAAGAGAGAGCGCAACTACGGAAGGATTTTTGAAGATCCTTTTTATCCTTGAGTGTGCATAGACCAGGTCTTCATCTAGGACAGGGGTCGTCCCACTTATTATTCCTGGAGTGGATTCCTAATTGGAGCCGGTTGGAGACCACCCACCTTGAGAGCTGTGGGATCCCACAAGAGGGGACCTTGAGTTCGGAGGTCCAGGTGTGGTCTGCGCCGGCTCTCCCCCTGGCATCCACAAGCCCACCCCACCATCCACGCCCACCCACCCGCTGTTCACCTAGAGGGCGCCCAGTGATATTTAAGGTATCCAGTGACGACTTCGGTGAGGTACAGTAGTGGACTCCTGCGAGTGAGCGTGGGGGTATGTATGTGGCTTTGATGAGGAGCAAGGGGGAGGGACAGTGAAGTGAAAAATGCCAGTGCAACTTCATCCTTAAGCAGCTTTGGGAATTGTAAAGTAACTTTGCTTAACTTTGAGGAAAACATTTCTTCGATGAGATTCTTTGTGTTGATTATAATTTTTGCAATAAATTCTAAGGAGTTTTTCTTTGCTGCCTCTGGCTGTGTTATATCACTGTGGGGGAGTTTCAGTCATAAATCTTAATGTAACACTTACTCTCCTTCATTTCCCCAGACAATAGACAGGAATGCTTAGTGATGGGAATTTTCTACATAGTTTGTGAGGAAAATGAAGATAGAGGCCTGGTCTGAGCTGGATCACAATTTATATCAAAGGACATTGGTTTTGTAGAGAATGTTTTAAAAAAAATTTTTTTAAAGATTGAAGTTGATGGTTATTAGTAAGATATATTACTGTTAAATTGTCCTCAGGTGATGTGCCAGAAGATAAAATAGTGTCCTGATCTGGTTAAGAGTGGTTTATAGCAGGGGGTCAGATCTGATCTGTCTTGTTCCTTCTGCTGAGCTACAGAGCTTATTTGCTATCAGAGATTCTTGAACTAGTAATTCTGCATCATAAGGTCAGGTCTAATTGATACCAGATGTCTGCTTAAAACTGTTCCTTCCCGCTTCCCATGGTATATGTAATTGTAGAATTTTAAGATCCATTGTGTGCTTTCTTTATTTGTGTCTATAAAAAAGAATAGCATTTATAAAATAATAGGATATTTTATGTTATGAAGCTTTGCCATTTTTTTCTTTCTTTTTTGTGGGGTCTGTCCTATTCATTGTGTTGTACAGGGGGCCTCTATGGTCTCCCCCCACCAGATGCCAGTATCACACCCTCCCCCCGTTGTGACAACCAAAAATGTCTCCAACTATTACCAAATGTCCCCTTGGGGACAACAAAGTCACTGCTAGTCAAGAATCACTGCCCTAAGATATATTTTGCATACCTTTTATGGGTACATTTCTCAGGAGATAAGGAAGAGAAGATGATTAAGCTTTACTATAAACCATTTACATTTCATTCTTATGAGGCAGAAAAGGAATTGCACAAGGTTTTCTAAGCGAAACGGGAAGAGATGCAAACCAGCTGTTCAATGGGTGAATTAGCTGACAGCAAATTCCTTTATTTTTCACTCAGTTTTCAATACTCTTTCTTTAAAAGTAGCTTGGGGAGAACATCTCTCAAGAAAAATGCGATGAGTCGAGTTTATCACTAATATTTGATAACTAATACTTATAGCAAGATAACTCAAAACTACTGTTTATAGTGAGATACATAAAAACAAGTTTACAGCGGTTCCTATAAACTAAACTTTTCTTAATTGCTTCTTGGTAGAAACTCCCCAGAATAGCCTATCTGTGACACCACTGCTCTCTGGTACTCACTCACGCCCTTCCTTTTGATCAGTGATCCTGTATCTGCTGAGTTCTTATAGTGGAGACTGTGGAACTCGAGAGGAAGAGATATCAGTTCTATTCTCCGAAGTTTCCGTTTGAGGAAGCAGGAATAACACAGAAAACAATGCATGGGCAGGGATTACACACAAAGCTGTGCTGTATCAGCCAGAGTCTAGTTCAGCGGTGGGGAGTGGACCCAGAGTGGCCGTGTGAGGCGTCAGGCAGCGACTCTGGTGAGTAGGGCCTAACATCAGCGGTGACAGACCGGCTCCCAGAGCTGGTCTGGATTAAGGTAGAACAGGACAGTGGCTGACATTGTGAAATGGGACCGATCAGAAGGATGAAGGTATGCAGCGAGGAGGAGGCTCCTGCAGCCTGTTCTAGCTGGTCATCGGCGGTGCCAGCCTTCCCAGAGCATCTGATTCTACTTTTAGGGGACATATGTTCTATTTACTGTTTTCACTATCTGTTTTCACTTTTTGTGACCATCTCTGATTAATGCAGTGTCCTAGGCTTTGGCTTCCTGCCCCAGCTTAGCCATCCTAGGATTCCCTGCCAGTGGCTTACTGCATCTTCAACATCTCCTTCACAGACCTGCAGGGCGCTCTGCCAGAATTTTCACTTCCTCCTAGATTCCTCCTGTTTCGTTGTTAGGGCAGTGCTATTTATCTCATCCCTTCTTTTGAAACAGAGAAAGGAGCCCAGAAGATATGTTTCTCCCCCCTTGCCCTGCCCCCTTTCTTCCATCATTTAAAAGCTCCAGAAATTCATGAAGGCTTTGCGTGGTAACTAAAGAAGATTCTACTTTCCCTAACTTACCCAAATATGAAAGAAGTTTTTTGTTTGTTTTTTGCCTTCCTACCTCTAAATAGTGAACTTTCATTATGGGCTAGATCTCCGTATATATCATAGATCTATATGCATGTCTGTATTCATGTTGAGACAGTATATACTGTGATGGATGGAAGGGGGTCCTAGTCTGTGCCTACGCTCTCTATGCCTCATATGCCTTATTTAACATAAAATGGGAGGATGACAATAGTGCCAACTTTGAGGGGTTATGATAAGAAACAAAATAATGCTGGTTAAACATATAACACAATGGCAGGTGTATGGTCTTCACAGTAAATGCAAACTCCTATACCTGTACAGGTCAGCATGGGGTGTGGCTTTCTTTCTGTAGCACCATATGCAGCTGAGTGCTAACATGAGATTTTAGGTGAAGGTGAAAATCTGGCAGGTGATGTTGAAACAGGAGAGCATTATAAAAATTATACCTTCTGGGCAGGAACACAAGTGAAGTTTCTAAGTTGTGCAGTGAGCTCCATCTCCTGAAATAATAGCCTTATAAAGCTGTTTTGTTTTCCAGAGAAGGGTAGACACCTGAGAGGGAAGATTGGCTCCTTATTACTGGCAATCTCAATAGCAGCAGGTGTTCAGTTACTATCTGATACTGATCTATGAGATTATGAGCCTTGTTGCCTACGTATTTTTTGAAAATTTATTTATTTTATTTATTTATTTTTGGCTGCGTTGGGTCTTTGTTGCTGTGCGCGGGCTTTCTCTAGTTGTGGCAAGCGGGGGCTACTCTTCATTGCACTGTGCGGGCTTCTCATTGCGGTGGCTTCTCTTGTTGTGGAGCACGGGCTCTAGGCGCGTGGGCTTCAGTAGTTGTGGCATGTGGGCTCAGTAGTTGTGGCTCGTGGGCTCTAGAGTGCAGGCTCACTAATTGTGGCGCACGGGCTTAGTTGCCCTCTGGCATGTGGGATCTTCCCGGACCAGGGATCGAACCTGTTTCCCCTGCATTGGAAGGCGGATTCTTAACCACTGTGCCACCAGGGAAGTCCCTGCCTACATATTTTGAAGTAGGTGGGTTTTGTTTTTCAATTCTGAGTTATAGTTTTTGAACTTATATTTGTGAATTTGAGTCTTGTCATTTCTGATTATATCATTAGCAGGGTTAACGACTGTAGAACTTTGAATGAAAATGCAGGCATTTGGGGCCAGGGAGAAAAATGGTTTGCTTTTCCCTTTCTGTGAGTTGGGCAGTAGCATTTATTCAGGTCTTATGAGTGCTGTGGAACATGAGAAGAAAATATCACATAATTGATGGCAGTAATATTAACTTGCTTTCAGTTCAAGTCTTTACATGTTTAATTTGTGAAATAGACACCTTCCTGAAAAATACTATAAAGCATAATATTTTGTGTCAAGTTGTCCTCCTTTACATGATCAAAATGGAAACTTGTTTCTGTAGAACTTTTTCTGGTGATCTTGGGATTCTGATGCTCTGTATCTGCATCTTAGATGTTCTTTTAACAGCATTCTGCCTTACAAAGCTGTTGGCTTCTGACTCACTTTTGCCTTTTGAGTCTTAGGCAGTATTCTCTGTAGCAGGTTTTGTTTTAAGGACTTACTTTTTGTTGTTTTCCTTGAACATGGCTGCCTGCTTTGCAGAGACGAGTGGTTCCAAGCCTGGGGGACCTCAGTGCCCTGGGGAGCCAGGAGGAGAGTGTGGGTGCTTGAAACTCAGTGTCCTTCATTTTGAAAAACACAGAGGACCCTACATCTTTACTGTTGGTAGGACTGTCATATTTAGTGCTAAAATCCCAAGTGCCTTTGTTTTTTTCAAGGAAGTTTGATAATATCCTGAATCTTATACTACTATAAAGCTGCAGTTGCAAATGTCTTTGATGAGTGTGAAATGGAAAAGTTATTATTATTTAACATACATAGTTTGGTAAATAAACCTCAGAAAATATGAAATCCATAGGAGGAAAATGTAAAGGGATCCTTGGTGGTAAAGGTGGTTCAGGCATCTTGGGTAAATAGCCATCAGAGCCTCATCTCACAATGGTGAATGTGAGAATTTATATGTTGAAAAAATCCAGGAGCTGTGAGCACATTTAAAGTTGTGACACTGGATGAGATGGCCGAGGGAAAGTGGAAAACACTAACTCTGTGACTAGGGCAGGGGACCTAAGATAACTAGTACAGCTTTAAAAGAAAACAGACATCCAGTTGGTACACAGCTGCTGTTATTTGCTTTGAGATTTCCCCCCAACCCCCATATCCAGGGTTCTCCATAGGAACCAGGGAGAAAGTAAAGGGAAGTTGTGAAAGAATAAAAAGAAAACCTTTGGAAGGTCAAAGGGCTAAAATGTGCTTTTCTTTCCATCTGCTGTCGTTTTACTGTGTTGCCTTCTAGAAGGTGGAGAAAACAGCCATTCCAGTTGCCCATGGGGAGTTTTTAAGTAGAGAAAGTTCTGAAGGAGTCTTCAAGGATGCCATTTGTTCCTAACACAGATGACATCTGCATGATTTTAAGAATCTGTATTATTTCATTCAAGAAAGAGATTGTTGGGCATGCGTGCAGAGGTTAAATGTTGTTTTCTAAAGGCCTCTTAAATAACTGGCCTGGAAGGGCTTGTTCTGAATGGAAATCTGATGAGGTTACTGCTCTGATGAAATCCTTCTGTGGATTTAGCTAATCCCCTGCCCTCTCCTTCCCACCCCCTCGCTGATTTCGGTCCTGCCCTCTGAGCTGTGGGTGGTACTGTGTTTGCTTGTCTGCCAAAGTCCCCGTCTCACTTACACGTGATTCCTGGGGGCCTCAGGAAGGGTCTCTCCCTCCTTCCTTCACACCGTCGTCCGTCTTCACCTTCCTTTCTTGTGGCTCTAGTTGTTAGACTGTCTTCCTCTTCAGAGCCCCTTTCCTGACATAGTCTTCAGGATTTCAGTGGTTCCATCACATTGGTTGTTGATTTATGAGTTTTCAGTTCAGGTAATGTATGTTGTTATTGTGTTAAAGAATGTGATTTCTAGAAGAACATAAAAAACTTCATTTTGTAGAAACAGACTGTCATTTCTCTGCTTAGTCCCTTTCCATGGCTTCCCAATGCATTTAGAATAAAATGCCACCTCTCTCCCGGTGTAACAAACTCTGCGTGATCTGGCCCCTTCCTTCCTCTCCCACCTCAGCTGGTAACACTGTTGCCTTGCCCTCCACACCTTTCTGTGTCCCTAACAAGTCAGGCTTGTTTCTGCCTTAAGACCTTTGTGCAGTTTTCCTTCTGCTTGGTGTGCCCTCCTTTCACCACCCTCTTCAGGTCGCCGCCCAATGTCTTCTACCAGAAAGGGGGATGTTCTGTCTCATCCTGCAGTGTCGGAGGCCCCGGGGCCCAGTGTTTTCCACTTTCCCTCAGCCGTCTCATCCAGTGTCACAACTTTAAATGTGCTGACAGCTCCTGGATTTCTATCTCCAGGTCACAAAGATGTCTCTCCTACACTCAGGATTCTCGTATCCGCAACTCACTTCGCATCTCCACTCAGATCTCTAACATGCCTCTCAGACACAACGTGTTGAAGACTGAACTGACCTTCCCTCACACATCTTGCTGCCACCTTCCGTATCTCAGTGATGACACTTCCATCCATTTGCTCAGGTCGAAAACCCTGGGGTCATGTCTGATCCTTCTGTCTCTCTCACACCCACACTGAATCCCCCAGAACATTCTGTGGGCTCAACTTTTATAAAGGAGTCAGAATCCAACTAATCTTTCCCCCTCTATGCCGGCTCCCTGCTCCAAGCACCATCACCTCCAGCCTGGTGACCCTCACCCCTGACTGTGTATTTTTGGTAGTAGAGTGCTATTTTAAGATGTCAGATCCTATCACTTTCCTATTCAAACCCTTCAGTGGCTAATGACACCACCCAATTTAAGACTTTGGATATAGCTGCAGTAATCAAGAAAGCGTGGTCCTGGCAAAGAGACGTATACGTAGATCAATGGAACAGAGTAGAGAAACCAGAAGTAGACCCATGCAGATACTTCTTACTTTTGACAGAGATGCAAAAGCAATTTGATGGAGGAAGGACAGCCTTTTCAACAAATGGTTCTGGAACAATTGGACAACAGTAGTCAAAAATATAAATCTTGACCCAAACCTCACACTTTATATAAAAATTAACCCCAAGTAGATCATAGATCTAAATATAAAATTTTAAGATTTTGAAGAGACTTAGGATTAGGCAAAGTTCTTAGACACAACAGCAGAAGCATGATCCATATAAGAAAAAGTGGATAAATTGGACTTCATAAAAATTAAAAACTCTGTTCTTTAAAAGATCCTGTTAATAGAATGAAATGACGGGGCCATTGACTAGGAGAAAACTTTTTCTAATCTCATATCTGACAAAGGACTTATATCCAGAATAATAAAGAATTTTCTAATCTCAACAATAAGGAAACAAATAATCCAAATAGAAAATGGGAAAAAGACTTGAATAGACATTTCCTCCAAGAAGATATATGAATGGCAAATGAATACATGAAAAGATGTCCAACATCATTAGCTGCTAAGGAAGTGCAAATTAAAACCACAGTGAGATACTATAACATACTTGTTAGAATAAAAATTACTGATAACCCAAATTCTGGTGAGGATGTAGAAATGCTAAATTGGTCATGCATTGCTGGTGAGAATGCAGAATGGTACAGACACTCTGGAAATCAATCGACCTGTTCTAAAAAGCTAAACATAGACTTACCGTATGACCCAGCAGTAGCACTCCTTGACATTTGTCCTAGAGAAATGAAAGTTTATGTCCACATAAAAGCCTGTACGCAAATCCCAGCAACTAGAACAATGCTGGCACAGAGAGAGGACTCAATATTGATTGATTGAATGAATAAAAGTTTGTAAGTGTAAACAATATCAGACAATTGATACAGAGTGGCTGTTGGGCTGGCAGCTTTATTTGTAAAGCCCCGAACTGGAAACAACTCAACATGTTCCTCAGTGGGTCCCTGGTGAGACTGGTACATGCATAGAGGGAAGACAACTCAGCAGTAAAAAGGGAATAAAGCAACCTGACTGGGTGTCAAGGGTATTACGCTAAGTGAAAAAAGACAGTCTCAAAAGATTGCACACAGTGTGCTTCCATTTCTGTGACATTCTCAGAATGACGAGGTCACAGAAGTGAAGAACAGATGATAGGTGGTGGGGGAGGGGGACTGCAAAGGGGCAGGAGGGGGAGCGCCTTTGTGGTGACAGAATGGTCCTGTGTTCTGTGAACCTGCATGTGGGAAAGTGCCACAGACCAGGACACAGAGATACACCAGACAGACACACAAGTGCACACAACAACTCTAAGTCAGTCTAGTGACCCCTATTTAAGATATTTGCTGGTTTTGACGATGCATTACAGTTATGGAAAATGTTGCCCATTGAAGGAATCTGAGTGATGGGCACATGGCACCTCTCTGCAGCTATTTTCAATATAAAGAGTTAAAACAAAAAACACATTCATCAGCTCCCTCTCTTTTGTGGTTAAAGCCAAGCCTGTAAGGCAGCTACAAGGTCCCACCGCCTTCTGGCACGTACTGCGTCATGCATGCTGATGCCCTTGCTCTTCTATGAACGTGCCAGGAAGCCTTCCACCATATAACCCTTTGCGCTGGAAGGTTATCCCCCAGATAGCAGCATGCTCACTCCTTCGCTGTCTCAACGAGGCCTCTCCTGAACCCCGTTTACAACTGGTCACCCCCCAGCCCCTGCATTCTGGGCCCACCACCCTGCTCTGGTGTTTCTTTTTCCTGTAGCATATGTCACCTTCTGACATGCCATGTAACCTATTTCTCACGTTTACTGCTTATCTGTCTCCCTCCACTGGAATGTAGACTCTGTGAATGCAGGAAGTATCCCAGCAACTGGAACAATGCTGGCACATAGAAAAGACTCAATAAATAGTTATTTATTGAATGAATAAGTGAAAGTTTACGAGTGTAAAATATTAGAAAATCGATGCAGAATGGCTGTTGGGCCAGCGTGGATAATTTCCTGACAGCTTGTTTTATTTCTCTCCTGCCTCCAGTTGCCTGTTTTAGCCAATTTTTTTTATTCTTAACACTAGATATAAAAGGAAAAATAGGCCTAATGATTTGGTATTGAGGAGGACTGGTTCCACCCTCAATCCTCCTTTTCAGTCTCAATTGTAGCCTGTCCTGTCCTCTCATCTTTTGGCCATTCCAACTCAAGATGGATCCTAGCGTAGATAGAGGAATAGCCCCTCTTAGATCATAACCCATCTTCCACTGGGCCCTCAATTTTGGTGGCTTTGCTTGTTCTTATGAGGAGCGTTGGGTTGAGCTGGGTCACAAGGCAAGCGGTGCGTGCTCTAACTCTCCTGTCCTCGGTGTCCCCTGACTGCTCTTGTCCCTCGGAGGCAGACCTGTCCCTGCCCCTTCCTCTACCCCAGGGTCATTACTTCTCAGTCTGGGACTTACTCTTCCCTTCAGAGATCCCAGGAGTTGTTACGTCTCCAGTGAACTCACTTATTTAACCTAATGATATAAGTTTAGTGATGGTAGAATTAAAAATATTGGTCAGGGCACACTGACTAAATGCAAAATTATCTTTGATTCATGGTAAATTTGGGGCCAAACATTTACTGTCTCAACTCTAAAAGTAACCATGGGGCTTCCCTGGTGGTGCAGTGGTTGAGAATCTGCCTGCCAATTCAGGGGACACGGGTTCGAGCCCTGGTCTGGGAAGATCCCACATGCCGCGGAGCAACTGGGCCCGTGAGCAACAGCTACTGAGCCTGCGCGTCTGGAGCCTGTGCTCCGCAACAAGAGAGGCCGCAACAGTGAGAGGCCCGCGCACCACGATGAAGAGTGGCCCCCGCTCGCCACAACTAGAGGAAGCCCGCACACAGAAATGAAGACCCAACAGTCAAAAAAATAAATTTATTAAAAAAAAAATATATATATATATATATAAAATAAAATAAAATAAAAGTAGCCATGAATGATTTTTCTTCTCTTTCTTTTCAAGGAGAGAACACTATAACAGCACTCTGCAGGATAGTTACCAGCTCACAGCTGCATTGCTTATCTGTTCTCATCCTAATGACCTTTAAGAATGATTTCATGTAGCGAATGTTCTTTGTCCTTATGGTATGTTGTTTCTATTAACTCTTGTCATTGGGTCTGTGGCTTAGTAGGATCAAGCCAGTTGATTAAATCCACAGAAATCTCTTCAAGATGAAGGGCAGGGTGGAAAGAAGGGGTCCCTTGGGGTTTGGGGTTTGGTGCTGGACTTAGCCTCAGCAGTTTACAGGGACCAGGTGCTGTGTGAGGTTCTGTGCAAGGTTCTTTCTGGCAGTATTGAATGTGCAGTATTGAATAAGAAAGGGAACGAAATTGATATTGATGGAACACCTATTACATGCCAGGTATTATACTAGTTATATCACTAATCTCTGTAGTTTAAGTGGGAGAGGTATCTAATGATGGAGAAATGGAAGCTCAGGAAGAGCTGCTACCTTCCTGGGTTGCTCTGCTAAGACGTGGCAGAGCTGGATCTTGAATTCAGCTTCCTTTGCTTCCAAACCTGGGCTTCTTCCGTAACACAGTACTACCTGGATGTGGAGGCCAAGACAGCTGGAGACCAAACCGCAACAAAGGTGCAGGGGCTATGGCCAAATACGTGACTGCTGAGGGGTCTGCTTTAACATTTTGTTGAGTGATATGGGGAAGGGTTATTGATAGCAATTGGGAGGTGACATGTGCGTGATTCTGTTTTCTCATTGCCTCCCCCAAACAAAAACAAATAAAAAAGTGATCAACAGTGCATTTTTATCCATGTGAAATCCGGTTATTTACAGTGCCTGCAGTTCCTCCGGGGTGCCATTGTGTCTCTGCCTCCGGGCCTTTGTGTTCTCCATTTTCTTTGCATAGAACACGCCCTTCCCCACCCCTTTTCACCTGGTGAACCACCAGTGTACCTTTTACACCGGACTAAGCACCCCCTCCTTAGCAACCCATCCCTGGCCGCTTCTCACCTCCAGCTCTGGGAGAGCTCATCCCTCCCTCTGTTGTGCCGTGGCTCTGCACCTGGGGCTTACTATGTTTAGCTCTTACTTGTCTGCATGTCACTGGAGTGTAATTCCCTGAGGGCAGGGCCATGACTTACCCACCTTGGAAACAACAGAGCTTGGCGTGGCACTTGGCAGATGTTTGAGTGAGCGGGTGGGTCTCATAAGCCAGCAGCGGGAATGCAAAGATGGGCCTTGTTTCATGTTTCATTGCATCATTTTCAGAGTGAAATGAGGAGAAGTAATTCAGATGATGCCTGTGAGCCTCTGGTCCCTAAGCTTTGAGGGTTCAGTGAGAAGGTGTGCAGAAAGCCCCGAGGCGGTGCAGACGCAGGTTCCAGCCCCTTCACCCAGTCCACAGGGGGGCAGAGCAGAACAGAGGTCTGGGGAACCCAACCAGCTTCAAGGCCATCACCCTTTGCCTTATCAGAAACAGTGTCTAGAAATGATAGGAAACATTTGGCCGTCTTGTTATTTTTTTCTAAATTTTATATAAATTGATTGCACTCCAAATAGTTGTTTTCATTTTTGGCTTAACTATTGAAGATCATCTCTTTAGATAAATTGGTTTTGCCTAGTCATTGTTTATGCACAGTCTTGTTTGTGCCACCGTTTTCTGGCAGTGTTAAGTGTTTGGACTGAAAGATCCTATTTAAAACTCCAGAACTGGTGGACTTTGGGTCCATATAACATTACATTTATGTGGAAAGGGTTTTTCTATTATTATCATTCGTTTTTGCCTAGTTAAGCAAACCCTCGAAGTGAATGGCTTTGACCTGATGAGTATTGCGATACTGCAGTGTGGTTCTGCATTCCCTTCTGGGTTTTTTTATTGGGACAACCTCGTAGCCAGACAGAGCCCTGAGACAGAAGCATGTCTATCCTTTGAATTGTCCTTAGTTATTAAGGCCCAGGAAGGCAGGGCAAATGACAACATTTCTTGGGGTCTAGAAGTGAGATTCCCCAACAAAGTCCCCAAAGAGATATGTACAAAGAAACTTTATTTTTAAGGCATCTAAAGTCACTGTGTTCAGAAACATGAAAACGGCCATTTAATTTGCCCATTCAAAAAAGAGAGGGGAGGTTGGACTGTAAGTCAGACCCCAGTGTTCTGGTCCTGCTACTCCATGAACTGTCAGTGCGATGTTGGGCTTAATTTCTCTGGACCCCCGGTTATCCATCCGTGAATTTAAGGATGTTGGGTCTCTGAAGGTTCTTTTAGACTCTGAACTTCTGGGGTTTTTAACATGTAGCCTAGCCTTTTGAGTTAAGATCTCCAGTTGAGTTTTATGCTTTGGATGCTTTGCTCACAGGTGAGGTGGAGGGCAGCCGACTTTCAGGAAGCCGAGAGGGGCTTCTTATTAAGGCTGGCGCCTGTGGGCCGGTAGAGGGAAAGAGAGGGGTTTGTGCTGCTATGCTGGTCAGATTGCTGCATGTCTGCAGTGGTGCTCTCCCTGTCTGGATTTTGAGCCTCTCTGTTCTAACCATGACAGGTCCATCCGGCATTTTGTCATGGTCGCCCTGCTCTTCAGGAACCCACAGTGATCCTCAGTGTCTTCCACTTCACACTGGCTCTCAAGGCCCTAATGGTTTGGTCCTTCTAACCATCCAACCTGTGTTAGGATTCTCCAGAGAAATAGAACCAATAGGAGATACTCATACATATTTCATATATATATTTATGTATGAAGAGATTTATTATAAGGAATTGGCTCCCATGATTATGGAGGGTGAGAAGTCCCCCAGTCTGCCATCTGCAAGCTGGAGACCCAGGAGAGCTGGTAGAGTGATTGTCTGAGTGTGAAGGCCTGAGAACCAGAGGAGTCAATGGGAGGCTGAGGGCGGGGGAAGGAGAGATAAGATATCCCAACTCAAATAATGATACAGGAAAACAGGTGAATTCTTCCTTGCTCCACCTTTTGTTCTATTCAAGCTCTGAATGGATTGGATAGTGCCCACGCACATTGAGCAGGGCCATCTCCTCCACTGAGTCCACTGATCCAAATGCTAATCTCATCTAGAAACACCTCCCAGAAATCAAGTTTCACCTCAAGTTGACATGTGAAGTAAGCCATCACACAGCCTCACATGTTTTACTTTATTCACACTCGTCTCTTCAGTTGCCCCAAGTATGCCATGCATATTTCAGCTCTACCCACCACCGGTCCCTCCCATCAGGAAGCTTGCACAAGCCTCTTAGATAGCCTCATCCACCAGAGGGCAGACACAATCACAGAGAGATAGACAAAATGAAAAGGCAGAGGATTATGTCCCAGATGAAGGAACAAGGTAAAACCCCAGAAAAACAACTAAATGAAGTGGAGATAGGCAACCTTCCAGAAAAAGAATGCAGAATAATGATAGTGAAGATGATCCAGGACCTTGGAAAAAGAATGGAGGCAAAGATCGAGAAGATGCAAGAAATGTTTAACAAACACCTGGAAGAATTAACAAACCAACAGAGATGAACAATGCAATAAGTGAAATGAAAAATACACTAGAAGGAATCAGTAGCAGAGTAACTGAGGCAGAAGAATGGGTAAGTGACCTGGAAGATAGAATGGTGGCAGTCACTGCCGTGGGTCACACATGAATAGTCAAAACTATGAGGCTATATCTGTTTTTCTTCTTTAACCTCAAATTAATTGTATGCTTTTTCAGGATCAAATTGTGTCTATTTTTCATGTACTTTTGTGTGTCCCAGGCGATGCTTTGCACATAGTATTCATAAATATTTGGATTAAATGAATTAAACAGAATTGAATATGAAATTATATGGTTTCTGAATGGTAAGAACTATTATAGTTCAGGAGAAGGAAAGGGGTGTGAACTAGAATAGTTGGAATGGGAAAGTTGTTGTCAGTCACTTAACCAGTTGCATATACTAGTTCTAAGACCAATGTGTAATCAGCCGTGCACATCTCCTTTATTTATCCAAACTTGCTTACAAATACTTCTTTGTATCTGCCATGTGCCAGGCATTGAACTAGGTATTGGGCAGCAGGGATGAGTAAGACAGACAAAGGCCTCTGTCCTCATGAATCTTACAAATGATTGACAAAATAGAGCTTCAGGAGTTCTAGGTGCTGTGAAGGAAAGAGCAGGGAGGGGATAGAGACCGTGGTGTGAGGATGGGGTAGGCCCTTCTGGATGGGCAACTCAGCGAAGGGCTCTGAAAAGCTGACATGTGAGCAGGGATAAACAAGGGGACAGACGAAATCTCATCAAGGTTTGGGAGAAGAGCATTCCACACAGAGGCAAATGTAGGGGTTCTGAAAATCCTCAGATGTTAGCTTAGTCCAGGGTAGCTGGTCATAGTGGAAGCGAGAGAGGTAACAGGTAAACAGGTAACAGGCATGATGGAGTAAGCACAGTCGATTGTGGGAAGGATGGAGAAGAAGCAGGAGACCCGTTAGGGGTCAGTTGTGGTTGTCCATTCAGGAGATGCTGGTTTGGTCTTAAGGTGGTAGCATTGGAAGTGGGGAGAGGTGGTTAGCTTCTGAATATGTTGTGAAGATAACCAGCTGGATTTGCTGATGGATGGCAGTGAGAAGGAAAGAGGAATGAAGTTTGATTTCTAGTTTTTGGCTGCAGCAACTGTATGCATGGTGGCAACATTCACTGCGAATAGAAAAACTGGGAAGGAGTGTATCTGGGGGCAAAGTAAAACGTTCAGTTTTGGTTATGTTATGTTCAGGATGCTCACTAGACATTGAGTGAACAGGTAAGTAGGCTGTTGCATGTGGGAGAAGTCTGGAGCTCAAAGGAAGCCTAATGAACTGCACTCGCTAGAGAACAGGTGATATTCTGGGTCGGAGACCAGGTAAGATCACCAGGAGAGCTAGTACAGGTGGAATGGGAGAGCGCCAAGGACTGAGCGCTGAGGTTGAGACTCGGAGAAGATCAGGAGGGGAAATAAAGTTGAAGGGAAACTAGGAGAGCCTGTTGTACTGGAAGCCACGTGAAGAAAACATTTCAAGGAGAAGAGATCCACTGTGCCAGCATCGCTGAAAGCATTTATGCTGTGAGCAGTAGAAAGCCAGTTGTAATTCCAGGACCTGGTAGCCACCATTCTCTTTATACCACAAGAATTTACCATGTCTTTCTGAAAGTGTTCTTAGGAATGGGTAGAGATTGTGACAGTTGATGTCTTCTGAATTATGGATTATGCCAATGTTTCATCTTTTAAAATCTATTTCCTGTTTATTTGCTTGCAAATAACCCTTATATACAAAAAGATGTAAAAAATGAAAGCTATTTCCACTTATTTTATTGGTATTCCCTAGTTTGTATCTGGAGATTCTCATATGTTATCAGCGCAAGGTGGTACTTGGGGACCTTATAATAAGTAGAGGTTTTACAGAAGCAGACAGGGAATTATGCACATGGAAAATGGAATCTTCCTCTGGAAAAATGGGAGATTTTTTGTTAGAAGGACAATTCCAGTGGGAATGGCTTGTTTTGCCATGGCTGCCACCGGTTCTGTCCTTCCTGGGTCCTCCTACCGTCACCGCTGACGTTCCCTCCAGTCTTTCTCTCTCTCTGGGCTCTACAGTGGCTGACTGCCTGCACATGGTGGGATGAGTGGAGGTCCTAGCGAGTGACCCTTTCTTTACCAGGACAGATTTCTGATACAGACTTCACCAAAATTTGTCTCAGACTTTTTTTTTTTTTTTTTTTGCGGTACGCGGGCCTCTCACTGTTGTGGCCTCTCCAGCTGCGGAGCACAGGCTCCGGACGCGCAGGCTCAGCGGCCACGGCTCACGGGCTCAGCTGCTCCACGGCATGTGGGATCTTCCCTTACCGGGGCACGAACCCGTATCCCCTCCATCGTCAGGCGGACTCTCAACCACTGCGCCACCAGCGAAGCCCCGTCAGACTCTTTTTTGTTACCTCTAATCTTGCCTGCCTGTAACGAGGCATTTTGGTCTTTTCCTTAATCTTTTAGAAAATCCTCAGATAATTTTGCTTTGCATGCCTGTTCTTATATCACTTTCCTTTTTCAAAGCCTTGCCTTTTCTTTGGGCTACCCCAAATTCTATAACCTGCCCCAAAGATAGTAGTATGTTCTCTGAGAGTTTCTGGAAAGAAATGGGAGACATAGACCATCTCTGGGAATAATCAAGACGGCGCCAACACCAGCGTTCCCAGTTTTCTTTCTTTGTCACTTTCGGGCGCCAGCAGGTAAGGAAGAGCATTTCTTTTAGTCTTCAAATGTGATGGTTGCTTATTAAAACGGCAGCATGAACTTAAGTCACAAGAGTGAGGACAGTGACAAGACGAATTGCGGAGTTCCACACCATCATGATTTAGACTTGATTTCCTTGGCAGTGTGTCTCTGTTTGCCTCTCCCTGCACATAACAAGCCAGTCCCATATTTATTGTCTTACCAAGACTTGAATTATATTTTTCCAAAAATCAATTTTTAGGCTTTGTTTCCTTACTAATTGTTTAAAAAAATCCAAATAATCTTAAAAAGTAGAGCAAATGTATTTTAGCATCAATTCATTTATTCTATATTTTTTCCTAAACAGTGGTCATTCAAACCAATATAACCCAAGATGTTTCTCTCATTCTCTATTTTTTCCTTAGAAAACTGCCTTATAAAAAAAAAATGAAAACTGCCTTATAAATGGTTTAGGCAGGGTCTGAATCATAAATGGTTACATATGTGCATGCATACACATATGCATAATGCATACACACTTGCACATGCAATGCATGTGTGCATACATACATGTAGACACATACTTCTTTGTTTCCTGTGCTTGATGAGAAATTAAGTTGAGAAGTCCTTTTGTTTTAGGTGAAGACTATTGTGTTACGGTCTATGAAGTAGAATTGTTTACTTTCTTCAGTTTAGCACTTTAAAGATAAAATTATATATATATATAATAAATTTATTTTATTTATTTATTTTTGGCTGTGTTGGGTCTTCATTGCTGCGTGCGGGCTTTCTCTAGTTGCGGCGAGCGGGGGCTACTCTTCATTGCGGTGTGCGGGGCTTCTCATTGCAGTGGCTTCTCTTGTTGCAGAGCACAGGCTCTAGGCGCACAGGCTTCAGTAGTTGTGGCGTGTGGGCTCAGTAGTTGTGGCGTGCGGGCCCTAGAGCGCAGGCTCAGTAGTTGTGGCGCACAGTCTTAGATGCTCCGCGGCATGTGGGATCTTCCTGGAACAGGGCTCGAACCCATGTCCCCTGCATTGGAAGGCGGATTCTTAACCACTGCTCCACCAAGGAAGTCCCAAAATTCTATATTTTTAAAACTTGTATAATTTTCTGATTGTTTACAAAAGGCCAATCTATGTTTTTGTTTTTTGTTTTTGCGGTACGCGGGCCTGTCACTGCTGTGGCCTCTCCCGTTGCAGAGCACAGGCTCCAGACGCGCAGGCTCAGCGACCATGGCTCATGGGCCCAGCTGCTCCGCGGCATGTGGGATCTTCCCGGACCGCGGCATGAACCCATGTCCCCTGCATCGGCAGGTGGATTCTCAACCACTGCGCCACCAGGGAAGCCCCAATCTATGTTTTTAACCTCATTTGAAATTTTCCTTTGAAGATAGGCTGTAACTGGAAAATAATGATTTAATTTGGGAGACTTGTCTATGGTCACATATCTTTAACAGGACCCAAAAGTTAAGGAACTCATGAATGAAGCCACCCACACAGAAGAAACAACAATCTGTGAATTTGCATAATTTGTGTGTGCTGCATAAGTTAGTCATTTTGTGTCTCCCACGTTGTTGCTTCTGTGCCTGTCAGGCTGTGCCTAAGAATAAACAGACTGTTCGAGAATTAACAAACCACGTTTGTCATTGCCACGGCCTTGGAGATGCATCAGGAAGCTTCAAGCTGGCTTTCAGAGTGAGCCAGTCAACAGCCTGTACCTCCAGGGCGGCTTCCCATGTTTAAGTGGACTCATATTCTGTGCCCCAGTGGAAGGCTTTTAAATAAGTGTGGAAATGCGTTCAAGATGTAGATTGGGTAAAGACTGAGAAAAGCTTTTTGAGATTTTGAGAGCTTTATGGAAAAGCAAAGAGGACATTCCCAAAGGATGAAAAATGTGTGCCTAATGGTTTTATTGTCATGTGAATAACTGGGAAATAAATGTCTTACTATTGGAGAAAGTTTGTCTGTACTTTCAAGTAGGAAATTGAATACAAAGGAATCGTTTTCACCCAGGTTGTGAATGGTTTATATTGCCACATTGTCATCTGTGGCTTCTGGAGTAGCCTATTTGGTTAAGTAAACGGGCCACTTCCTTTTAACTCATTTGCCTGGAAAACATACTCATTTTTCTGTCTGTCCTTCAAACAGCACCCTGGTGGGGAAGAAGTCTTAAGGGAACAAGCTGGAGGTGATGCTACTGAAAACTTTGAGGATGTCGGACACTCTACAGATGCTCGAGAATTGTCCAAAACGTTTATCATTGGAGAGCTGCATCCAGTAAGCACCTTTTGGGGGCCTTGTTTCTCTTTAAGGCTGTGGGTTGACCTTACTCGAATCTGTAGACTTGCATATTACAAAATTGAAAAAGGAGAAAAGCAAAAAACAGTTCCTCCTGACTTTAGAAATAAATTGACCAGAAATTTCTTTGCATTTCCCTGGTTGCACTTTTCACCAGCACTTAGAATCCTCTCACTCCGGGGTCACGTCCTGGGGACGGTGCGTCTCAGACTCTGAAGTTTCCCTGAGCAGCAGATTTTAGAAGGTGGGGGTAGTGACCCAGAGTAGGGTTATTTTGTCTTTCTTTCTTCTTTGACCAGAATATTTTTCTTAAGAAACTCCTTTCTACTTTCATTAGTTTGAGGATATTTAAATTCTAAAAAATGATTTAGAAATTTAAAAAAAATCAGCTATGTTAAATGAATAAACTCTGCCTTCTGTAAAACCCACACATGGTCCTCAACCTTGTCACTCTACCTGAGACCTTTGAGAACATCATCTTTGGTGGCAGTCCATGGACTGATTTTGCAGAAACGTAGGCTTGTTTTGGCTTTTATGTAAACCCAGGGCTGTAATAGGAATTTAGGCCCTTCTGCAGCATTTTAAAATGTACATTTATAACTTCACTCATCTGTCAACCAAAGTCATCAGGAATATAGCTGCAAACTTGGAGATGTGCAAACTTGGAATCTGGAGCAGACAGGTAGATCCCTCTCACCTCTAGAGAGACCCTGGACCTCTCCTCAGAGCCAGTGCCTTCCTTTCTCCTCCTCCAGCTCTGGGCACGTTACCAGTGGCCAACCTGAAGGGGTGGAGGTGCTCCTAGAAGCGGGCTCCAACAAGAAAAAAACATAGCAAATAGCCTCAACCCCAGTGAGCACACCTAGAAACCATATGAAAAACAGCCATACAAAAAGTTCTGTTGCATCTAATTGATGCTTCTTGTAGTGACTGTGAATAAAGGAAAGGTTGAAGTAGGCTCTTTGGGGAAGCCTGAAGGTAGGAAATCTGTTTTAGAGCAGTTTCCGTCGAGTGAGACGTGGTTTTTTTGGTGGTGGGAGATGGTACTTTGAGAAAGGAAGCTTCATTTATCAGGAAGGTTTATTCATCCACGTATTTTCATCTTTATCTTCATATGTCACCAAAGCGAAATAGTTGTATGGTAATTGGAAAGGCCTTCCCTTAAAATGTTCCATCCTGTCCTTATTCTTTCCATTCCAAAGCTTGTGAGGGTAGAGCAGGTGGGATTTCAGACTGTGACTGCAGCATTTCTGCCTCACCTGTGATCACCCTTTAGGGAGTAGATTATAACCCTATAATTGGGAGACTGCAGGAATTCACTGAGGATACCACACAAATTACACACACACACACACACACACACACACACACACACACACACACACACACACACACACACACACACACACACACACACACACACACCCTACCCCCCCCCCCCCACCTCAAAGTGAATTTCAGAGGATAGAAGGGAAGAATCTAAGTAGGTCTCAGCTGCTCCCTGAATTACAGATCATAAATATATATACAGATCAGCATATAAATATGACTATCATGCTATTTTAAACTTTGGAACGCTAGATCGAAATAAATATAGGCACTTAATCTGCTATTAATTTTTGCAGTCAGATGGATCAAACTGTATTTGATAACCTAGATGGAACCTAAAATGCTAATTACTGAATAATAATTTTTTTTTTTAAATCTCAGTAAAAGCGAGTACTTTGGAAATGGTAGTTTTACAGATGTTTTTCCTTTCATAATGGACCTTACTTTTTTTTTCCTTAATTGCAGGATGACAGGTCAAAGATAACCAAGCCTTCGGTAAGTGTGACCATCTCCAGTATCTCAGCTATAGTTATCTGCGCTGTATTTCATACCTGTCAAACTGGAGGGCATTTATTTACCTGAGACCAGCTTAGGTCTTTCTAGGTTAGATGAATATGTACCCTGTTGTCTCAGCAAAATTTTTTGTTTGTTTAGGCCGCTCAGTATATTTCATTAGGATAGCTTGTATATTCTTGTCACATGACTCTCAATACTTAAAATAACTTTTTCACCATAATTATCAACAGATACCTTTTGAAGAGCTACTTTTTATAAGTAGCATTGTGCTTCTGATCTGAAAGATTTGACATAAGCCTTCTTTTCAGAGAACTTAAAATCTGAGCAGAGGTCTTAATACTTAAACCTTTAAGGACACTACCTATGTCTTCTTCATCTTCATGTCTCTGGGACATAGTAGGTATTCAGTAAATATTTGTTGGTTGAATTTAATGCTAATTAAAGAACTTTTTGATGTATTTTTCCTTAAGGAAGAAAAATAATTCTAGTAGTGCTACTCTTATGCCCTGGTTCACTAGCCCTTCTCTCTGAACTGATCACCTCACTTAGATGACTTAGTACCTTTTTTGAGGCTCCTTTTTGGGCTGTTGAAATTCTGTGATACATGAAGTTTTTTGCTTTTTCTCTAAAGTCTGTCAGGGAAAAAGTGTAATTTTTCCCATTAGGTGTTCAGTATGTTAGTAAGCTTGGTGCATATCATTCAGCTGTAGTAAAACAAGGATTTGCTAAGGCTTGTTACCTGAACTTGGAACTAATGTAGGTCCAGCCATGTCCTGAACCACGATTCCTACCAGCAGAAAGCAAGCACCAATTAGAGCTAAGATCTCCTACATAACTGTTTTACTTCTGAGAGGCAGACTCTTCCTTTAGAACATATGTGACTTTGCTGACTTAGAGCAGAACTGGAGGAATATGGGACAGGAACTTGCTATTTTTCTTAGAGGCCATAAGCAGACACAGTGAAAGAAAATACATGACCACTTTCCTAGATTTATCTTTTCTGTGCTTCTAGTTTATCAGAAGAGAGTGTTCCTTGTTGGGTGTGTCTTATAACCATTCCATCTATCTCCAGTCTGATAAATGTACACTGTGGTCTGAATTTTTGTCTGCTGAAGATATTCAAATTGTGAAGGAATCTGCACCAAAGATTATTAGCTTGAACCTGCCCAAAGGGAAACGGTGAAGCTGCCAAGTTAAGATATTTGTAGACACAGAGACACATTTTTAAGTTAGCAAATCCAGGTCTATCAATTTGACATGGACGATATCATTAGTGGCAATACCTACTGATAGGATTTTGTGGTTGCAGTTTTCAAAACATTGCTATGTTAGTGAATTGTTTTGGTTCTCATGATATCACGGGGGAATTCCTGGACCTTCTAGGGAAGGTGAAGGCAATGAAACTCAACCTTGTTCCAGGCTTTGACCTTGTTCAAGGTCACACACTGCAGACCCACTGCTAGCACCCACTTAAGGCTTGGCAGTTGCAAGTCTCTCATGCCTCCGTAGGCTCTAGCCTTCGCATCAAAGGCATCACTCCATCAGCAGTATTTTTAGGAAAGCCTTCCAGTGAAGAAATAGGCTAAGTGAGATGAAGTTATAAATGAGGTGACTTTGATTTGCAAAAGCTCAGTGGGCTTTGCATGCTTTTATTGAGAGCTTATCATGTACTGATTTCATTGTTAACCTTTTCCTGCTTGAAATTGAACCCCTCAAGGTCACGGAGTGAACAGGAGGCACAGCCTGTAATAAAGACCAGAGTCTTTTTTCCCTGTTCTGACAAATTTGTTAGTTACATACCAAAACCCAACTGTGGCCCAAGTGCTAATTCAAACTTGCCTTAACTCTTAAGCATCCCTGGGTTAAGAGCCTAACAGATAATAAGCAATCAAAAATGCATATTGTCTTTTACAGTTCAGCTCTTTAGAGGATCATTGTTGTTGCTGGCGGTGACGATGCACTAGTAGTGGAAGGCAAGCCAGCCAAGTTTCCATGCCGAGTTGTCAGCATGTTTGGTGAAATGCATGTGCTCGGTATAACAAAATAACAGATCCGTGTTTGCCTTCTGTTTACTATTTCAGGCTTAGCTGTCTAGTGTGACAATAATTTACCTTAAATGAACTGTTGTATTTGTTTCAGAACTGATTATGTCTTTCTTTATATGTCTCTAATAGCTAAATAATATTTTCTCATTGTCCAGTTACTTCTAGTAATCCTTATTAATTTTATTCATCTATGCAAAATTTGAAACCTAATCTTGCAGTAGTTATGGATACATTTTGTAGTCTCTAAGATTTAATATTGCTTAAAAAGATAATAACTGTGAAGTTTTCTTTTAAATGACTATTTTTTTCCCTCCTCCTGTGTCAGGAATCTTAAAGGCCATGTTACCAGGTTGGTGGGTCTCACAACTGCTTTGCTTGCTCTTCCTGGAAGGTTTCTGCCTTTCCATGGGAATGTCTTTAACTCGCCTTGCTGTGTGTAGCTTTGCCTCACTGCAAATCGCTGATTGTTTTGCTAATGGTTTTTTACCTTGTGTTTTGGGAAACTACAGAGATAGAACTCTGTGAAGCTGCCTTATTTCTGTCTACCTTTCTTTGAGGCACTAATACTTTTGCTGGTGTGGCGCTTCAAAAGAATGCTTCTTAACAAGTTTTTAAGCCCGAAAAAGCTTACATTTCATTAGGCCTTAGCTACCCCACTGTTTGGGGAAGTATGCATCTTCCTAGAGCCATCCATAGTTCATTTTCATGGTACTGACAGGAAGGACCCCACTCAGAAAGTGCTGGAAAGTGATACAGGCTGTAACTGAAAGACCGCGGCATTTGAAGGTTTCTTGGTGGGTGACAGTGTGAAGTCAGCCTGTGACGCCTCCAGTGTCTTTTTAGAGCCTTCTTGACAGAGTTAAAGAAGGCCAGGAAAGGTGGTCCAGACTGTTATAATTTAAGTGATACTTCTTATTTTTTCTTTTTGGTTGACATGTCTTTTTATATAATCTGGGTACACTTTTACTTCATATGAGATTTGATGAAATAACTGATGTTTTTATTGAACATTTCATTCATGCATTTGAAAAATGAAACAAAGATAATGAAACTTTAAAGATAATGATAGGTTCTGTATATGTATAAATGATACCTGTGTTCGGTTTCTATGTTAAAGTATTTAGATGTGCAGAATATTTTAGGTAGCCTATTAATTTTTAACATTTTCTTTCAAATTATCTAATTATTTTTTCTTCTGAAAAAATGGTGAAATTAGGTATTCAGGTGAGAAGTTTATGATATAATTTTCCCTTTCAACTGTTTTTGAAGAATGCACTGAATAAGAAGAATGAATTGAATAAACTATTGTGATCTTGTTTTTTTTTTTTTTTTTTTTTTTTTTGCGGTACGCGGGCCTCTCACTGCTGTAGCCTCTCCCGTTGCGGAGCACAGGCTCCGGACGCGCAGGGTCAGCGGCCATGGCTCACAGGCCCAGCCGCTCCGTGGCACGTGGGATCTTCCCGGACCAGGGCACAAACCCGCATCCCCTGCATCGGCAGGCGGACTCTCAACCACTGCGCCGCCAGGGAAGCCCTGTGATCTTGTTTTAAAACAGGTTTTAGTCAATTGAATAAATGTTTAGATGTTCCCCTTAACTTACTTTACTTTTTCTCTTGTGTTTCAGGAAACTCTTATTACTACTATTGATTCTAATTCCAGGTATGTGGTAGTTTTCTTTAAAAGCATTATTGTGATCAGAAGGCTCCTAAAATCAGAGTTGGACTGGGGGCCTCTCCCCTCATCCGAGGTGCCTCTGTTGCTCCGGCTCCCGCCGTGTGCCTCTCAGTGGACAGGCCAGGGGTCATCTCCACTTAGCACCCAGACTACCCAGGGCCTTCCCTCCTCAACTGTCTGACAGCTCCGACCATGGACACTTTAGAGCGACCCCAGATCTCACCCTCCAGCTGCATCTACCTTAAGGAACAGAACAAATGTAGTCTCCTGTTCCCCCGTGGCAGTCCTGTGACCTGGGCAATCTTTTAATCTCCAGGCGGACATTCCTCATTTCCTTCCTCATTTGATATGTGGTCAGTTTCTTAAATTGTCATGATTATACCTCCCTAAGCATGGCTCAGTTTTCCCTTGTCCCTTTTTTAGGTTGGTCTTAAACTCGAATGCAGTAATCCAGTGTAGCATGAATCACTTGTTCTAAGCACTAGATTGCTTTATTATAGTTTAAGATCATAATGACGTTTTTGGCAGCTCTACCATCCTGACTTGTTTAATTGCCATTATATACATTTTTGGGGACTCAAGCTCAAAGCTACACAGTCCTGCTTATTAATTTCACCCTGTCAAATTTTGCTGCCCCCAGGCTGTCAGTGTTCTGGTACATTCCCTGCAGTATTTCCTTATTTCCTCTTGCTTTCCCCTGAAATGTCAGTCTCCTTCTAAATGGAAACTGAAAACCTACCAAATTACACTTATAATCCTTTTGCAATTTAAATCTTTATTTTGAACTTGATCTTTGAATGGGTTGATATGTGAAGAATATTAAAGGGTAGAAAGTTTATGACAGAAAATATATGTATACGTAGCTGTTACCGGCTCTTTATTCAGATTCTGAAACCTATACATTAATTTCTGTTTTCTAAGAAATTATAGGTTCAAATCTGTATTGAAGATCTTCCTAACCCTGCCCCTGATATCATCTGTCATTTATAGTAGATCAAAAATTCTATGCATCAGGACCGAACAATGTGTAAATTAGGGATTTTTGTGAATTTACACCACAAGTTAAGGAATTTGGGCCTGTTGTTTATTAACACGTTAAACCTACTACACACATGTAAAGAGTAGATTTTCAAAACAAAATCACAGAATGTTGAGCTGTGGTGCTAGTAGCAACCGTACTAATCCCATGCTTCAAACTCCTTAACTTTATGCTCAGGGGACGTGATTTGCCCTTGGCTATAGAGCTTGCTGACGGCTCTCTCGAAATGAGAACCTTGGTCTTCCGGTTCTCAGTTCAGTGCCATTTTCAATTCTTCACTTACGGATGTAACTAGAATAAAACCTGCTAGGAATATTCACTTTCATGAACTTGTGATATGTAACCCAGAGTTGGTGTCTTTTTGATAAGTCACTAGTTCTAGGTGGCATCTGTCGGGGGAGTGATTCATAGCTCTTTGTGTAAGTACATAGAAACAGATCTAAATGGAACCGGGAGGACATTAGTTTTCTTATAAGGCTGGAAGGACAGACCAGTTGCCAGTATACCAGGACATGTGTTGTACTCACTGCACTTTCAGCAATTCAGTTACCTTTTCATCCAAAAAAGTTGGAGAGGTAATAAAAACATGCCATGGTGACTTTCATGGTAGAGAGAAGGAGCACAGTTTTGAGTGCCCTCCTTTGAACACCATGCAAGCATCACTGCTGTTTCTTTCCAGCTGGTGGACCAATTGGGTGATCCCAGCCATCTCAGCACTGGTTGTAGCCCTGATGTATCACTTCTACACATCGGAACACTAAACACGTTCTCAGAAGCCAATGGAAGAAAAGACTGCTTTGGTCTGGGGAGAAAGAAGCCACCGTTAACTGCTTCAACTGACAGAACCCTGCACCTGAAAATGATTTGAATACACCTGTTTTCCTTTCCTCCTGCATTAGACACAAAACAAACGAAAAGAACTGTCCTTTCTGCTCCTGAGCGTTTAGAACGTGCCTTTTTATCCATCAGCTTTGTTTTGATGTTCCACCACTATGTCATTTGCTTATTGTGGGCACAATCCTTTAAAACATACCACCATGTTTGGCTGTCTGTTTGATATGTAATTGTCTTTAATGTTTGGAATCTGATTATTTGGCGGTCATTTAATTTGCTAATCTTTCAGATCCAAGTTGTCTGTCTGATGTGAGCAGGGATGTCCTTGGTTCTCTTCTTGTGCTGCTTCATCTAATTGAATAATCAGGTATTGAATGTTTCCAATGTAGTTTTTTTTTAAAGGAAATTAAGGAAGGCCCAGAAATAACAGCTTAAAGATTTCTAATAATTGTTCCACTTGAACAATCATATAGATGATAAAAAGAGAAAGTGGCCTGCAAGACCTAGAAAAGATACTCCATCTTTTCTTTGATTAAAAACACCAGCAACATCAACAAAAGACTGTGAACCATGAGAGAACATTACCACCGTCCATTCTCTCAGCTTAAACATGTCATTCCGAAGAGATTCTCAGCTATACAGGTTCTCAGGTTTTACAGACTCCTCCTGCAGAGGTGAAAACTGTTTACGTGCTCCTGTAAAGAAATGTTGATTCCCTAATTTGTAAAAACACACATGTGAAAGAGATTGTGGGACATTTGGAATCTGATTTTTGAAGAAATTTAGCTCTGGTGATGGGCCATGAAGAACTCTGGTGTGGACTGATTGAGTGGACTGATTCAGTCATCCCGTCTTTGTTTATTATTCTCTGCCCAGTGCTTTTTTCTTTAAATGTCGAAACTTGAGAACTGAATTTACAGACTCGAAATACTTTGTAGTTAGCAATGATTGTCCATTGGCCTGCTCGCCGACTGACGAGCCATGGAGTTCTTCAGAAATAACTAAACACATTGGAAAGGAATTTGTTTAAATTACAGAGCATAGATTTTTATAATCAATGACATGTATTACCCTCTGCCTTTTTTGTCACTGGAAGTTAGAGCGAATGTAGGAGGGCAGTGGGGCAGCTGTCTCTATCACATGGGAAAATACCTTGCAGAGGAATCCTTTGTTTAGATTTTAATAAACATAAGCCTGGAACAAAATCATGCCTCTTGTAATGGACTTGAAGTGCCCGACACATCCCTCTGCGTTTTGATACATCGACAGACGAGTCAGCAGGCTCTGCTGTAACATGCTGTCGTGACTGTGTAATCATGGATAGGTCAGTAGCTAAATAAAAATGACTGTGGAACCTTCACTCTGCTTTTTGGTGCTACCGTATCAAGGATATCCATGTCGAGTTTCACGGTTCTACCTCTAAGATAGGAGAGCAGTCGGTTCACTGTTCCAGGCGTGGTTTTCAGCATCATTATGAAGTGTGTGTCTGGAAATAAACAGTATAACCAAAGGGATTAAGGCAAGAAATTAGTGCCCTGGTGAGCATTTCTGCATCTGCCCTCTCCCACTCCCCCACCCCACCGCGCCATAGATAGGGGCTCTGCAGGTTCCTGTGAAGCTTGGAATGAAATGACCACCAAGCTTGCACTCCTCTGCCTGGCCCACACGTGCAGTGAATGTTTGCATGTCCCCCATCTGGATCTCTTAGAGAAGAGCTTGCTTTAAATTTGGATGAGATACTTGGTGTGTGAAATTTGAACAAAGCAAATCATACAATAATTGCGATATTTACAATTAAAAGCCATGTCCTGTCTGTGTGCAGAAATCTCTGTGAGTCTGGGTCGGCCCAGCCTCCAGACTCCTTTCTGCTCTTCTCTGGCTGCATGTGTGTTCACTGTCACCTTATCTGGAGGCCCAGTTTGGTTTGGCTCCAGATTAGGGTGGGGAGCTCTGGTACTTGGGATAGTCCAGCATTGCTCTCAGGGACCAGGGTCCACTCCTGTGCCATCGGCATTAGCAAAGACAAGCTTTCATATTGTCCCTGCTCTCAGCGGGCCTTACCAAGTTCCTGGGAGGAGCAGGCATGGAAGAGAAGGCATAATGGTGGGGATCGTGCTGGACTTCTATGCCTGCTGTGTCCAGCTGCTCAAAGGCTGGGCAGGCTGGGGGAGGGCCAACAGGAGAGGAAGATGTTTATGCAGGAAGCTTGGCGTCAGCCTCAGAAACAGTAGAAAAAGATAACAAGGGATTCCCGTAGTGAGTGGGGGAGGGGGTTCATCTGGAGGCACATTTTGTAAAAGATCAACAGATGTTTGAGAACTTCATTGATCACGAAATCATTATGTAAGTTCTAAAACTAAATCACAGTCTTACATGTTTTTTGACTGTCAAATGTGAACATTTCCATCAAGATAGAAAATGAAGCCCAAGTTGTAGGTGGGAATGATGCACCTGTCAGGGAAAGTCCTAAAAAATGGAGAAATAGGTAACCCTTGTATTCCTGCTTCTCTCTACTGTTCCCTCATGCCTGGGTATCTCTACCTAGTCACTCCTTTTTCCTACTAAGGCAGATGACGCAAAGAATCCCATAAGTCATGAAATTCTCTATGAACCAAACAAAGCCCATGTGAAGTTTGGAAGTAGAATTTCTTAAATAAAGGCTCGTTGTTTTAAGGAGGGTGGGTGGGCAGCGGGTCTTTCTGATCTCACGGGTGGTCTCTCCACATCTGGTAGTATTTGGCATCTTCTCGAGGACCAAGCTGAAGTTGACTCAAGGTTTCAGGTTGGCCTTGAAACAGTTATACTTCCAGGGGTGCGGCTGTGGGTTGACTCCCCCTTCATCATTCCCTTTAAAGAAGAAAGAAGCAAGTGAAACAAATATGCTTGTGTCTGCAGCGTAGGTCCTCCAGAAAAACGATGCAAAAGGTGCAATTGCAAAAATTTTACCTTCAATCCAAATTAATTTAAGAAACCATTAAAATGACATGTTGTCATTTTTAGATAAGAAAATTCTGTTTGTTTTAACATTCTTGGAGCCATGGGGGAATTCTAGAAATAACTGAACAATTAGAAGTTCTGGTAGAAAGAATTTACCCGATACTTTTAAGTAACATTTATCTTGTGGTGAACATTCAACAACTTTGAAAACTCTTGTTTCATTGTCCTAATATTTTATTGATAAACTGAATTTATTTCACCTTTATGATTATGCTTGTCATGTCAATAGCTCTTCAGGAAGAAGTCATTTGAGAATTATCAGATGGAAATATTTAATACATAAGTAATTGCATTACTTTCACATTCGTTTTCTCAGTTAACCAGTTCAGGAACAACAAAAGATTCATAATTATCTTGGAAGAAAACATAGGCATAGTTCTTTATGATTTTGGAGTAGGCAATGGTTTCTTAGATAATGATACCAGAAGCACGAACTACAAAAGAAGAAATAGATAAACTGAACTTCTTCCAAATTAACAACTTCTGTGTTTTAAAGGACCCCATCAAGCAAGTGAAAAGACAACACACACAATGGGAGAAAATATTTGCATATCATATTTAATGAGGAACTTTTAAAGAACTCTTACAACTCAATAAAAAATAACCCATTTGAAAAATTGGCAAAAGATCTGATTGTACACTTCTCCAAAGAAGATGTTCAAAGCCAATGAGCACATAAATGATGTCCAACAGCATTAGTCATTAGGAAATGAAAGTCAAAACCACAATGAGATAGCACTTCACACCCAGTAAGAAGGCCATAATACAAAAATCTGGTGATAGCAAGCGTTGACAAAGATGTGGAGAGATTGGAACCCTTGTGCATTGCTGGTGGGAATGTAAAATGGTACAGCCACTGTGGAAAACATCATGGCAGTTCCTTAAAAAACATTCCTATGATAAACCATAATGGAAAAGAGTATTTTTAAAATGTATATGTATAACTGAATCACTTTGCTGTACAGCAGAAATTAACACACCATTGTTAATCAACTATACTTCAATGAAAAAAAAAGTTAAACATAGAGTTACCTATGACCCCAAAATTCGATATGCTCAAGAAAATTGAAAACAGGTACTGATACAAAAACCTGTGCATGAATGTTCACAGCAGCAGCATTCATAATAGCCAAAAGGTGGAAACAGCCCAAGTATTTGTTCATCAACAGATGAATGGATAAAAGATGTGTTATATTCACGCAGTGTTGAATTATTTGAGAACAAAAAGTACTATGCGTGATACAACGTGGATGAACCTTGGAAACGTATGCAAAGTGAAAGTGTTACCGAACCCAGGTCCAGTTGCTCAAGGCTCGGAAGCCAATTCTTGAGAGACAAGTATTGGTAGGAAAGGAAAGGTTGCTTTATTTCGGAGGCCGGCATCCCGGGGAGAGGGTGGACTTCCGTCGGAGAACCAACTCCGGATGGCTGCTCAGGGGACAGGGGCTTTTAAAGGGGAGTTTCAGGGGGAGGGAGGGAGCAGAACAGCACAGTCTGTTCCGACAGTCATCTTGAAACCAGTAATGTGGTGGTCTGGTCAGCATCACCTTGGTGGTTTTAAGTACAGTTAATTTTTAGTTCCAGGGTTTGTTCCTATTTCTTTGAGGCCAGTTCTCGTAATTGTGGCAGCTCATGTCATGGCTTCAGTTTGGTCATCATGTAGTCATCCTCCCCCTGGTGGGGGGCTTCAATATCTGCAAAACAGCTCACAGGAGGTGGCTCAGAATATTATCCGCAGCCCTTAAGGAGGAACTAAAGGTCCTTGACTGTGCTTAATGATTAGACTATTATTGTCTGGTCTCCTTTCACTGTTTTCCTTTGTTTCTGCATTTTCTCACTTCTCTGATTAAACTTATTCTTTGGCTAAAGTTTTTCCACAGACAAAAGGCAGGCTGAGGACATGGTCGGGGGACAAGGACCGTAGGGTCCTGCTCTGTTTCGAAAGCAGTCCCAAAAGGCCACATATCGTATGATTCCATTTATATGAAATGCTCAGAGTAGGCAGTGGTTGCCTGGGGTTGGGGAGAAATGGGGAGTGACTGCTAATGTGTATGGGGTTTCTTTTGGTGGTGATGAAAATGTTCTAAAATTGATTATGGTGATGGTTGCCCATATCCGTGAATGTACTAAAAAACATTGAATTGTATAATTTAAAATGGGCGACCTTGTATGGTGTGGGATTATAATATAGTTCAATAAAGCAGTTATTTAAAAAATTCAGCACAAAGTAAACATCCCCTACCCCCAAGAAATTGGTCTTCTCCCATGTTCGTTGTCTTAGAAGCATCTGCCCAGTTCATGCCAGCAGCTGGAGTTCCTCACATCCCGCCCACCCACAGCATCACTTCCTGAAGTCAGCACTCTGTTAAAAGTGGCCTCCTGTAAGATGTGGGATGTGAAGCTAGAGAAGGGACTCTTGCTTTTTTACTTTATATTTTGTCCTCATATATTATTTGAATGAAAATGTTTGACTTTTGCAATTAAAAATAAGAAATAGCTCTAATGGTCTGTCTACTCTCTACCCAAATCCATCTCCCTTCTCCACCTGCAGTGTCACTGCCTTAGTTCAAGCCTTCAGCTCTTCTAAATTTTTGCTACAAATCCTCCCTGGCTTTTCCCATCTGGATCTGTTATTTCTATTCCATGGTGTATCTTTTAAAGCTTGTCCAATTCCTGGGACATAGGAGGTGTCTATTTGTTAACTGAATAACTAAAAAATGACTGATGTCCCTTAGCTGGTCTCCCACCTCACATCTCTATTTCTAATCTCTTATTCCCATTATCGGATTATTTTTACTGAGACACCACTTTGATATCACTCTTGCCCAAAAGCCTTGGCGATAGCGCCAAGTCCAAGGCGGTGCTGAAGGCGCTTGGCAAACTGCTCCTCAGCCTGGAAGGATATTGAGCTTTAAGAACTCCAGTTTTGTATATTGGAATACAGGTGCGTTTAGACTCTAGTAGTTTCTCAGAAGTGGCAAGAGGCGGAGAAAGACGTTATCTGACAAGCCCCTGATATTAGCATGTCAGATCCTGTTAGCTGGTGAGGCTAGGTTAGTACCTAGACCTTGGAGCCTGTCCAAAAATGGAGGGCGAGGGAGGGTGGAAGGTTATCAGTTGCAAACAGGAAGGAGGGCAAGGCTGGTTACACACCCAGAGGTCAGGAAAGTTCTAGGCTCTTGGAGCTGAGTCTGATTAACTTCTGCTAGTTACTCTTTATCTCTGCCGAGCTGCAGTATCTCATGACTTCAGCAAACCTGCCCCAGACCTGAGCCTGTAGACTCTTCCAAGCTGGTAAAGTTTACTTGGCAGTAAGCCCAGTCCCTAAAAGCCTTCGTTTTAACTAAAACCTATAGGCTTTAGGGGCCCCAAGGGGCACTCTCCTCCTGGGAACATAGTGATTATTTCAGCGTTCAAGACTTACCACTGAGGCCAACAGTAACTAGAGAAAGCATATTTCTCTTTCCTCTTGGTGTGAGCTTGGTCACTGATTTGCCCCGAGACACTGAAGCACTAACTAACTCATAGGAGAATTCCCAGCATATACAGCTAGGAGCATCTCTCAGTGTTTTTGGCTAAAGTTTTCACATATTAGAACAAAATCCTTTCAGGGAAATCATGGGGTTGATCATTGCCTTTATCTCCAATGCTCTTCACTGCTTGTTATTTTTCAGAATCATCTCTCCTGGGCATTATGCCCCTCCTTGGTTGGTTCTCTACTTTTCAAGTTCAAACTGGATTCCATAACCCTTTCATTTCTCTTCTCATGAACCTGTTCCCTCCAGAGCCAATGTGTGGCTCTTTTCACCTGTGCCCCTATTCTGTTTAAAGCTCTCGCCCGCTGAGGGATTACAGAGGACCTATTCTTCCTCAGTTTGCTGAGTCACGCCAGGGGAAAAACACAACAGCTCTGATGCATTACATCTTTATAAAAATTAATTCCATAATGCTCATAGGATTTCCTTTCTTCCCTTTATGATTTTGGGTTGCCTGTCTCCTCTTCCTATTTTTAGAATGTAGTCGAAGCCCCTTTAACTGTATGGTTAGATGGTTGATTACTCAAAGTCGGGTAAAGTGGAACATCATCATTTTTTTTTAAGTTCATTCAAATGTTCATTCTCTTGTCCAGTGCTTTTGTTTGAGAACAGGTCCATTACATTCAATTAAATATTGTCATTGCAATTATAGATACAGCTACGATAAGCAGACCGGGAACTAACGCAACTGATAAACCTACATTTAACTAGTTAGAGTTGGGATGTGCAGGCACTCAGGAAGGCAGACTCAGTTGAGTGTATCAGTGTGTCGTGGGCATTGGTTAAGTATTTCAAAGGATGAGGAAAGAGACAATCTGGTGACTAGATTCAGTAGAGATAGGCTGATAGAGCTCCTACTGTAATTTATACTGCTAAATCTAGCCTATTGATTCTCACCCATCTCAAGCTCAAATTGTAAATTTTCATTTATAACGTGTGTTGGTGTCATGTGCATTCTCATAATCAACTGCCGTCCTGTGACAGCAGTAGTTATCTGTCAGTGGGAGAAATCCAAAGGAAAGAGCTTTCTAGTAACTTCTGGCCCAGCTGAATAGCAATTAGGCTTAAATGAGTGGCACTTGAAGTTTGGGGCAGCTGATTTCAACTTTAAAAAGCAGCTCCAGCGGTTGTTAAACTCCCAGAAATTACATGAAATGTCCTGTTCGTGTGCATGTTTTTCTGAGAAGGGTATTGGTAAGTTTTCTTAAATTCTTAAGGGGTCTGTTATTCCCCAAGGATCAAGGGCCACTCGTTACATAAGTGTAAGAATGAAGGAAAAAGTGTTCCTCTTCACTTCAAAACTGTTGCCTAAAATCCATCCCCCAACTATGCATTGAGCTCTTGTTATGAGCCAGAACCATCTGGGCCTGGGGACCCAGCCCTGACCAGGACGCCACAGTCCCCGCCGTCTGGAAGCTTCATTCTGGTGGGAGGTGTGCAAATAACGGGTAAATAAAGACACATGCGTGGAACATCAGTGAAAAGTATTATGAAAAGAGTAAAGCAGGCCCTCTAAACGGAAGAGGAGTGTGATTTTAATTAGGTGATTAGGAAATCCTCTGTGAATTGGAGACTTCTGGGTGGAGACCTGAAAGAAGTGAGGGAATGAGCCATGCAAATTTCTCACAAAAAGCATCCCCAAAATCAGGGATAGCAAGTGCAAAGGCCCTGAGGCAGCAGGGTGCCTGACATTTGAAGAAGAACGAGGAGGCCAGCCTGGCTTCAACACACATGATCTGATTTACGTTTAGAAGGATCCATCTGGAGATTATATGGGTGGCCAAGAGCAGGTGCCTAAGCCTAGGAGTAAATACATGTATTTATGAATACATTTTTATGTATTTAAATTTTTCAAAATGGGAATTTTAAAATTATAGTATTTTATATATATTAATAGAAAAATGAAACGACATATAAATCAGAAATCTATAAAAAGAAAATTTTAATTGATGGCCACCTGAACATACCTGTGATTAGCATTTCAATATACATATTCTTCCAGAATTATTTCTCACATTCCTTTAGATAAGTGGAATCACAGTGGAAAGATTTTTTTCACTCAATAGTAAATTGCAGAACTCTGTCCGTATCAAAAAGCAAAAGGCTTCCTCATTATTTTTTTTCCTTTTGTCTTCTGTCTTCCTTCTAGCCACTTTTTTGTCTTCCTTATTATTGAATGTGATCCATTTTGTACTATTATTATTTTTATTGTGGTAAAATATACATGTATTAATTTTTAAGGGAAATTAGCAAGGCCTGCACCCTGGCTTCTCAAGGCGTGTTCTGTGGACCAGCAACAGCGCAGCATCAATGAGTTTGTTAAATGCAGAATCTCGAGCCCCACCTGAAAGATGGAGAGGCACTGGCCTCAGTGGGGTTGACCAGGAGGCCTGCAGAGGAATAGCCCTCCCCCGCCACCTGAATGGGGTCCTCCCTAAGGCCCTATCTTGTGCCGTCTGCTCTTCTCTATTCATGCTGCTCAGAGGAAGTCAACTGTTGTTATGACTTAAGAATAATCTTATGACGCTATACTTTCATACTGAATCTCTTACCAGAGACCATCCATCCATCTCTAGCATATTGAGAAGTTTCCATATGTCAGTTTTTGTAGGAAACCCCAAGGGTACAAAATGATCAAGACATTTGAATAAGTGGGAGGAGTTCCAAGGGGCTGGCTTGGGCATCTGGGTGGTGGCCATGCTCTCCAGTCAGGTTGGAGACACGGGCTGAGCCATCACTACAGATGGTCGCTGAAGCCACTCATTGCTTGGGATCATCTGGGAAGAACATGTGGGGTGAGAAGATGGGACCCGTGTGAGGACAGGGGAGGCCTGGGAGTAGGCCGAGCGGGAGGGAGGCCAGGAGAGGGCAGGACACAGGCGTGCAGAGTGTTCAGCGTCACCAGTGTCCCCCGGCGGTCACGGATAATAGCGGGTGCTGCCCTAACACCTGTGTAGGGTTTGCCACAGGCCAGACACCCTTTGAAGGGTGCTACATTTATGACCTCACCTAAATCCTGTAACACACACAGGAGGTAGAAACCTGCTATATCTCTGGGTTAAAGATGAAGCAACAGAGGCAGAGAGAGAACTCTCCCAAGGTCACCAACATGTGACAAAGCCGGGACCCAACTCCTGCAAGGCTGGCCGTGAGGTCCGTGCTCTGAACCAGTGTGCCAAGATTGAGACTGAAGACTTCCCCTAGAACAGCAACAGAACAGTCGTGGCAGGCCTTGTGGAGAGCAGCTCCCTGGAGAAGAAGGGGTGGGAGCGGGTCACAGATGGAAGGGAGAGACTGCTTGTCCAGAAACTTGGCTGTGAGAGGACAGGGAGGGGTATTAGCTGGAGGGGCTGGGCAGGGGGTGGGGGGCTTTTTGCTTTATTTTAACTTAGAAGTGGGAGATATGAACACATGTTTAAATGCCGGGAGCTGTGTATAGGCAGAGGTTGAGAAAAGGGCTGACTGGTGGCCACAGGTCCCTGGGCGAGCTCAGCCCTGGAGGAGGGCTTTCCACTGTGAAAGGGCCAAGGAGGCCAGGATGGGAGATAGGGAAATTGGAATTTCATGCCTCTTGTCTTCTGTTTTCCTGAAGTCATCTGAGAGACAGAGGGAGGTGGTGGAGGAGAAAAAGGAATAATAATAATGAGGAATATAAGAAATATTTATTTGAGCCAAGCTGAGGACTATAGCCCTGGGGAACACAGTTCAAGTGCTTCTGGTAACACGACCCAGATCTAACTCTTAGGAGACCAGCCTCATCATTCTCAGCGATAGTGCTATGGGTAGGATTGACCCCACTCCTAAATCCAGGGTGAACCCAGATTTGCTTGAGCTAAAAAATTCTATCTCTTGGCCATAGTGGGAAGATATGTTGCTCTGTCAGAACCAAGGAGGCAGAAGAGCTGTTTGCTAGTGTTCACGGGAAAGTGAAACACCTTCCCTCCTCCGTGTGTGCTGTCAGAAGAGACCATCTCTCCTTTCCTGGATGATAGGGTGTAAAGATGTATGTCATGGACTGCCGCAGCCACTTTGGCATCATGAGGTATTTTGGGTCCTACTGGGGTGGGGACTCATGAGGTCTGGGGATGAGCCTGTCCTCGTGAAAGGCAGATTGGAAGGACTGGGGAAATCTGAGTTCTTGGAGACACTGACCAAGCTGCTGGATCATGCCTCTCTTCCGGATCATGGGGCATGTTTTCGCGTCAGAAGCCTCTAGTACTGCTGATAAATTTACAAATGTTGACTTATAAGAATGGCAGTTTCTTTTGGTTCAACCTGCGAGTCAACATTCATAAACCCCCTTGACCGTCTAAGTCAGTTTGAGGTGAGTTGTTGCTAAGACAAGCTGGAACTCAGAACCATGCCCAGAGAAGGAGAAGCTCACCCCTAAACCCCGGTGCTGACTGCTCCAGGACGTCTCTGTGGTGCTGTTGCTGCCACCGGTTCCTGTTGCCGCTCACACCTGGCCAGTACAAGAGATGCGTCAGTTTGCTGCGGTAGCAGCGATGGCCACGGCTGCTCTGATGATGCCCGAGGGACACAGATGTGGGGCGGGCTTGGCTTAACCGACCCCAGGTTTCCATGAGCCCCAGCCCGGGAGGATTATGGTTTGGAGCAAATCCCAGCTCAGCGCAGCCAGTCAGAGTGAGTTCACGCACAGGAGTCCCCCTGCGTCTGGGGAATGTCCGCAGGCTCAGAGGGTGAGGAGGACAGACACCTCTCTTTGAGAGTCACAGGCTCTGCTGTGAATGTTCCCTCCTCTTAAACATCAGTGTGGCTGAAACAAGTTCCTTCCGTAAATGTGTTGAGGATGGACGGTGGGACCTCCAGGCGCCTGCAGATGTCTGAATTTTTAACTCAGAGTGAATATTTGGGACTAGCCAGAAGGGATTTTGGTGTGGCGAGGTAGGTCGGACCGATGCCAGTTTTGCGGGCCGGAGGAATTTTTTCTAGGTTAGAATATGCACGCTTTCGGCGTGGATTTTTCCTGCCCGCGGTGCTCAATAAGCTTCTGGCTTCACTTGAAACCATAGTTCATTAGTATCAACCCAACATGTTTTATCAGGTAGCAGTCATTTGCTTATGTGAGGGAAGAGGAATCCTAAGTCTGTGTTTGCATACACGCTCTTCCTCCATAAGATGTCTGTTTGACTCACTTCTCCTGACGGAGACAGCAGGAGCCTGGGCAGGTAGGGCCACCCTGCTGGGAGCTGTGCCCTGGGCCTCTTCACCTCCTGCCCCCCTGCCCCTTGCTGGGATAGGAGCTGGTCTCCGGGAGGGACAGCGCTTGCTTCATAAGCCAAAGAAGGCAAATCATTGGCTTTTCTTAGTCCAGCAAAGGTTAGTGGAGGCCTCTAGCACTTCTTGCTTTCCCACTCATCAAAGAGTAACTTGAGCACAACGATGTGGTGAAACACGTTGCTGACAAAGCCTCAGAGCCCAAACCTTTCAAATCAAAGGTTCTTTGATTTCGTGGTTTCATGGTTCTTTTCTCAAGTCAGGGAGGTTTAATTAGCTCTGTTTATTAGTCGAAGATGGTTGCCTTGCTGTCGATGACATCAGTTTGTCTGTTTCCAAACTCTTTCTCAAAAAAAAAAAAGTGCACATGCCCCTTACTGAGCCAAAACCCACAGGGGACAGCTTAACTTGTTGGTACACATACTGTTAGGCAATCTCTTGCATTGCCAAGGCTGACGATCGGGGGACTATTAAAACCCATCCACCTTGGGACTTCCCTGGTGGTCCAGTGGTAGAGAATCCGCCCTCCACTGCAGGGGACGCGAGTTCAGTCCCTTGTCAGGGAACTACAATCCCATGTGCCACAGAGCAACTAAGCCCACACGCCACAACTACTGAGTCCGTGTGCCTCAACTAGAGAGAGAAAACCCATGCACCACAACTAGAGAGAAGCCCACATGCCACAACCTAGAGAGAAGCCCACGTGCCACAACAAAAACATCCTGCATGCCACAACGAAGACCGGATGCAGCCAAAAATTTTTTAAAAAATAAAAAAGTAAAATAAATATATTTTAAAAATCCATCCGGGCTTCCCTGGTGGCGCAGTGGTTGAGAGTCCACCTGCCAATGCAGGGCACGCGGGTTCGTGCCGCTGTCTGGGAAGATCCCACATGCCGCGGAGCGGCTGGGCCCGTGAGCCATGGCCGCTGAGCCTGCACGTCCGGAGCCTGTGTTCCGCAACGGGAGAGGCCACAGCAGTGAGAGGCCCGCGTACCGCAAAAAAAAAAAGGAAAAAAAAAAAATCCATCCACCTTATGCCTAAGGAGTGGAAACAAAGAATTGCACTATTAAAGTGAGTCAGATTCTGAGTATCTCTTAGCATTCACCTTCCCGACGTGGAGACTGAGTCCTCAGAATCGCAGCACTGTTTGATATTCAGATGAGATGAGCGTTCTCAATTTAATCTCTTCCCCTTAGAGGCTAAAGGCGGAACAACTCCTTCCTTTGCAGTGCTTTAAGCTGCCTTTGATTGTCCTGTGGGCAGGAGAGAAGAAAAATGATGTATTTAATGCCCAGTGTGCCTGACTTTAAGGGTTGGTCTTAGGTATAGCCAAAGGAGAAAATAATAAACAAGATTTACGTTACATATATAAATGTTATATGTCTTTTTCCCGGCTTCCGGTGGCTTGCTGGCACTCTGGTGTTCTTGGTTTGTGGCATCGTTACCCTGCTGTCTGCCTTCATGTTCACATGGTGTTTTCCTTCCGTGTGTCTGTGTCTTCACCGGCCATCTGATGAGGACACCAGTCGTGTTGGATTAGGGCCCACCCTATTCCAGTATGACCTCATCTTGACTAATCACATCTGCAATCACCCTATTTCCAAATAAGCTCACATTGGGAGTTAGGACTTCAACATATGAATTTGGGGAGAAACAATTCAACCGCTAACCATGAGTAAACCTAATATTGGGCCAGATTTTCAGGGAAAATGTGACCCAGGGCCCATTTTTTAAAAATTAATTTTTAAAGCAGAAAAGTACTGTGCCAGAAATTGGCTACACCTCTCATGAGGGGAAAGAAAAGCAATGAAAATGAAATAGCTACTAGATCCAGGCTGGCATGCCTGTCCTGGGAAAGTGGCGTTGTGACAGCACTCTAGTGCCCCCTCGTGCAGGGGGTGCCGCCCGAAGCCGTCTGGTTGGGACGTCTTCTGTGGAGGAGCATGTATAGCGCTGTTGAAGGGCAGGTGGTTCTGCAGGTCACCCAGCTCTTTGGGCTCCGTCTGGTCCTAGGAGACCTCACAAAACCCAGGTGAGCCGAGAGCAAGGCAGGTAGAAGGTGCAGCATGTGAAACAGACCTCGGCTGCGACGGAGACCACGGCTCCAAAGCGAGCAGGTGTGCCGCCGCGTGTTTTGCAAATTGCGAAGCACCAGGACTTGGCAGTGATAACAAAGGGAAATTATAATAAAGCCGTCACAGCTCAGGCATGCAAAAATGGAGTCGGATGGCCACCATGGATGTGGTCGCAGACACATCCGTGCCCCGCTGAGAACCTGAACCGCCTGTGAACTGTACCAAGGACACCACCAGCAGCACCTGCCAGCTGTCAGCTTATGGTCTCAAGGCCTCCCCTTGTAACTGTACAACCATTTCAGTCCCCAGCCAACCCTGACTTACCAAGCACCCCCATTTCTTGCCAGCTCCAATGATACTTCTTGATAAACAACTCAAGTAACCAACTGTAATCTTTATAAACGCCCCCTTTTGTTAGTCTGGCAGAACACAATTCAAGTGCTTCTTGAATCTGTGTATCCAGGGCTGCAGTCCTAACAAACTCCAAATAAACACCTTTTAATTTCACCCCATATTCACCCTTTTAAAACTAAGATTTTGTAATGCCACCTTAATCTGATGTAAATCCCTAGATGATATCACTTATACATACTTTTTTGAAAAGAATCATCATAACAACCTAATCAGGTCTCTGTTTCTAAAATTTTGGTTAACAGAATGGAGCTCAGAATAAAATCCCACACGTCTCTGCTGTTCCGTCTTTTCATCATGGATGGTTTGGGCCACAGGTGGTCTCTCCAGGCTCCGCTGTCCCTTCTCAGCTGGCAACCTCTTCCCTGCTTGGCAGTTCCCTGCAGATGACTCAGCACCCATTGGGAGAAGAGCTTGGCTGAAAGGTGCTGCAAGGCTCACGGGCAGACCCAGGCAAGCCTGTGGACACACCTGCTCTGAGCAGGTGTAGTACAGGTGCGTGTCAAGCAACTCCAATCTCAAGGTCACTAGTAGTCAAATGAATCAGATTTTCAGTCTTTACCTGGGAGGAAGGGGTGTTTGCAATGGATATGATGTTATGTATTTTTGCCTCAAGCTCTGTATTGAGTTCGTGACTGACAAAGTATCAGAAATTACAACTCCTCACCACTGGTGCTCACCTCGCCATTAAATCACTTGTCAAGCCAGCACAGGAGTAGATTAAAACAAACAAGCAAACAAACCTCGTCAAAACTTCCTTTTCACTCCAAAATTTTGACCATGTTGATTTTAGGGCACAGAAGTTGAGTCAAGCCATCTGAAAGAGAAGGTAGGAGAGTGAGTGTATGGGATGGAGCCGGAGCTGGGAGCCAGCAGGGTTAGAGCCGTCTCCAGGGTCAAGTGGCTTCCTCTTTATTTCTGGTGCGTTCTGTCTTCTTTTTTTTTGTTTTGTTTTGTTTTTTGCGGGCCTCTCCCTGTTGTGGCCTCTCCCGTTGCGCAGCACAGGCTCCGGACGCGCAGGCTCAGTGGCCATGGCCCAGCCCTTCTCTTTACTTCTGGTGGCCGATTTGCAGTCTCTAGTACAGATGCTGGGAGGACATTTTTGGCTCTGCTAACTATTGGCTAGAGTCTTCTGCACCCCATGGATGAACCCTCCTGGGTCGGGGGATCTCCATGGTCCAATGGGTGGCCCTGGTCATAGCGTGCAGCCCTAGTGCTTCCCGGTGACAGTGGTACTTCCTCCTGGGGGGTGTTTTGGAAACATGTGGGGCCCTTTTTGTCTTCTAGCAAAACTGCCCTCTAACGTTTATGTATTAAAATATATATTATTATTCGATTACGAACAGCTTTCATTTTATTTTCCCTTTATATTAGATTTAGGTTGTTATGATGATTCTTTTCAAAAGTGTGTATAAGTGATATGTGATATCGTCTAGGGATCTTATTTCAGATTAAGATGGCATTAGAAAATCTTAGTTTTAAAAGGGTGAATATGGGGTCTGATAGCATTGAGAACCTATAACTCACATGTCTCCTACATATGAATATAAATTATTTGATTCCAAAGAATGATACATCTTTTCTCATGTTTCACATGTTGACCCCTAACTTGGAACAACCTATAGCGTTTTGGGGAAACACTTCCCCCAGAATGTACACTGAAGTAATGAATTTGTTGATACATGCACCACAATGAATACAGGATGGAAGTCACAGGTGTGGAGTCGGGGGTGCGCCCCTTTAAGAGTTCAGCTGAGGAAGAGTCAGCGTGCATTGAGTGCGTTAAAGTTAAGCAGGGTGGTCGAACGCCTTTGGTAGGCACTGCACGCCTGTTTGATTTTTGCTCTGTCTTATCAGTATGGTGTTTATTTGCTCTTGGTTCCTGCTGCGTCATCTAGACCTTTGATACAGTCCTTAGTCACACACGATCATTACCTCCGGTTTGGAGTGGGTGCAATTTGTTGGACTGGGGAATAGCCCAGGAAGCCTCTGGTGCAGAACTCAGTCCCTTTACTACACAGCGTTCTCACACTTGCAGTCCCCAGAGTCTTCTTGCTCATTTCTGCCTGTGTCTGGGGCAATGATTCTATGGAACAATGCACGTCAGTGCCCGGATTGAGAACCATTTCCCTTTATAACGACCTCCGTCCGTGTGCACTGGTGGACAGCCACACAACCTAGTCGTCATCCACACGCGGAGGGTTGTTACTCTCCTCCACCTCTTTACCCCAGCTGATGAGGCACTGCGCCTGCAGGAACATCCCTGACGGTCATCTCACCTTCTCACGAATGCCCCAGACATACCCTTTGGTCATCTTTGTTTTTTCCACATCCCTCCATGGAGCAGAGTTTAAATGTCAAAGTTTAGTCCATGAACACCTGGTCAAGGTGCTGCTTGGGTGAACCGCAAGCTTCCTTTCTGTTGGTCTGAGGTTCAAACCACCCACGATGGCTCTGTAAGCCCCAGGCTACCATGACAGGGCTGCCCTGCCATGTGTCCCCTGGGCCCCCTGCAGGGATGACATCCCCACTGAGCCTGCCTCTGAAGTGGGAGGAGGTGGGAGCACAGACATTCCCCCAGGGAATACAAGTCCTTGGATCGGGTTCCAGCGTTTCTTCTATGCTGTCTGTGCCTGACGGAAGCAGGTGGCCGTACCTTCCATTTCCCGACCACTGCGTGCTAAGCATTGGGCATCCATCATTTCACTCCACCCTCACAACAACCCTGCAAGCACAGTTAGTTTACAGAGAAGGAAACTGAAATTCAGCAAAGCTCGGTGACTTGCAGAAGGTTGCTCGGCTCCGAGGGCCCACGCCCTGAGTCTCACCTCTTCGTTCTGGCTTCGCACAGGTGCAGGCTTCTGGTCCCGGCTCTGCTTTCTGCATCCTTTTCGCCTTTGGTGCCTAGCATCTCTATGCTCCTCCCTGGCAAGCTTTCCTCCAGCCTGGCTTCTAGGAGCTCCTACATTTATTCTTTACAGGTAAAGGAATGTTGATGCCCTGGTTTTTAGGATAGCAGCATTGTATAAGACCTCCAGGTATCGGTGGCCTGTAGAATTTGACATGTCAATCTGGATAAGGCAGACATGATTTTAAGTTGTGGGGAGGTTGATAATCTGTACTTTATTTGGAGCTACACCTGTGTGCTTATTTATATTGAAATCATATGTGAGAGAGGAACATTATAGGTTGAATTACGTCTCCCGAAAAAACACATGTTGAAGTCCAAAGCCCTAGTACCTGAGGATGTGACTTCATTCAGAAATAGGATGGTTGCAGGTGTGATAAGGTGAGGTCTACTGGAGCTGGGTGGACCCTAATCCAATGACTGGTGTCCTTATAAGAAGACGGCCACATGGAGACAGGTGCAGCGGGAGAACGCCTTGTGCTGATGAAGGGAGAGAAAAAGAGGGATGCAGCCAAAGCTCAGGAATGACAAAGGCTGCTGGCAGCCACCGGAAGCTGGGAGAGGCAGGAAGGCTTCTCCCTTCCCTGCCAACACCTTGGTTTTGGACTTCTGGCCTCCAGAGCTGCGGGAGAATCAATTTCTGTTGTTTTAAGCCACCTGGTTTGTGGCCTCTTGTTATGACAGCCCCAGGAGACTAAATCGGGAGAAACCGGGATGTGCCCTATTTGAGACGGCTGGTTAGGAGGATCTGAACAGCCCTCATGTTCCCGCATGATAACCGGTCATGCGTCTCTCTGTACCCGTGGATCTTGGCCTCATAACAAATCCAGATATTTAAACAGACAAAAAAGATTACAGAAAAGGTGTCAATTAGATAAGAATGAGCATTAAAAGGTAGTTTTAAGGAGTGTTTTGTTTTGTTTGAAAGGCTGTAGAACTAGTATGTTTTTGTTTGTTCGTGCTAAGAATGATGGTAATGCGATGCTGTCTGTAATACGAACCACCAATGGAGAGAGCAGTTTATCAGAAATGCACTCTGGCAGCCACAGGGTGGAAGCCTGTGGAAGACTCTCCTTCCACAGCTTTGGAAAAGGGGACTTGGGTTTTCCTGAGATCAACGTGCACCAGTTTGTTGGTGCCCAGCTATCAGCTACCTGCGGGGGCCGTCTTCTTTCAGCTGAACCCGTGTCAAATTCCTAGAGGCGTTTTCCTTAGTTAGAAATGCCTCTTTCTTTCTGTCCCTTCCTTTGGACTTTTGTCACCTGCTCAGTGGATCCCAGAAACATACCCTTTCCCTCATACTTCTTATCATCACATCAGCCACTGGGTTTACCACTCACTGGGTCACTGGATAATTTCTCCTGAGCTAAACATTCCTCATATATTAAGAGTTAATTTGACAGCCACGTCCAGGAGGTGGGAAATTCTGTAAGAACCCTGTTTCTTCAACAAGTAAATGGGATTAAGAAAGAGGGAGCACTATTATGGGTTAAAATACTCTTTAAGAGATCCATCACGTTGAATGTATGGGCCTTGTTTGTTTATAATTTAATTTAAACCAAGTATAATAAGACATTGTTGAGATAATTGGAGAAAATTAATCATGGACTGGGTACTATTAGATATTAGATAATGAGATTATTGCTTTTCATTTTGTTGCAGATGATAATGATGTTGTCCTTAACTGTTAGAGATGCATATTGAAGTATGTTTACAATTTGCTTTAAAATCATTTTGCCAAAATGTATGGGGGAGGAAGGGGTGTGGATGAACTAAGAATGGTGGGTGAGGCCACACAGGTTCTTTCACGATTGTGTGTGTTTGAAATTGTTTATAATACCATGGTTTAAAAAGAGGACATGGGGTAGGGCTTCCCTGGTGGCGCAGTGGTTGAGAGTCCGCCTGCCGATGCAGGGGACGTGGGTTCGTGCCCCGGTCCGGGATGATCCCACATGCCGCGGAGCAGCTGGGCCCGTGAGCCATGGCCGTTGAGCCTGCGCGTCTGGAGCCTGTGCTCCGCAACAGGAGAGGCCACAGCAGTGAGAGGCCCGCGTACCGAAAAAAAAAAAAAAGAGGACATGGGCCACGTGCTCTTTGGTGCTGGCGCTGCCCCAGAGTCTGGGCATCCTGGAATTCATTTCATTGACATGATGGCAGGTGAGGGGTTCAAGGAACTCCCTGTGATTTCCACGAGTATCCCAGAAAGTTCACTGCTCCGTTTTCTAGTTAAAATAACCTGGTGGCTTGCTGTCCAAAGTCACGGGAAAGGTTCAAATCCAGGGACCAGTGCCGGGGATCAGATTTTGAAAGCCCCATCCCGAGTGGGGCTCTCGGTCCCAGTAGTTCCGGCCCAGAGTGGTGCCCTTTTGCACTGGGAGCCCAGTCCTTTATCACAGTGTCCTTATTGATTTTTTCCTCTTAGCCTGAACTCTAGGCCTCTTTGTTCCTGGGAGAGAACGTAGAAAGAACCGTGTTATATAATGCTGGTTCCAATAAAAGCTGACCTTGGAAAGGACACCCCCATGATAGAAATGCACTCATTTGTTCAGTCACTCAAGACATTGTTGAGTGCTGTGTCCACTGAAAGGCCTAGAAGCAAGTACACCTCGGTAACAATGAACACCTTGTACCCAGACCTTGGTGTCAAATACTGTTTCTCACCCAAAGGAGCCAGGGCTCCTCTAAGAAATGGCCTATTTCAGGGCTAAGACAGTGTAGGTCCATGAGCGTGGGGTACCTTATGCCACAAAATAAGGAGTGATTAAAAAAGAAAAAAAGATGGGGCATGTCGGAAGGACACAGGAGCCAAGTTGATGGGACTCTCATTGGCTAAATCTGGCCCAGTTTCAGCAGCCAAACAAGTACAGTAGTGACTTATTAACTGTTCGAAAAAAACAGAATTCTCGAGTTCATAGTGATAATTAAAGGATAAATAAATGAGAGGGCTTCCCTGGTGGCGCAGTGGTTAAGAACCCGCCTACCAGTGCAGGAGACACGGGTTCGAGCCCTGGTCCGGGAAGATCCCACATGCTGCGGAGCAACTAAGCCCGTGCACCACAACTACTGAGCCTGTGCTCTAGAGCCCACGAGCCACAGCTACTGAAGCCCATGCACCTAGAGCCTGTGCTCCGCAACAGGCGAAGCCACTGCAGTGAGAAGCCTGCGCACTGCAACGAAGAGTAGCCCCCGCTCGCCGCAACTAGAGAAAGCCCGCGCAGCAACGAAGGCACAGTGCAGCCAAAAATAAGATAAAAATACAATAAATTAAAAAAATAAGTCAATAAATGAGAGAGAAAGGAGGGTTACAGGAATGCCGAGTGTTGGCTGGTGATGTGTGAGGAGTGCCAGCAATGGGAAATCTTGTGCAGCCGTCACAGTAAAGACGGATTCAGGCAAGAATTACTGATGGATGCTGAGTCTAAGGGGAATATTTTATGAGGACCGGCCTCCGTGTGTCTCCCCATAGCCTGCTTACTCACTGCAGAGGAAGCAATAGAACCATGCAGTAGGGAAACTGGGTGATGCCTGTGATGGGTGCTGCTAGAGAGGGGTCAATGGACCCCGCATGTCTGCAGTGGACACAGCATCGCTTATGTGGTTTACTGGCCAGGAATGCATCAAACCCTAAATGAGGGCAATTCCATTAAAAAAGGGGGAGGAAATTGTTCTTCAGAAATGCAGTGTCATAAAAGGTTTTTTAAAAAGCTGATGGACTGTTCCAGAGTAAAGGTGGCTAAGGAGACGTGGCGAATGGATGCAGTACCAGATCCTGGGTGCTGTGCTGAAGGAAAAAAATGGTGAAAGGCTCTGTGGGTCCGCTGGCAAAATCAAAATACAGATGGTGCCCTGGTGGTAGGAAGGGATTGTGTTTCTCACAATGGCTGCAGGGTGTCCTGTGAGCGCTGGCAGGGCCCTGGGGTGGGACTGGGTTCTCCGTGTCTGCTGCACACATGTTTCCAGGAGCTGCCCGTCAGGAGCCGGGACACCCCTGCCCTGCTTGGTCTGCCTTCCACGCTCCTCGCCCTTGACCCCTCCTTGCACCTCTGTCCTTTCCAGTGGAGCCCAGGCCAGGCCTTCTCTTCTCCTCTAGTTTTCCCTGAAAAGTGCCAAAAGGTACAAACTGTTCATTCTTACTTAGTAGATGGGCTGCCAGTTGGTGAGCTAAAAGACAGTTTTTTTCTAGCACATTTGACATTGGAGAGTAGTTAGTGACTAGCTTCCCTGGTTTTGTTTTTTATGAGTGAATCTCTTCCTTTCGTGTCCTGGGTTCTCAAATATTTGTTTCTGAAATGGCATTTCTGATACAGAAGTGTATATAATTGGAGTGCATGGTTTTCATTAATAAAAGTGTAGTATTTCAACAATATTGTCATCACTGGACCACGCTATAGCACTCCTCACTTGGGGTGGTCAGAACTGTCCAGGAAGCTTGGGCGGGCCCTGTAAGTTCTAGAGAATGACTGGGCGCTGCAGTGGATATTCACCTGTGAAGAGACCTTGATGATGCCTAAGTCTATGTAGATGCCCCGGGGTTTTCAAGCCTAGTGAGGGCAGAGGGCAGGGCGTCTGACCTGTGTCTTTTCAGCCCACCTGAGGAGTCATCTAAGGCCTGTTCTTGGGGCTGTCGGCTTCCTGCGTCTCTCTGCCTGAGGGTGTTCTCTGGCTCTTCCTGGGACCATGGCTGGCCGGCTGGTGGGCAGCCTCGAAGTGCCAGGGAGCCTTTGGGCAGGATGGTGCTGAGGCGTGCTCGATGCCCTCGCTGAGTCCCTGTTACCTGTGCCTATGTCCCTGCCTCACTGTCACAACCTTCGTTGCCTGTCCTCCCTTCCCTGGCTCACCTCGCTCGTTCACTCCTTGCACTTGTGGGCTTGTCCCAGGGTCGACCTCCGGGGATGCCCAGTTTGAGACCACGGGCTTCTCCAGCAACAGCCCAAGCTCACGAACTCAGGCTGCATCCAGTCTGTGTCTGTGCTAATGTTCACTAAGTTTATCTTTTCATTTTCCTTTTTAGAAATAATTTTCCAAATAAATCACTCAATGAAGTCTTAATTTAAAAAAACCAAGGTATCAAAGGGCATATTAACATACTTAAGAAAAATTTCTGAATTAAAAGCAAGAATGTTCATATTAGCCCTTTATATACTGCTAAGGTATAATGCTATATAATATTATTATATGACAAGAACAAACGACCTGTAAATATTCTTCCAACAAATATTTTAGGAATTATACTTGTCAGCTCTAGGTTTATTAGAAATCAGTATCAAGGACTGTTAACTTGTTTCTACTTCACACATATTGCCTGGTTGATTGAAGATACCAGCAAAATAGGTACATGTGACACATCATCTTCAGAGCGATAGGAATTGTCAGTCTCCAGAAAGTGAGATGACTGGCCATCACCTTCTACTCATTTGTGCATTCATTTATTGAGCAAGTATTTTTCAAGTGCTACTGTGCGTTGGAACCACTTGTTTCTAGAGACACAGAAGTATGAGCACCTAGTGCAGGTAGAGGGCAGGTGCAGGAAGGAAGGGCAGTGGTCTGCTGTCACAGACGTTTTGCCCCATATTCCACGAGAGCCCAGAATGAGAAGCAGACAAGATAACTAAATGTACGTGACACGTAGAATTCGAAATACTGTACCCTGCACTTTCTTCCCAAATGAGAGCCAGGGTTGTCCCAAGTCTGGCCTTCTCTCAAATTTTTCATTTGAAGTACTGTCTGTTACAATCGTGATTGATATTTCAAGCCCTCTTGCGACACAGACTGGAGTGGTGCAATTGTTTGCAGGGCTGACTGGCCTCAGGGGCCACTGGGGCAGGCGGCATGGCTGTTGCCTCATTTTAATCTCCCGGGCCATAAGTGAGAGCACTTCTCTTGTTCTTGGCAACCACCGCTGGCTGAAACAGAAAGCAGGATTAGGATTAGGAGTTGGGAGGGTAGGTTTTAAATTTGGGCTTTGCCTTTGACTCTGTAACCTCAGGCAGCAAGCCACGCTCCTCTTTGGGCACAGATTTCTTCAGCTGTAGAGCAGTGGATGGTGAAGAACACCTCTTGTTGCACAAGAGTCAGTTTAAGGAAAACATGGTTAACAGGTCTCCTTTGAAAAAGGAAAGAAACGGTAACTTTTAAAATCAGGCATCGCAACACTGTGTCTGCCTTTGAACGTAACTTCTGAGATTTCTTTCTCCTGAAAATAGTGTGTTGCTTGCAGGTGACTCCTCATTAGACGAGGTCACCCTAAGACCTCTTGCAGCTTTATAAGTTTGACCCCCACTATTCTAGCCTCCGGTAGCATTGATGGTCTGACATGTTTTGACATATCTGACATAGTTGATATGTCTTGAAATGATATGTACAGGGTTGCAAAAGAGGTGTTTGAAATCTGTGGCCTGTGTTTGCCTGTGCATAGTTCCAAATATACCATAAACTTGGTGAGTGGGCTAGGCGGCCAGCCCCGTTCCAGCTTTACCCAGAGCAAGTCCATGCTCACCTCCGTTGTGTGTTGAAGGGGTCTGCTGAGCCCAGAACATCGCAGTGGGAATGATGAACTCCTTATCTGACGTATATATTTGCTTGTTCGGTTTTTTTCTACACCGTGTTTTCTTTCCTCTTGACATTTATTCACATACAGTAGTTCTATTTACAAGTCACAAGAGTTCATTCAGAAGCATCGCTCCAAGTCTTTGGGGTCATTGCACACCAGAGCGCTGCTTTTGAGCACAGCCTGCTTTACGTACTTGGGTTCTACTCATCCCAAGCCTGCCTTGCAGGGCGCTGGTTCTTGGCGGTTTTTGCTATCAGATCTATTCCTCACCTGTCCCCTGTTTGGCTCTATGTCACTTGGGGGTGACCCCGGCAGGCTTCATTTCCTAGACTCTGAGAAGAGCTGATTCAGCCAGTGGGGACCAGGATCGGAGATTGGCCAAGCAGGGGGAAGGGACAAGCCGCAGGGGTTTCCCTCCCTGTGTTTCCTGGGGTGTCTCAGGCAGTGGCTGCACTTTCTCTTTGGTACTAACGTCTGTCGGATGGGCCTGCCGTGGTGCCCACCTCCCTGGGCTCTAGGAGCCCCGCCTCTTCCCTTTGTCCCTCCAGCCCATCATGGGGGTGTCTTCTTGTGTGACTGATCTCTTTGGGTCCTTTATTTGGCTTCTCTGCCTTTCCATCACCTGTATAACCAATTCCTTTCATCAGATTCCCTCTGTTTTTAATCTTTAAATGATCTTTGTTTTTCAAGTTGGCCCCTGGCCGATGGAGTTATTGTTAGCAGAATTAGTGCCAGAATCAGATCTTTGGGATGGGATTAGGGGACTGGGCTGCTTCCCTGCTTGAGCACACGGTGGTGCCCTTCCTGCAGATGGAGGAGGGGAATCCTCACTGAGGACATGGATTTGTGTCATGACTGCCTAAACCATCACCTGTTGTTTGACTTGGGATGTTGGTTGGGTTCAAGGCATTGGGATACTAACTAGAAGCTGCATTGCACTGATGTGCAGTAATAATGATCACGAGGATGGTGCTGGACAGTTTCCAGAACGACAGTCCTGAATTGGAAGAGCTGGAAGTCTTGGGTTAGGCACAAATGCATCCAGAGGTCAGCCTTAAAACAAGCATTCATTTCTTGTAGCCACAAGGCAGGCATGGCTGACCGGGCCCAGTAACTAATTGTGGGGGCAGCAGAAATGACAACCATACCAAATCCCTTATGTTAACTTTGCGGCATTAGTTGGGGAGAGGTGGGACCTGGGAATTAGGGAAGGAGACATTTGAGTGGCCTCAGCTAAGAACCTTGACAACCCCTACCCCCAGTTCCTCCAGCCTGTCTTGCTAGACTCCTCCCTGTCTGAGGAAAGGCTTTCTTGCGTAAGGACTGTGTGTTCAGGTGTGTTCTCACCAGCTGTCTTTGCCTCCAGGCCTATAACTACAGTGGGTCCCAGCATCTTTGTTCCCTGTAGGTGCTGCAGAGAAGGATCTCTGCTGCAGAGAAGACTCAATAATCAGTGGACAAGATGGTCCATTCTGTGGAGAACAGCATCTTCCTCCAGCTACCTGGAGGCTCAGTGGGCCATGGCATCAGGGATGGAGGTTTTCTACGGCTCAGCACGGACATCCTCTTTCTCAAGTCAGCCTGGGTACCAGCGCCGCTGAGGGCCCAATCTGCCAATACTGAGTCCCTGAAAGGATGCTGTTGCCTGGTGGTCGTGGGCGGCAGGGTGGGAGGTGCTGCTGGAAACCTAGCGGTGAGTTGACGATGTTATGCTCATCTTATCATGATGGATTCGTCCTGAATGGAAAGGCATCCTTTCCGGGTATGGATTTGCCCCCCCCGACTGAAATGCTTTTGTGGACTTCAGACACCCCTTGCCCATGGTCATGGAACCCTGCGTGGGGGAGCATTGTCCATTCAGGTGAAGAAGTGCAGCTTTAGGCCTCTCGCTTCTCACCACATACGCCATCATCACGTGGCCTGAAAGAACAGAGGAGCAGCCGGTGCTGGCTGGGAGGCAGCCCCTCGGGAAGTTGGGTACCATCCTACAGGACGTGGTGTATGTCTTAAGCCAGTGATGGGTTGATGACGTTCTTTGTCCCACAGTCTGGGAACAACAGGGTGGGACCTAATAACCCATTGAAGAGTTTTTGCTCTCTGTTCCCACAGCCTTGAGGTCTGCTGGTCTAGATGCCTTAGTTCTCATTTCGAGAGAGGAAAGCTCCAAACAACAAGGTCCTGCTGCAGAGCACAGGGAACTATAATGCATATCCTGTGATAAACCAGAATGGAAAAGAATATGCAAAAGAATATATATATTCTTTTTCATATATATACATAGATATAACTGAGTCACTTTGCTGCACAGCAGAAATTAACACAACATTGTAAATCAATTATACTTCAGTTAAAAAAAAAAAAAAAAGGAAAGTTTCCATTAAGGGGCATACCACCATGGTTCCATGAATGTGGAAGTTACCTCGATCGCCACCTGACTGTCTTGAATTCCTTGTGCCACACACAGCCGCGGGCTGCTTCTCCCCTGCCTCTTGCCTTACAGGAGAGATTCTAGATAAACTTTGTTTAGCTACCTTTTTATCAACTGGGAAGGTTTGAAGGTGGAGTAGTACCATGTTTTGATCACCTGGAGGGAAGGGTTGACATTAGGTAAGCTCTTAATAAATCTTAGCGTGAAAATACTTGAATGCAGAAGAGAAAGCAGTAATTAGGTTGATTCGTAATTAGCAGCAGCAGGAGTTTAGAGCAGAAGTGGGGAGAAGGCGGGCACCTTTACTGATTCACGTTTTCACGTTATGACTTGGAGGGAGGCTTAGGGCTAGTTAGGGACATCTCCACCTGCTGAACATTGGTGTATCTTTCCGGAACAGCCGAGTAACCTCTCTAGAAAGTTTTCAGCCCATCAGAGACATGCAGCAGGGCCGTGTGGGTCGCTCCATTCTTCAGGGTGGAATAGTGATGGGATGGAGAAGAATGCACAGAGCAACTTCCAGAATTCCCTCTTTGGGGTCCAGGAAAGGGAGGGAGCAGGCCCTGCTTCTTTCCTCCAGGCTCGTGGTCCTGGGGGAGCATTTGACGTGGACAGTGCAGCTGGCGGCCCTCGGCCTCAGCCAGCCCGTGGTGGAGCCAACCTCGCACCTGGTCACTTGACAGTCATGCAGCCCTGCCTTTGCTCCATGTTGCCTTGGGAGTCCCTGGTCCACATTCATTCCTAGAGGGGACTCTGACCCAAATCAACTCTGGAAGGAAGTCCATGGAGTTCCTAGGGCTATAGGATGTCAGTGACGGTAGTGCCGAGAGGTGTCCTAGCTGTCCTCTGGGCCAGCCCCAGTGTTGCACAGCTACTTTATTCCAGGGGCCCTTATTCTGACTTCCAGTTCAGTGTCTTTCCCTGGCGTCTTTTGTGGAGCTTTGAAAGGGCACACAGTGGTGCGGGGATATGGCCAGAGGGCCACCGGGAGGCCTCGACTCCAGGTGGGCTCTGACTGGATGACAGAGCAGGCACTTGACCTCAGTTCTCTGGGCTCTACTAGCCTAGACCCGATTTAAGTGTGTGCACTTGGAGCCACGCTGCCTGAGCTCGGAGGCTGGCTCTGTCCCTCGCCAGCGGGGTGACCGTGGGCAATTTGTACAAACTCTGTGTCTGAGTTTCCTCTTTCATAGAACAGAGACAGTAATGGTGCCTACTTCTTAAAGTAATTGTGAGAATCCAGTGAGTTAGTTCATGTAAAGGGTTTGGAGCATCTCGTGGTATTTAGTAGGTGTTCAATAAATGTTAGCTCTTACCTCGGTTTTGGTAGTAAGGTGATATTTATCTAGGCACAAGTTCTGTGCCAGAGTTTTAACATGTTTAGATTGATGAAATCTAAATAATGAACCATAGTTTAAAAAATACTCCTTGAAGGTATACATGCTTTATCTGCGATTTTTGTTGGTATGTTTGTGTTTTAAATACAGTACATGCCCTGTTTTGTTTTTTGACAGCTTTATTGAGATATAGTTCACATGCCAATACATGCTTTATTTTGAGATTGGAAAATATTCTAAATCTAGAATACTGGCCATGATTGCAATAATAAGACCATTATTGGACATGCACATCTAAAAACAAGATTTCTTTTATACATCACGTCCCACAGTTAGAACTATGTCTGGTTATTTTAATATATAATTGCATTTTCAAAGGTAACAAGAATTACACAGCAGACACTAGTTCAAATTATTATTTCACTTTATTTCTCTCCTATGAAGATCTTTAATTCTGAGCACTTACAGCATAATGCAAGTATATCACCTTACTGATGAATGTTTACAATAAATAAAATTATTGTTAAACACTCAGCATTTTTGTTATCAAACGTGGGTATTCATTTTCTTAAGCTGCTTTTGCTTCCAGCACTGAGTGGAATTGAGCAGACGCGAATAGGAGCGATTTCACTGTTTACACTGTTTACTGAACCAAAGTGTTGGACCTTGTCTTCTCTGGGCTTTTTTTTTTTTTAATTTATTTATGTGTTTGACCGTGTTGGGTCTTAGCTGCAGCATCTGGGATCTTTCATTGTGGTGCGTGGACTCTAGGACACGCGTGGGCTTAGTTGCTCTGTGGCATGTGGGATCTTAGTTCCCCGACCAGGGACTGAATCTGAGTCCCCTGCATTGGAAGGTGGATTCTTAACCACTGGACCACCAGGGAAGTCCCTGGGCTTTTTAATTTCTACCATTTGAATGACATGCTGCTCTCTTTTGATTATATGTCATGGACTTAGAAATAATATTCCCGTATCGCACACATGGTATAGTTTTTCTGATAGATGCCATTTCTCTTTCTTCCACACTGATTTATTTTTGGTTGACAATACTCAAGATCTTAAGGCATTTGTTCTTTGGAAAAGAAAAACTAAATGTCTCACAATTTGACTCATGCTGATAATACCCTGGTGTCAGTGTCTGCATGAACCTGCTACTCTCCTCTGCCACGTCCTCCCATCGCTTGTCCCTGCTGCCCTTCATGTGGCAGAATTTTCTAGAAGGGACTCCTGGATGCTCAGTCATAGTCAGTGAAAGACAAAATTTTTACTAATCTCATGGCTCTGAGAAAAAGTGAGTTGCTCACTCCCAGACCACTTAAGCATAGCAGCTTTTAATCTCTAGGAAGTTCAAAAGTGCTCTTAAAACCTAAAGCCCATGACCAAAACTTCTCATTAAATTTTGTCTAAAAAATATATCGGTAAGGTCAAAGGCTACCTCATTGCACCTCATGTAGTGTTTCTTACACTTGAGTGACATTATTCACATTAAAAAACTTGACGATATTTTAAATATTATTTTAAACTCTCCTATTTTAACTTCACTTACAAAGACTTAATTTTTCTTTTCTGGCTATTATGATTGTCAGCCTCTAATTATTCGGAATAACTGAGACATGATATCTTTGATGAACTATTAACTACTTTAATTAGATAACTGGAACTGCCCCAAACTGTCAATTATGTTTCAAATGTAATTTGAATTTATTACAATAATCATCATTATAAATTTAATATTGTGGGAAATGGAAGGTAAACAATATTTACCATGACTGGATTTCCAAAATGAAAATAAATTAGAGTAATACATATTTAATATCACCAGTTAATAGAACATAACTGATCGTGGATGTTTTAGAGTGGGGGGCACTACGCCGTATGTCTCCTTGTTACAACAGGGAAGGTGGTGTTAATGGTCTCAGTTATTCTGATGAAGAAACTGAGGTTCTGCGAGGTTAAGTCACCCAATGACCATGTAAGAGGCTCCCACTAAGTGAGCCTGATAATGTACTCTCAGCACTGGTCATGAGCCCTGAAGTATGCTAGGCATACCCTGAATGGCTGTTGAAGGAAAGATGGTTTTGAATAGCTGGTCTCTACATAGAGCGCTCTTGATTAAAAAAGGGATAAAAAAATTAGTTATGTATGATCTGACCCCAGGAAGTTGTCTCGAAAAAATAAACACCCCAGGGGCTTCCCTGGTGGCGCAGTGGTTGAGAGTCCGCCTGCCGATGCAGGGAACGCGGGTTCGTGTCCCGGTCCGGGAGGATCCCACATGCCGCGGAGCAGCTGGGCCCGTGAGCCATGGCCTCTGAGCCTGCGCGTCCGGAGCCTGTGCTCCGCAACGGGAGAGGCCGCAACAGTGAGAGGCCCGCGCACCGCAAAATAAAATAAAATAAAATAAACACCCCAAATCAGTTTACATACATGTCATTTGGATACACCTGTCTGTGCATTGCCAGGTGAGAGCCATCCTCCCTCCTCCTCACCCCCACCCAACAGCTTGCCACTTATTTGGGGAGTGGCTCCCCCTCCCCCTGCCATTCCAGTTCTAACCACGTGGCTCTGGAGGAATTGCTGGGCTCCCGCTAAGCCCACACGTGGTGGTCGGGGGTGGCTCTCTCCTAGGACTTTCTGCTGAGAAGTAGCCGGTCCCCTGAGCTCAGAGGCGGTGGGCAGGGAGGTGACCTCCCTAACATTTGGCTGGCTATTCACGCCCAGATTCCAGGGGCTGTTCAATTTCTTTTATGCCCAAACTTGCTGATCTGGTTTCGGACATTTGAAGCTAAAAGCCTGACTTGCAGGAGATTAATTTGTTACGCATGGTGTCAGTTTAATCGTGAACAGCACCCATGCGTGCATCCAGATATGTATGGGTGTTGCGTCTGACCCGAGAAACTGAGTTAACACTTGGAAATGAGAAGATTTCTGAGAAGGGGGATCTGGGCTGTGCTTGCCCCATGGCGGCAGGTCTTCCAATGAGCCTGGTTCTCAGGCCTGCACCACATGAGCTGACGGCTTCTCACCTTCCAGTGTTCTTTCCTCTAGAATCTGTGCAGCTCACCACCCTCACCACCACACGTTTCTTAGTGTAACATCATCCTTCTTAATTTAGACATATTTTTAAAGCATATGTTTTTTTAATTTCAGCTTTATAGTGGTCTAGTTGACATAATAAAATTGTAAGATATTTGAAGTGTACATAGGGGTGATTTGATATACATATATGCTGGGGAAGGAGTGTATGTGTATCTAGTTAATTAACCACCGCACATATTTATCTTTTGTGTGTGTGTGAGATCATTTAAGTCCTACTCTTTTGGCAAATTTCAGTTATACAACAGTGTTGTCTACTTTAGTCAGCGTGTTGTACGTTCACTTCTCAGACCTTATTCATCTTATAGCTGAAAATCTGTGCCCTTTTACCAACCTCTCCCTATTTCCCCCACCCCCCCAGCCCCTGGCAACCACTTTTCTGCTCTCTGTTTCTATGAGTTTGACTTTTTTTTTTTGATTCCACATATACGTGATATCATGCGGTATTAGTCTTTCTCTGACTTACTTCACTTTGCACAATGCCCTCAAAATCCATCCATGTTGTCACCAACAGGTACATGAAAAGGTGCTCGGCAGCACTAACCATCAGGGAAATGCAGATCAAACCACATGAGCTATCACCTCACACCTGTACGGATGGCTACCATCAAAGAGAAAAGAGATAAGTGACAGTGAGGATGTAGGGAAAAGGGAATCCTGGTGCACCACTGATGGGAATGTAAATTGGTGCAGCCGCTATGTATGGAGGTTCCTCAAAAACTTAAGAACAGAACTATCATATCATCCTGCCATTCCAGTTCTGGGTGTATATATCCAAAGGAAATGAAAACAGGATATGGAAGCGTTATCTGCAGTGGATGAGTGGCCAAAGAAAATGTGGCAAATATATACATATAATATTCCATTATTATATTATATATGTATATATAATGGAATATTATTCAGGCATGAGAAAGAAGGAAATCCTACCATTTGTGAAAACATATATTTTTATATTCAACTACCAAATTACATTTTAAGTGAGACGATTGCTTTCTAAAGATGTATAAGGAGATGTTAAACTTATCTTTCTTGGATAGTTTCCTTTTAGAAATATTCTCAGAAGGTACTTGATCTTTTTCCTGGTACGTAGCTACATGCTAACTTTCTTCTCAGACTGCTATTTGGTTAAACCATTTCCAAGCTTAAAGGAATCTAAAACTCCAGCTTATTTGGATGTATTCTTTATTTCTTAATAAAAGCTCGATATAAGGACTCTTTCCCCTCAGTGCATGAGAGCTACACAGCTAAGTTGCCACATTTGGAGATATACCTGTTGCTGAATTTCAGTAACTTCACAGTCATGACTTTTGTCTCATGACTTTTGTTCATTAGAGAACTTCTCTTTTGGGGAGACTTTCATGATTATAAGTTATTTAACTGCTCAGTTATAACAAACTACCATTATTCCCTGATGCATTACTGTGCTTTCCCCAGTACCTTTTATATTAGGATATGCTTGCATTTTAAAATAAGTTGGATACTTCTGTCTCAGAACCTGGGAAACAATGCAGCAACTCTTGAACATTTTTGAAATGTTCTTGTTGGACGAGCACAACTTGTAAGGTACCACCAGCCTGGGGGCCGGTCTTTTGGAGTTCCTGGACCCCCAAATCTTGGACTCCTGATGCATGGAAGTGAGAGCTTGAGGAGGACTTGGAGATCGTCTGGCTGGCGTCCCTCACCTTACAGACCTGTCACTGGAGGCCGGGAGGGACTGACCCCAGGCCCCTCTGCCATCACAGAGGACAGTCAGCTCAATAGCTTCTTTCTGCTCACCTCCAAACTTCCCGGGCCAAGCTAGGCAGGACTTGGGCCAGTGGAAGCATCCAGTCACCAGCTCGGACCTAGAATCTCTCCTGTAAGGCAAGATGCAGGGGAGAAGCTGTGTGTAATTTGTGCATTTTCAGGAGGATTAATCAAAGCCCAGTGGCTCTCACTTTTGAGTTCTCAGGTGACAGCACGGCTATCAAAGCCCTTCCTGAAAGTATTTATATTCCCAGTCCGTGGGGAAGAGGAAAGAAAAGGGATGATACCTAACACTCAGTAAGCATTTACTTACGTAATCGCAGTTAATCCTCACAACCAGCCTGTGAACTAGGTTACCGTATGAGTTTCTCAGGGCTGCCATAACAAAGTATCCCAGGAAGACTTCCTCTTTCACAGTTCTGGAGGCCAAACGCCCCAAATCAGGGTGTCGGCGGGGCCAGGCTCCCTCTGAAGGCTCTAGGGGAGGACGCTTCCTGCTTCCACCTTCTGGTGGCAAATCCTTGGTGACCCTTGGCTTGTGGACGCATCACTCCAGTCTGCCTCCCTCTTCCCTGTGTCTCTCTGTCCTCTCTTGTCAGGACACCAGTCATTAGATTTAGGGCCCTCCCTAATCCAGTCTGACCTATCTTAATTTACATATTAATTACATCTGCAAAGACTCTATTTCCATATAAGGCCACATTCACATATGCTTTTCGGGGACAAAACTAACCCCAAGAGTTACCATCATTTTACAGGTGAGTGAGCCAACTTGTAGCGCAGTTAAGTCATTTTTCAGGTTTTCGTTTGTAGGAGGCAGGATTCAAAGCCAACTCTGTGCAAGTAGAATCAGTGCCCCTCCTGCTGGGTGGGGCAGCCCTCCCTCACCCACAGCGCAGTCTGCTTCCAGGCCTGTAGCACCTGCACAAAAGCTTCTCCACAGCAAACTCAGCTACGATTCCACAGCATTCGTTTATAAGGGAAGGTGCCTACACAACCTGCGTGCGGGAGCGACACCCAAGCACGAGGACGGCTGGGCGGTGACATCAGTCTTGCCGGTGATGCCCGGACTGCACGCAGCAGGCCAGGGCAAGGACCCTTGCAGAGCCGGCTCTGCTCTCGGGGAGAGGCCCTTCCAAAGGCAGAGAACCCACAGGACCTTGTCGCCTAGGCTTTCCCGTCAACACTCAGGCGACTGGAAGGTCTTGGAGCAGTAAGAGAAACTATGCACGGCCTAAGAGAAGGCAAGGAGAATGTTAAGTCCAAGAGCCTTTTGCTCTGTCATTGTGATGTTTAGCAAATCGGGGGGAACGTGAAGAAGGGCAAGCCACTTTACTTATTTAACAAATATCTTAGGGAAGATACACAGATGCTCTGACCTCACGCCTCTCCCAGGAAAGGAGGCCTGCGGAAGAGGTTTTGTTCCAAGCAACAAGAAGGGAGATTTGGGGATCATCTTCCCTTCCCTTTTCTGTTCCGCCTGGCAGGAATCTGAGTAATTTACATCGTTTTCTTTTTTTATTTTTAACTGAAGTATAGTTAATTTAGAATGTTGTGTTAGTTTCAACTGTACAGCAAAGTGATTAGTTACACATGTATATATATCTATTATTTTTCAGATTCTTTTCCATTATAGGTTATTATAAGATATTGAGTATAGTTCCCTGTGCTATACAGTAGGTCCTTGTTGTTTATCTATTTTATGTATAGTAGTGTGTATATATAAATCCCAAACTCCTAATTTATATCTCCCCTCCCCTCCCCAACCCCTTTGGTAACTGTAGGTTTGTTTTCTATGTCTATGAGTCTATTTCTGTTTTGTAAATAAGTTCATGTGTATCATTTTTAAAGATTCCACATATAAGTCATATCATATGATATTTGTCTTTCTAATTTACTTCACTTAGTATGATAATCTCTAGGTCCATCCATGTTGCTGCAAATGGCATCATTTCATTCTTTTTTATGGCTGAGTAATAGTCCATTGTATATATGTACCACATCTCCCTTATCCATTCATCTGTCGATGGACACTTAGGTTTCTTCCATGTCTTGTCTATCGTGAATAGTGCTGCTGTGAACATTGGGGTAGTAATCTGAGTAATTTACAGACACCGTATTTCAACTTTTCCTTCCCCACAGATTTTAAAAAACTGTTTTTATTTTTTCTCATGGATTTTGGCTAAATTGAGCACTCCTTACATTAGACATTTGAGAAAATCAGGAGACCTATGCATTTGAGTTTTGTGACCAAAGATAGAAGTGGCACCTTCTGCCCCACCCCAGAGCCCAGAGCCCAGAGAAGACCTGCCAGCATCGTGCTTCCTGCTGGACCGAGAGCAGAGGGTGGTGGCTGGCAGAGCTCCGCCCCACTAGCCCAACCTCAACCGTTTTTATGGAGCGCCCCCTGCTCCTGGCCTGCAGGGTAGGATCTGCTTCTCTCCCATCTCTTCTTGCCAGTCACAGGGGCTTATCTCCTTCACGACCGGTCTGAAGAGCCTGAGCCTTATTGGCACAGAGCGTGACTGTTGTGAAATAAGGTTGTTATACCAAGACACGTTTTTCTTGTCTTGTTATATGCTGATTGGCACACAGCACGCGTGACTGGTATGACCTCTTTCCAGGAAGAAGGTAATTATAACAATGATTGTTAGCACTTGCTGAGCCAGGCGCTGTCTGGGTGCTCGATGTCTGCGCCCTCATTGCCCTCCTTCCGGTAAGATTTGAAGGGACTGCAAATATCCTGGTTTGCAGGTGAGGAAACAGAGCTACCAAGAGACTGAGGAGCTTATTCCACGTCTCTCAGTTAACAAGACCTCCAGGCTCCATGCTTTGAACCACCATGAGTTTCCTTGTGCAGGAAACTTCCCAGTGTCCAAGGTGACATCTGCTTTCTTCTCACCCAAGGTAAAATAATTACAGGGGAATGGTTAGAGTTTCTCTGCGTTGTCCGATGGTTTCCAGAATGGCATATGCCAGTCTAGCCTGCCATCATCCTGCACTCTTTCCTGCCTTCCCGTCCCCTCCCCAGACAATAAAAACCTTCACTCAGGCAGCTGGAGGGAGCAACCTAGAGAAAGAGGCCACACCAGCCCAGTGATGACACTTCCCATGTCCCTAGGGCATTCAAATTTGAGAGAGGACAGTCGTCAGTCGGTCCACAGTTCTCCGGTCAGTGGTGTGTGTGTCAGCTTTGTGTCTGGTGTGGGGAGGGGGCAAGATAGACACTTGAAAGTGAGAGCTCTGGTCCTCTTACCAGTTCTGTAACCTCTTCACTTCAATGACAGGCTGGAAATGCTTCTTAAGGGTGCCCCACGTTGGCATAAGGCTTTTCCAGTTCTACTCTGTACTTCCTAATTGAAATATTCGGAGGTTACGAGCCTCTTCTTGGAACTTGATTGCACCAAAGTGGAGTAGAAATAGATGAAATCCAAAATTAAAAATAGTCCCAGGAACAAAGAGCCCATCTTTAGAGGAATAAGAGGCTATTTTGGAAGGCAGCATCTAAAACACCTCCATTTTATCTCTTGGCCCTCTAGCTCCATCAACAAGGTTTCATCCTCCAGTAGCCCTGGGCATTTCCTTTATTAAGATACCTGTCAAATATTAGACAGTCACCCTCAGCCTTCATGAACTTGTTTATGGGGCGAGCTAAGTTGAGCTTTTTTCAGGAAAGTGTCTCTGCATTGGCAGAACAGGCTAGTGGTGTAAATACAATTTCAAAGGTGTTTCTAAACACTGAAGCGATGGATGGAATGTTTGTAAGTGCCCTCAAGTGTGTCAGAAGCATAATTTATAATCAGGGTGCCACTTGCCGGTCGTTCTTGTGTATTCATCAGCTCGAGTCCCCTAAGACTCGACTCGACTCTAAAATCAACTAACCCTGATTTTAGTTATTATATATAATTGATAGTAATCACCCTGGATGTATACCTGACATACATTATCCTCCAGCTTTTTACTACTTCACACTGCCTTTTCCCCAGCCCCTTGCCTTCAATGTTTCCCAAAACTCCTCTTTGACAACCTGTCCTTGTTGTCCAAGTTCAAAAACTTGCTGACGTCTTCAAATCAACCCTCAACCCTCCCAGTCATTCAGAAACCAAACCCTGTTCATTTTACTGGCCGAAATCCTCCTCTCTTGGTGGTACATCTGCGCTGTGGCCCCAGCACAGCCCCTGCCAGCTCCCTGGACCTTTGCTGCTGCGCCCACCGTCTCCTTCTGACCCCGCCTGCCCGCAAGCAGCCTTGCTTACCCGCCTTGCACAACAGCGTGAAGTGTCAAAGTGACACAAAAAGGAGAACACGTGGATCCCGCTTTAAGGAGCTTACGGTTTCAGCTCATCCTCTGTGTTGTGTGCAGAGACCGCTGCAACACGTCACCTGGGCCTCCCTGGCCCCCCCGCCATCCCCCACCCCCACTAGTGTAGGACCTCCAGCCCCCATCAGAGCGCCTATAATTATGTCTGCGGGTCCCAGAGGGCGTGTCTGGCCTCCCGGACAGCCATGGGGGCCCATCGCTGACTTCCTTCCCAGGCCCCCTGCTGCGGGGTCTGCTGGCCTCCAGCATCTGCCCAGGAGCCACTTCCTGCCAGACTGGGTCGCCCCTCCATGCGGGGTCGGGTCTCCCACCTTGGCCGTCGTGCCCTGCAGCTGCGCTGGGTTCAGAGTGGTGGGCGGAGGGGGACGGCTCTTTGAGTCTGCGTCACCGCTGTTACCTGAGCACTGAAGCTGCGTGCTTATCTAAGTGATGGTGTCCGGGCCCTGCTCCCCGGGACCCTGGGGTTTAGGCCTAAATACAAGTGTGTAGGGCCCAGAGGTCACTCACGGAGCTGGACTGTGTCCTCCCAGCCGGCCTTCCTGGGGGGGTGCCCTCAGGCACAGTGTCCTCTCTCACCCCATCATCCTCTTCTGCTTCATGCCCACGAATACCTTCCATTCTGATCACGCACCTTCCTGCCTGAAAGCTTAGCGTTTGCTGCCCCGGTGAAGTCTGTTCAGGAGCCTGAACTGCAGGGCTCTGGAGGCACCTGTTCTCCTACAGCCCCGACTTGAGCTGTGTGTCCCCCGCGCGGGGCTTAGCCAGCACTTCTGATGCCCTTCTCTCGCTCTGCCTGCGAATCCCCCCACTGGCCCAGGGTCCGGAGTTGGGGGACCCATTGGGTGCCACCCCAGCATGTGGCTGGATGGTTGAGGGCCAGAACCCGGTATCAGACATGGTTCTCCAGGTGGGTCTCTCTACCCAGGTACCTCTGCCCCTAGTTTCCAATCCTGGGAGCTCCTGGGGACAAAGGGCTGAACCAAGGCCTTTCAGGGCTTAGAACTCCCTTGACTGTTCTCTGATCTGAGCTGGCTCGGAGCCTGGGGCAGAGGTAAGTGGGACAAACAGCAAGAGTCCTTACCTTTGGACTGGCAGGCATTTCATGTCTTCAGGTTCTCCGTCACCTCCTCCTCATGCCAAAGAGAAGGCACGTTCCCTTTCACCAAGCAGGACACAGCGTGACACCCACTGGATTCGGATTTCTCTGGCTTCTCAAAGCAGGAGGGGAGGGAGTTTCCCTGTCAGGCTACATGGCATGGCTTTTGGAGAAAATACATTTTGCTTTTACCCGTTCTAAAATTAAAAATATCTTTTAAAGGGTTTCAAAAACTTCCATTTCTTATGGTGCTGAGTAGGCCTCTTTAGATTTCTAATGCAGTCGGGTGTTGGGGATGACCCGGGTTTTTTGTTTGTATGTTTGTTTTCTCTGATCAATCCAATGGGGCTTGGACAATAAATCCATGTATTGTGACCTCTTGGTACATTTTGAAATTATACATAGGTGGTTTACAAAATGAAGTGTATGTCTGATGCTGTTCCTCCCCACTGCTTGTGTGCACATGCGTGTGTGCATGTGCGTGTGTGTTTGTGTTTCCATCTCGTTCATTGAGAACTCTGGCCAGCACTACTGATGGCCACTCGTATCCCCTCGCTCTCACCAGTTTAGCATTGTTTCCCAGTATTAACTGCTAGCACCTGTAGATGTTGGCAAAGCACAGGTGACGGGCTCTCAGCGCCACCCCAGCTTGAACAGACTCCCTAACTCTCAAGTAATAAACACTTGCGGAGTATATAGATTGCCCCACTTTGCACAGGAAACGCATGTTGCTTTACGTCGGAGTCAGAGGTCATATTCCCTCTGTGCTCCTGGTCTTTAGCTCACACACACACACACACACACACACACACACACACACACACACACACACACACACACACACACACACACACACACACACGCAGCTGATCCCACTCTCACCAGCACTGCCTTTTCCTGTGTCTACGCTGACGCTTGTCGTCCGATGCTGTGATGAATTCTTTATGCTTCTAATCCGTCTGTTCTTGAAGATAAGGGTTGAGTCTTTCTCCGTTTTGTGGCCACACTCTTACAGAATGCATGACGCAGCATTTAAATGTTTGTTGGATACTCAGAGGCTATGTGAATAGCTTTTCATTTTAAATTGGACTTCTTAGGGGATCTTGAGATTGAAATGAATACTATATATAAAATGAATACTGAAGAAACAAATTCTTTAAAAGACCGTCTAAAAGAAACGATTGTCTTAAAAGAATGCCTTTGTAGAGTAATTGCCAGTTTATTGAATTTCATGCCTCTGAAATTCATTTTGGTGGGTGTCAGTGGCCCTCTAGTGGGCGCAGAGGGTTCAAGTCTCGGGAAACTTCCGTCAAGATGGCAGCTCACAGGGGACGCGAGACAGAAGGATCAGAAGGTCGGAGGAAGACAGATGTTCCCAGCAGGAATGGTGTGATCAACTCAAACGGTGACTTGGCCTTTTATACAGACTCCTTAATACTCTTCCTGTGTTTACAAAACAAGGAAACAAAGACCCCAAAGCCTTAGGTGCTGGGGAAACAAAAAGCAAGAGCTCCCTCTTCTGAGCAAATGAAATTCTGACCACGTTTGGGGCCCTTCCAGAAAAGTGAAACACACCCCAGTAAAGAGGAGAATGAGTCCTGTCTTCTTTACCTGCATTACTCATCTCTCCTCTGGATCAACGGGTAAGATAAAGATAAGATTTATTACTCGGTATGTTTCAGAATATTATGAACTGTCTTGGTTCCACTTCCCATTTTCCATCACATGGAATCATTGTTTTTAAGCAGCTGAGAATTCTGGGTCTGGGAAAGCCGCGTGCGTACGTAGATTCACACGCAGGGCAGTCAGCAGTGTGTTCTTTCCCCCCAGGGCCCAGGGAGGAGGGTGAGGAGAAGGGAGACCCTCACCTCAGGCACATGCTTTGGGTTGGGGCTGGGAGGTGCCAGATACTCAGTAATCAAGATAAATAACATTTACATGAAAGATTATAAATATCAAAACGAATGCAAAATATCCATGATAAACAAAATATTAACGTTTTAGGTAAAGACAGGATCAGTAGAGCTGGTTTTTCTTTCCACCTCGGTCTCCAGCGTGGCTCAGCCTGGCACCGCTTTCCCTTTGCTGTTTTTTGTTAGGAAATCAGCATCTTCGAGTGGTTAAGGGCCCAGGGTCTGTGGTTGAGATGCCTGGGTTTCAAACCAGGTGCTGCTACTTACTAGGTGCCTGACATAGGCCAACGTTCTTCACGTGAGTCCTTAGAAGTGAAGCGTCATTGCTGGCTGGGTTGGAGAGAGGAGAGGGAGGAAGGAGGAGAGATTCATTTGGGGCGCGAGAGGGATGCCGCCCATCTTGCTGGCTTTGAAGATGGAGGATGGGGTCCAGGAGTTGCGGGATGGGAGTGGCCCCTAGAAGCTTGGAATGGCCCCCAAATGACAACCAGCCAGAAAGCAGTGACTTTTGTCCTGAAACCTCAAGGAATTGAGTTTGCCTACAAGTAAATGAGCAAGGGAACTGACCCTCCCTGTCAACTACAAATTGGCACTTGACCCTGGCCCTTGCCATCTACCTCTACAAGGATTAAATCATGTGCTGCTGCAGCTGCTGACTTTCAACACCCCCTGAAAGCGGTTCAGGATGGAGAGCAGCAATGAGGCCCCCTGTGCTCGGGCAAAAACTGGAAAAACAGGTCTTCAGACAGTTATTTTCAGGAGCTGATTTTGTGATCAGACATACACTTCATTTTGTAAACCACCTATGTATAATTTCAAAATGTACCAAGAGGTCACAATAAATGGATTTATTGTCCAAGCCCCAGGATGTGTTATGAGGGCTGTGTCAGATGCAGGTGGAACATGGGTTGTCTTATGGACACAGTCTTACATTTTTGCTTCATTGGACCATATTTCAATTAGTTATTCTTTTTTTTTTTTTTTTTTGGCGGTACGCGGGCCTCTCACTGTTGTGGCCTCTCTCGTTGCGGAGCACAGGCTCCGGACGCGCAGGCTCAGCGGCCACGGCTTATGGGCCCAGCCGCTCCGCGACATGTGGAATCCTCCCGGACCGGGGCACGAACCCGTGTCCCTTGCATCGGCAGGTGGACTCTCAACCACTGTGCCACCAGGGAAGCCCTCAATTAGTCATTCTTAAAGGACGTGTAGTGATGCTAAATAATTTTATATTGATTTCCCCCTTTCTGTTTTGAGGTGGGGAGTTAGAACTACTATAAGAATTAAATGAAACTGATGAAATAAGAGCAAAAAGTTATTACAACTGTGAGACAAGTGGTATCAGGCTATCTACTTGGAAAGAAACCTTCTACTTACCCTCAGGCAGCTCAAGCATGTATTTCCTGAATCCAGAAAGAAATTCCTGCGAATTATTTATAGCACCTCATCCCCCTTTTCTTTTTGATCTTTTTTCTCTTTTCATTCTACCATTTCCCTTAGTAATCTCAGCTGCTCCCATGGCGTTAATATTTATATGCATTTCCAGATCTTTTTGGAAGAAAGGATTTTCCAAATCTTCATCCAATCTATATATTCTTTGCTGAGTATTGCCACCTAGATATCCCATGGTTATTTCATAACTTAACATACCCAAAATAGAGCTGATTATCTGCCACCAACAAATCCTGTTAGGCTTAGCTGTCTGTCTGTCTGCCTGTCTTCCTCTCCCTATTTCTGTTTCTCTCCTTTCTATCATTTGAATCCGTTTATAAAAATGCATACACTACCAAAGGTCAGAAGGTCCCTTCTAGACCCTTCCTCACTGAATTTCTCACTGTTCTCAGAGCCTCTGGGGACTGACAGTCTACATAGGACGGGTGTGTCCTTGGAACAGAGCTTTCATTCTAGTCACCCAGGACTTTGACTCTCCCTGTTCTGTTCCCAAACTGCTCCTGTGCGGATCCCTGCCCTGTTGGACTGTGAAGTGTTTCTCTGAAAAGCGATCTTCTTGAGAATAGTCTCCCTCTTTTTCTCTCCATCCTTGTGTGTGTCTCTCTTTCTCGCTTGTGGCCCCCTTTTGTCTGAGCTGTGGGAGGATGTCATGGGCTGTGTCCCATCTTGCACCCAGGAAATACCATCCTGGTCACACAGCACCTGACAGTCTCCTGCCACCGGGCAGGTGCTGCACACTGTCTGCTGCCCCTTCAGATGCAGAGATGGACGAGCCACAGGAAGGTGGCTTAAGGACTTGTTCCTTTATATTGATATTTGGAAGAACATTATTATTTCCTCTTACCGTTTGTTTTTTTTTTTTTATCCTCTAAAACTAATTCTGATTGTAGATTGGCAGTTTTCAACAGCGGGAGGAGACAGGGAGTGAGGATGTTCTAAAAAGGTCCTCAGAGAGTCTCAGTCCTAAGATGGCAGGAGAGAGGGTGGCTGTGCCCCCTTCTCTCTTGAGAATTCATCGTGTGGCCCCGAGGGCTGGGCTGGGGCGGTCGGCAGAGCTGGAGGACCAGGACTTGGAGGAAGTGTCTGTTGGTGGGTGGCGTCGAGAAGAGAGGCTCGGAATCCTGAGCAGTCTCATTCTATGTAAATTATGTGAATCAAATTGTTGAACCCAATTGGAGGGTTAAAAATTAATCAAAATAACTAGGAACTCAGAGTCCCCAGGAGATAATAATTAGCTTAATGTAGTTTGGTCTGTTTTCCCTTTTCCGTATTTGGTGAAATTTGTCAATTACAGTGGACAAGGAAGCAGATGATGGTAGTGAATTCAGCCTCATCCTTTGTTGTGTTAACGATGTGACCTATGCTTTCCCTGCCATTTCGTTTATTATCTCCAAATATTTATTCAATAATGTTTTTCATTTTCTTCTCTAGTAGCTTTCAGTTTTCTATTTTCTGATCCAAATTTTACTTTCTGACACCGGGAAAAAGTATTTTATCTTAGAAATGGAGACATTATAACAATCTGCAACATGCTTCTAAATTTTAATAGCATTTAATTATCATCTTGATGAAAACTCCGTAGCAACAAGTAAACAATTGCTACATTTAGTGCGTTATTATAATATACCTAACTTATGTGTAATCCTTGCCTCGTGGGTTATCATGGGAAATGGATGTTATTGCATAGAAACTGTCACAGTGAAAGTGATGGAAGACTTAAAGTGGCTTCTCAGCAACACCATCCAGGTGAACACTCTGAGAAGTGCAGTGTGAGGCAGTATACCTCCCCATCCGTCTCACGCCAATGACGGTTCTTCTCGAGTTTTAAGATGCCTACTGGGGCTTTCCTCGTGGTGCAGTGGTTAGGAATCCACCTGCCAATGCAGGGCACGTGGGTTCGATCCCTGGTCCGGGAAGATCCTACATGCGGCAGAGCAACTAAGCCCGTGCGCCACAACTACTGAGCCTGGGCTCTACAGCCTGTGAGCCACAGCTACTGAGCCCGCATTCTGCAGCTACTGAAGCCTGCACGCCTAGAGCCCACGCTTCACAAGAGAAGCCACCGCAATGAGAAGCCCGCGCACCGAAACAAAGAGTAGCCCCTGCTCTCCACAACTAGAGAAAGCCCGCGCGCAGCAGTGAAGACCCAACAGAGCCATAAATAAATAAACAAATTTATTTTAAAAAATGCTGACTAATCAGAGTATTAGCTAGAGTTGCAGCTCTTGTTTATTGATGATCACATGTAGTCCTCCTTAGTAAATTGGAGCAGAATTTATATTATATATATCATGTCCTCTTACATATATAATATATATCATAATATAATCTATTACATATAATTTATAATAATATATGCTTTTATAATTTAGAATAATAGTTAATTTTCATCATCAGAATGTTGTCATAATGCACTAGTTTTTGTTAGAAGGAGAGATTTTACTACTATCTGTCAGAAAATGGTTATAAACATTAAAAAATGTCCATTTTGGGGGCTAGCAAAATTATTTTAAGAATAGAAAACATTTCAGCATAGTGGAGATGTCTGCGACAGGAATGGTGGCCCCTGGGTGTGGCATGCCTGTACTGCTCACAGCGGGACAGGCCCCTGAGCCCTGCACCCGGCTGCTTGCACCAAGCTCCCCTCCCCTGGCGCCTTTGCACAGCCTGCCCCTGCGTCTAAAATGCCCTCTCCTCCCTGCCCCACACTTCCCCTCCTCATTCCTTTGTCCTCCGCTTAGATACCGCACCCTTAGCTGATATCTCCCGGCCCCTCTGGGGGGCATTTTTCACGCTCAGATGATGGCTGTTTTCTCAATTTCTCCACTCGAACATGTGATTTCCTCCAGGACAGAAGTGGATTCCTTCTCACCTTTCTGTTCCCGGGACTTAGCCCAAAACCTGGTGCAAGGTAGGAACTCAAAGTTTGTGGAATGAAGGAAGAGGACTTTGGTCTCCATCTTCACTAGAAACATCTTCATTTCCTTACTGATAATGGCTCATAGTTATTTCCAACGTTTCTTTTGGATATTGGTGTTTGGCCTCTTCTCTGATTTTGAGGTGTTTTCCATAGCCTTGATTGTTAGAATAGAAGCCATCACTTTTTTTTTTTTTTTTTTTCGGTACGCGGGCCTCTCACTGCTGTGGCCTCTCCCGTTGCGGAGCACAGGCTCCGGACGCGCAGGCTCAGCGGCCATGGCTCACGGGCCCAGCCGCTCCGCGGCATGTGGGATCTTCCCGGACCGGGGCCCGAAGCCGTGTGCCCTGCATCGGCAGGCGGACTCTTAACCACTGCGCCACCAGGGAAGCCCACCATCACTTTTTAAAAGCTACTTGAGCAAGATAAACCTAACAATGAAATATTTTTGATAGATTCTCTGTGGATGTATTGCTACTTTTTTTTTTTTTTAACTTAAAGTCCTATATAGTGTATGAAGACGAGCATGGGGTTGGGGGAAATCAGCGAAGTTACTATGTTACTATGAGTTACTGTGAAAATGCTCTGTGTTAGTAGTTTTGTTGCTCCTCTGCCTATCCTGATGGTGAGTTAAATAACATTGAATGATTACTTAGTAATTATTGCCATGCTGAGAATTCTATGATCTTGGAAATAGAAGCATTATGTTCCCCTCAGGTTTGGATGATTTATAATTTACTCTTTGTGGTAATGTGTGTGTTTCTTTCAGATATTAGAGATTTTCATATGTATGTGTGGGGCAGGAGAGAGAGAATGTTTGCAAGTATGCGGGCTGAAACTGTTGCTGGAGTAATTAGAACATTTCTAACGGGAGGGTCACCAGAGAAGGCACTTTTTTTTTTTCTTGAAATATGTGAAAAGCACTTTTTCATTCCACAATAAGAGCATAAGAGAAGGCACTTTTAAAATAGAGATTTGAAAGTTAGAATGATTTTATTTTTAAAGCAAAGAAGGGGTTGAAGTTATGGTCTAGACTGGATCTATGATTTATTTTTTTTTAAACGTAAGTGTGCAGAAGTAGACTAGCTAGACTACAGGACAAGTACATTATGAAGGATTTTGATACATGTAACCAGATTTCCCTTCTGGCCGGTTGTGTCCATTGAGATTATCACCTGCAAAAAATCAGCTTATCTGATTTATCACACCTTTAACAGGCTTGAGCGAATTCTTTAAAAAAAAAAAACCAAAATAATTCAAGAGAGGCAGAAAAGGAGAAACGTAGGAATGAAAAACAGAGGAGGCAAAGAAGAAGGTTGGAGCGGATGTACTCATACGAGATAAAGGGAATTTCAAAGCAAAATGCATTCCTAGAGATAAATAAGGGCACTTCATAATAATAAAAGGGTCAGTTGAACAGGAACACATGCCAATCATTCACCTGTGTGTGATCAATAATGGAGCTTCAAAATTCGAGAGGTGAAAATTGACAGAATTAAAGGGAGAAGGAGACAATTCCATAATATATCTTGAGATTTTAACACTTCTCTCTCAAGAAATTGGTGGAGCAACTAGACCAAAATTCAGCAAAGACGTATATTATCTGAACAATGCTATCAGCATCTCAGTTTATTTGTTATTTATATCAATTGCTAGAGCCACAAGGATGGGTCCTAGCCCTCCACGCTGTAGGCTTTTTAACATTCTGGGTGATAATCTAAAATTACTGTCCCTGTGGCTTTCTACAGGAACTTCATCACTGTGCCTTGACTATGAGATAATGAATAAAAACTAAGTTAGCGTAATGCCTGACACCTAGTAAGTGTTCAGTACATGCCAGTTATTATTGTAAAATCAAATAGACACCATTTGGCCGCCTGGCAGAATTTTAGGGGATTTTAAAAATGATCATGATTTTTATCATTCCTGGAAATCACCCTGCCGTGGAAACATCATCCCGCACCAAGCCTCACTCAGAGTCATTTCCATACTTTTCCTGTATCCTTTCCTTTCAAGTCTCCTCCCCAAACCATGATGAGCTCACAATCTTTTTAATATTTCATAGAGGCCTTAGGTGCCCATGCCAAACCTCAGAAGTACCAAATTACCTACATTTACTATTTCACCAAGAAAGGCACACATTTTTCCCCTTTCCCACGTTGCCCAGTTCTGACAGGCCTGAACCTATCCTAAGTGACAATCGTCCAGACCTTCTAGGGTGTTGTGCCGCCCTTGGTAGAAGGGGAATCACCAGCTCCACCGGGGGTGGCATTGCTGGTGGCAAAGGTCAGACCTGCACTCTCCACCTTTTGGTGCTATTACGTCTTTCAAAATTAATGTCACACCTGTGCATGACTATTAGTAATATTCCGTGGTATATAAGTCATCACTAAATTGAGCCAAGGGTCTTGCTTTTTTAAAGAAACTAGGTTGAAATGTTTGGTGAAGAGAAGAGTCCTTCTGTGGTGCACGTCATCTCTCCATAATTAGTGCTTTCAGATTTCTTTCAGAGAAGATCAGTCAATGAAAGAAGGATAATAAATAAACTCAAGCGAATTGCCGCTTTCAGGTCTGTCAGTTGTCACACCTCCAGAAGAGTGTTTTCCTCTTGTTCTTCTAAGGAGCAAGGGTCATTTACTTGTAGGTATGTGTTCAAGAGTAATGAGGCAAGTCGAAAAAGATCTTCCAAAATGCTCCTAGTGAAATCTTATCGTTACTAAGAACTTATGAAAATTTAAAGCCATTTCCCTTTATTAAAACACATGAGCAGTGAAACTTGCTACATTGGCTTTCTGGAAACCAAAGGAAAGAAGCTTGCTTTGCTAAATTTCTCTAAGACAGAAGATACCTCGTGCGGTGGCCTCATTGAGCCAGGATGGTCCAAGAGGTTCTCAAAATGGCATATTTAGAGGGACAATCCTTGAGCCCTGTTCTGTGGCGGTGGCCAGAGTGACCAGACCCATGGTGGAGGGACTGAGAGAAATTGGGAAGGGTCAGTTCTCCTAAAAATCCCCCCTCCTCCCTGGTTTGTGCCTTGTACCCTACAGTCTATGCTCCTGTACTTGGGTGTAAGATTTCAATTCCACAAACGCAAGTACGATGGGCTTCGTGAATGAAGCTATCAATGGCCTGACTACGGAATGGTGGTTAATGAGTAGCTTAATTAGATTCTGTCTCTTGGTCAAAATAACTTACATATCAAAAAAGGAATAGGGCTTCCCTGGTGGCGCAGTGGTTGAGAATCCGCCTGCTGATGCAGGGGACACGGGTTCGTGCCCCGGTCTGGGAAGATACCACATGCCACGGAGTGGCTGGGCCCGTGAGCCATGGCCGCTGAGCCTGCACGTCCAGAGCCTGTGCTCCGCAACGGGAGAGGCCACAACAGTAAGAGGCCCACGTACCGCAGGAAAGAAAAAGAAAAATTAAAAGAGATAGATAGGTTTTAGAAGAAATAAAACAGAAAACAATTAACAATTTAAAAATATTTGTTCAGTATTTAAACTAATTTCAATTGTAATTGATTAAGTTAAAATTAATTTAATTTAAAAGTATGACCTTGAAAAATATTTTCTCCAGCTTCATCATAGAAAGTGGCCCAGTAAGGGCAGCAGGAGAATCACTTCTGTCCTCCCCCACCTACACACTCCCATGTGTACACTAGGCGTTCAGACGATAGGCTGTAATGTTATGCCCGTCCCACCAGTGCTCTTAGAAAGGTAATCTTCTCCATAGATGGGGTCTCAATGATATCAGGACAAAGGAACTAGCACAAGGGGCTTTCTGCTAATCTAATTGCAACAATTTGAGCATCACAAAGAAAATGGCACCCTTAATTCAAGTAAGATAAAGTTTTGAAAGTCTGTGAATTTGTAATGACTCTCAGGAAGGAAAAGTTAATATCAAATGTACCAAAAAGTACTGTGAATGCAACAGGGCATGTTTTGATTTTCATTGGTCTTTAAAAGTAGGGGACTGTTAGTGTATGAGTGCATGAGTGATTATTCTTTTGGGTCCACGTCTATTTATGAAGTATGGGTGTGTTCTTGTTTGGTGGCATTGCCTAGGTGAACGAGCCTAAACAAAGCTGGTTATGTGACGGTGGAATCTCTTGACAGCGTATCTCAGTGAAGATGCAATATCGTGATTAGGTCAGATGGACCTGAAGAAAGTAAGAAGTAGGCGTTCGTGTGGGGACTGCCTGCAGTTCCTAGTAGAGCAAAGGAGGCTGAAGAAGGTGATGGTATGGCAGAGGGTCTACTCATGACAGGGAAAGCACGTGTGGTCTCTTCATTAAGGTCACCTGTCCTGCAGAGGGGAGGAAATTAATGGTAGTATGCAGAATAACACATCCTTAGGGGACAGAGGGGAGATGTGTATAAAATTAGGAGGAGTAACGGACAGAACCTGATGGACTAAAGCTGAGATATCAGTTCAGGTTCTTTATCTCAAGAACATAGAGACACTTGCTCCCCACAGGGCACGGCTTCCCTCTGCTGGGTACTGTGCTCCACTCCTGCTTCTAATTTTTCAGTCTTTTTATTACTCTCCACCATCTGTTCCCAAAAGCTGAAGAACATTTGTGTACAGATGAGAATTTTCCTCAAGTGAGGCAGAACAGACAGCAGGCCGTAAATATTTTATACTTTCCAGGATCATTTTCTTCCAGAGTATTAAGAATTCATGCCGACACGTGGTAATGGGTTATCTGAAGAATGCTTTGCTTAGTAAAGCATTTATCTTGGTAAAGGATAGGAAGAAAGAACTTGAATAAATTCAGAGCTGAGGTTTCAAAGTGCTACGGCATCATTTCATTCATCGTGGTAGTCTCACCTACCTATTAACGACATTTTAAATTCTCCTCTCTGAGTATTTGTCTTCAACAATTGTTTTTGAAACAGTCTCCAACTTACAGAAAAGTTGCAAATAAGTGCAGTACAAAGAACTCTTTTTTCTTACACCATCTGAGAATAAGCTGCTGACGTGATGTCACATTACTTCCAAATCCTTTACTGAATATTTCCTACAAATAAGGATATTCTCCTTCTTTAATGTGCTGAATTGTGTCTCCCCAGAATTCATATGTTGAAATCCTAACTCCCAGGACCTCAGAACGTGACTGTGTTTGGAGATGGGGTCTTTTTTTTTTTTTATAGACCTTTCTTGGAGTATAATTGCTTCACAATACTGTGTTAGCTTCCGTTGCACATATGGAGATGGGATCTTGAAAGAGGTAGTTAAGTTAAAATGAGGTCATACGGGTGAGCCCTAATCCAGTATGGTGTCCTTATAAGTAGAGGAGATCAGGATGCAGACACACACAGAGGGAAGACCATGAAAGGATCGGGGAGAAGACAGCCGTCTACAAGCCAAGGAGAGAGGCCGCGGAAGGACCAACTCTGCCGATACCTTGATCTCTGACTTCTAGATTCCAGGACTGTGAGAAAGTAAGTTTCTGTTGTTTAGCTTCTCAATCTGTGGTACTTTGCTGTGACAACCCTTGCAAACTAATACACCCACACAACCACAATACACAGCAAGCACAGTACACAGTTACAATACACAGCCACGGTACGCAGTGCTCATACGTGTTAAATCCGTATTTACTTCTACATCCATCCACGTGAATGAACAGGGTTCTTCCTGCGCCTCCATCTCTGATCCAGCCACGCAAGGCTCATTCTTGGTTTTTCCCTTTTCGTCTTTGCGGCTCTCTTCTCTGATAGTGTTCCTTGGCTTCTAGCTGCATCCCTCCAATTTCTGCGTCCACCTTCATGTGGCCTTCCTTTCTCTGGATGCCTCTTTCTGTCTCTTAGAAGGATGCTGTCATTGGGTGCAGGGCCCACCCTAACCTACTATGATCTCACCTCAATCCTTACCTTAATTGCGTCTTCAAAGAACCAATTTCCAGCTAAGATCACATTCTGATGTTCCAGGCGAACAGGAGTTTTGGGGACACTCTTTAATGCAATACAGGATCAGTGTGGGGCTTGGCTTTGGTTCCCTACATCCACGGGCGGCTCTGACCACAGTGTCCTTCAGACTGTTACTCTCCATCCAGTCTCGCCCTGAGTAAGATGGTGATGTTCACTCTCATTCTTGTGGCTCATCGGACACTGGGAGGATGCATAAGCACGGCATACAGTTCTGGTCTCCAGTCCTGAGCTGTGCAAAAGTCTAATAGGTTCAGCTCCCTGTCCTTTATGCCAGCATAAAGGGATACCGGGATACTGACACTGAAATCTAGCATATCCTGTATGAACTCATTTTTGCTCTGTCCCTCTGTCCCCCACCAGCCAGGGCCACCTCCGAGCTCCTTTACTGTATCAGAGCCATCTTTATTCTTAGGCTAAAATTCTTAGGGTCATCTGTGATGTAGCAATTTGAGAATTTATGGCAATGAAATAGAAGCATCATGCCCTATAGTATGCTGATTGGGGAAGGAAATTATAGGGCTACTTTCCTTTAAAGGTATATTCCCTTTGGGTAAATTATGAGTTAGCTCAGAGTTGCTAAATGTATTATTGTAAATCATTATATTGTTCACAGCTTCAGTTAAAATAATCAAAATTTTTGCTACTCTTCAAGTATTTAAAAACCAGGACCAGTAGCTATCACTAACTAGAGGGAAGGTCATTTATGGGGGGGGGGAATAATAAGAAAAAAAGATAGTTTTTTTTAATGACATTTGATAAAGTAGAAGGGGGATAAATGGCACATTTTTCTTTAAAAATATACTGTTGTGGTGGTGGTGTGATTTTTCCCAATTTCTCATTTCTACATCGTCCTTTTGCATTTTGACACTGCATACTTGGTTTACATATGTTAGACTGTCCCTGGTAAATAAAATTGAATTCTTGTGGTCACACATTTCCACTGTACAGAAAAATGTGGCATTAAGTTCAAAACTTCTATTCTTAGTCAATGTGGATAGTTATTTTTGAACAAGGTAAGCAGATGAAGTGGTAATTGCAGATCCTGTTTACAAGCATACTGTATTCCAAGCCTCATACTCAGCTGAATATGTATATTCACCTCTGACCCTCACACTCCTTGGTCTCTGTGTCACCTGCCGATAAATTGACACTCAGCTAGGTTAAGTAAATTTACCCACGTCACTCAGTCATGTCAGTGGCAGAACAAGGATTCCATTTCTGGGTCTATGTTGCTGTGCCCCTAGCTACTTGACCATAAAACATTTACTGATTTTCAAAATAGAGACACAGATGTAGAGAACAAAGGTATGGACACCAAGGGGGGAAAGTGGCGGGGGGCAGGTGGTGGTGGGGTGAACTGGGAGATTGGGATTGACATATATACACTAATATGTATAAAATGGATAACTAATAAGAACCTGCTGTATAAAAAATAAATAAAATTCAAAAACAAAGTGAGATCATATATATGTGTATATATATATATATATATATAATGGAATATATATAATGGACTATTACTCAGCCATAAAAAAGAATGAAATATTGCCATTTGCAGCAACATGGATGAATCCAGAGAATGACATTCTAAGTGAAATAAGTTAGGCAGAGAAAGACAAATATCATATTATATCACTTATATGTGGAATCTAAAAATTAATACAAATGAATCTATATACAGAAAGACTCACAGACACGGAAAACAAACTTATAGTTACTGAAGGAGAAAGGAGGGAGATAAATTAGGAGTATGGGATTAACAGATACAAATGACTGTACATAAAATAAGCAACAAGGATTTACTCTACAGCACAGGGAACTATATTCAATATCTTATAATAACCTATAATGGAAAATAATCTGAAAAAATATATATAACCGAATCACTTTGTTGTACACCTAAAACTAACACAATATTGCAAATGAACTCTATGTCAAAAAAAATAAAAAGTTTAAAAGATTAAAAAAAAAACATTTACTGATTTTCAAATCATAGTTTAACACTATCTTGCAGCCAAAAGCAACAAGGAGAAGCATCTTTCTTTCTCCTGCCAGCCAGTGGCTCAGTGCTCCCGGCCCAGCACGCTGAGTGGGAGTGGGAGATCGGGGACCCGTCTCCCCACCTCCTCGTGCATCTGGGACTGTATAGCTGATGCCCCCTCACATGTGAAAACAATCCCAGGGCAGGACCAAACCAGACTCCCACAAGTAAAGTCATAATAAGAAACAAGGGCAGTGGGAAGAGATAGTCATAATGATAAAAGAAAATGTTCTATGCAGTATGCAGAGGAAAGATTTCATAGCACAAAGAAACCATTTCTCCTTTTCAGGGATAAATTCAGACCCTAAGTTTAAAATATAGTTGAACTCAATGACAAGGTTTTAAAACAGACACACAAAATAGCTTTAATTCTTCTCCAAATAGTTCTGCTCAATGTAATTTTGAACAAGGTATTTGAATGGCATATTAAAAATACTTCAGAGCTAGGGGTTTCTTTCTTTCTTCTTTTTTTTTTTTTTTTGCGGTACGCGGGCCTCTCACTGTTGTGGCTTCTCCCGTTGCGGAGCACAGGCTCCGGACGCGCAGGCTCAGCGGCCATGGCTCACAGGCCGAGCCACTCCGCGGCATGTGGTATCTTCCCGGACCGGGGCACGAACCCGCGTCCCCTGCATCGGCAGGCAGACTCTCAACCACTGCGCCACCAGGGAAGCCCTATTTCTTTTTTGATATGTAAGTTATTTTGACCAAGACACAGAATCTAATTAAGCTAAACCCTTTAAGCACATTAAACAGTTCTATCTTCCTTCTCATTCTGCAAATATGCTCAAATCTGAAGGCTGGTCTCCTACAAAGTGCAAAATGTACTGTTGGTTTCTTGGAATACTACTTCATAATGTCACAATTTCCATAAAGAGCCAAAGGGTATTTCTGAAGTCCATTGCAGGTAAGCAGAAAAATCACATGTGGGATGTCCCTCTGGCAGTCCTGTTAGGGGACTTCATGGTAACATCTGTAAAAGGCATTGAGGTGAACAAAGACCTGAATTATATTTTTGAACTCAAGAAATTCACTGCAGTTTTAACCTTGAGCAGATGCGTGACTGTGTCCATAATCTACCGTTAAATCCCTTCAGTTATTTCTAACCAAGGCTCCTAACGTCCCATCAGCTGAATTATAGGGCAGCAGAACTGTGGAGTAACATCATCTGTGGTTTTAGGGTTTTCAGGGGAAAAAAGAGACAGCTCTACTAGAGTCAAGATTGTGGTGGGACTCAGTCAGTTACAGCCTGCTCTCTGTTCCTTTTCGACACTTGGCTCTAAACGGCTCTTCCACGGCTTGGAGCACAGGGAAAGCTCGGCTGGAGGAAAAGGCTTTGTTTGCTGCTTCCCTTCGGGCACACGGGGGGCCGGACAGAGGCAACCTTTGCTCTCGCCAGGAACAGTCAAATAATTTACCTCTGCGGCAGGTTAATTGCCCTTCCCAAACTGAGCTACCGTCTGTGTGCCAGTGTCTGTTAAATGACCGCAGATGTCCTGTTAGCAGATGGGAGCGGAGCCCTGGGAAGCATGGCTGTGGAGGGACAAGGACGTGACATTCGAGTTCAGGGGAAATAGCTGTGCGAGCACAACCCAGGGATGTCCAGGACTGTGTGTTTACCGACCCCCTGCTAAGGCTCTCATCCGCAGTAAGAAGATGGCCTCCTTAGAGAGACACCAGCATGAACAGGAAAGTCAGAGAGTGACGAGCTTGCTACAGCAGGTAGAGCCGACGGTGGGCGTTCCCTTGGCCGGTTGTTCCCAATTGGTCCATGTTACTTGGATATGAATCCATTAAAAATGACAGATTCTTGGGCCCTGTCATGGATTAAATGGTGCCTCTCCCGGAAAAAGATATGTCCCTGTTGGAATATCTGGACCCTGTGATTGTGACCTTATTGGAAAGAGTCTCTCTTTTTTTTTTAAAACTTTTTGTTTTATATTGGAGTACAGTTGATTTGCAATGTTGTGTTAGTTGCAGGTGTACAGCAAAGTGATTCAGTTATACATATACATGTATCCACTCTTTTTCAGATTCTTTTCCCATGTAGGTCATTACAGAATATTGAGCAGAGTTCCCTGTGCTGCACAGTAGGTCCTTGTGAGTAATGGAGAGTCTCTTGCAGACGTAATCAAGGATCTTGAGATGAGACCATACCATACGGGTGGGCTCTACACCCAATGACAAGTGTCTTTTTGAGGGAAGGGGCGGGGCAGAGACACGCAGAGAGAAGGAGGCCGTGCGACGAGGGAGGCGGCCATGGGAGTGACGCTGCACAAGCCAAGGAGCGCCCAGAGCACCGGAGGTGCACAGAGGCAAGCAGGATGCTGTTTTCCCTCTGGAGCCCCCGAGGGGCGTGGCCCTGCCCACAGCTGGTCCTCGGGGTTCTGGTCTCCGTCTCTCCTGTGTACATTTCCATTCCTCGTCAGTCCTCCTTCCTACCATCTCCCTGGTCTCCTTCTGCCTTGGTGTCCCCGTGTCCATCGCCCTTCCGTTAGGCCTCCGTCACCTCCTGCGACCTCTGCACAGACTGAGCGAGGCTCGCTCTTTTTAATGTCTCGTCTCGTTAATCCAGTCTTCACTTTGCTGCCAGAGTATCTTCAACACAAGTCACCTTCTTTCTTAAGACCTCTCAATGGTACCCTGCCCTTGGAGGAGGAGGTGTAATCTCCTCAGCAAAGGAGCGAACATTTTCCTGACCACAGCCCTTTCTCCTCGTAGCCAGGCTCCAACCCAGCTTTGTTGTGAGGCCCCGGGGAGGCTTCTGGGAGGCAAAAGAAACAGGACAGCAGGCTTGGAGATGGGGCAAGGTTCGGGCAGGGCGACAGGGGGCACCTGGGAGACCAACCCTGGGGCCGCAGCGCTGGGCTGTGAGGGGAAGGCAGAGCAGTGGCAGAGCTGAGAACCAAAGAGAGGCTCAGGGGCAGGGGGGACGGGAGAGGGGGTGCAGCGGAGGGAAGGAAAGGGGAGCTCGGGGGGGCGTGGAAGGGCCGAGAGGAGGCGGCAGGGAGAACGAGAGCTTCGCCGCTGCGCATCCTTCATGCAGACCCGACCCTCAGCTAAGGCGGGACCACGCGGACATTCCTACCCCACCTTCAGCTGCTTCCCTCCAGGGACCTTACGGTTCAGCCCTCTGATGGCCGACAGCCCCTGGTCACTTCATGCCCCGCTGGGCTCGGCTCATGGAAAAGGTGTGTATTGCAATGCCACCCCCTAACAGATGCTCTTCCTTTCTTTAGTTCCTCAGAATTTGACTTCTCTATTTTTGACATTTTTCTGCTTTATTTTAAAAATCAACTCTTTACTTTTTTAGAGCAGTTTTAAGTTCATAGTAAAGTAGAGGGGAAGGTACAGAGATATTCCACAAACCCCTGTCCCCACGCAGGGTACAGCCTCCCCTGTTATCGACACCCCCAGCAGATGGTACATTTGTCAAAACTGATGGACCCACAGTAACACATCCTTATCTCCCAAAGGGTGTAGTTCTCATTAGTGTTTATTTGGAGTAGATTCTGTAGGCTTGGAGAAATGTATGATGACATGTGTCCATCACAGTACCCTGTGGAGTATTTTCACTGCCCTAAAAATCCTCTGTGTTGCACCTATTCATCCCCCGTGCCTGCCGCAAACCGCCCCCCCAACTCACCCCCTCAACCCCGGCAACCACTCTTTTTATTGTCTCTATAGTTTTGCCTTTTCCAGAATATTATACAGTTGAAATCATAAAGTATGGAGTCTTTTCAGATTGTCTTCTTTCACTTCGTAAGACGCATTTAAGGCTCCTCCATGTCTTTTCATGGCTGGATAGCTCATTTCGTTTTCGTGCTGACTGATAAGCCGTTGTCTGGATGTACCGCAGTTTACTTATCCATTCACCTACTAAAGGACATCTTGGTTGCTTCCAAAAAATTGCAGAGGAAAGAACACTTCCGAACTCATTCTTTGAGGCTGCCATTACCCTGATACCAAAACCAGACAAAGATACCACACAGGAAGGAAAATTACAGGCCAGTATCACTGATGAACATGGACGCAAAAATCCTCAACCAAATATTAGCAAACCAAATCCAACAATACATTAAAGGATCATACACCATGATCAAGTGGGATTTATCCTAGGGATGCAAGGATTTTTCAGTATATGCAAATCATTGTGATACACCATGTTAACAAATTGAAGGAGAAAAACTATATGATCATCTCAATAGATGCAGAAAAAGCTTTTGATAAAATTCAACATCGATTTATGATAAAAACTCTCCAGAAAGTGGGCATAGAGGGAACCTACCTCAACATAATAAAGACCATATTTGACAAACCCATAACTAACATCATACTCAACGGTGAAACGCTTAAAGCATTTCTTCTAAGATCAGGAACAAGACAAGGATGCCCACGTTTTGGCAATTATGAATAAAGCTGCTGTAAACATCTGTGGGCAAGTTTTTGTGTGGACATAAATTTTCAACTCCTTTGGGTAAATGCCAAACGTGATGGCTGAATTGTGTGGTAAGAATACGTTTTGTAAGAGGTTAGTTTTGTAAGAAACCGCCAAACTGCCTTCCAAAGTGGCTGCACCCTTGTGCGTTCCCACCAGCAATGAATGGAGTTCCCGTTGCTCCACAGCCTCGCCAGCATTTGGTGTTGTCAGTGTTCTGCGTTTTGGCCATTCTATTAGGTGTGAAGTGGTGTCTCAATTTGTTTTTAATTTGAATTTCTCTGATGACATAGGATGTGGAGCATCTTTTCATATGCTTATTTGCCATCTGTCTGCTTTAGTTTTCAATCCTTTGTTTACATTTTTGTTTCTACATGCTGGCGCTTGCTACAGGGCTAGTTGGGACTGTGGGGGTTTGTCACTCTTGATCTCAATGTTTCTTTCACTTACTGAGTGTTTAGTATGTGCAGGCACAGTGAGATGATCTATACTAATGAATTCATATGTTGTCCTCAAAATAGAGGATGCCTTTTCCTTTATTCAAGTATTTTTCTTTTAATCTCCTTCAGTAGAACGTTAAATTGTTCTTTATGAAGTTCTTGTGTGCTTCTTCTTTTTTTTTTTTTTTGCGGTACGCGGGCCTCTCACTGTTGTGGCCTCTCCCGTTGCGGAGCACAGGCTCCGGACGCGCAGGCTTAGCGGCCATGCCTCACGGGCACAGCCGCTCCGTGGCATGTGGGATCTTCCCGGACCACAGCACGAACTCGTGTCCCCTGCATCGGCAGGCGGACTCTCAACCACTGCGCCACCAGGGAAGTCCATCTTGTGTGCTTCTTGATATGTTTCTTCCTAGGTGTTTTCTAAGCACTTTACACATAATTGTCAAAAGAAATTGTGAGATAGGCACTATTATTATTCCATTTTACAGAGAAGTAAATTACGTATCACACAATGGTGGGCAAAATTGGGACTTTAACTCAGTTAAGATTTTCTGAGTCCAGAGCCCAAATGCTTGATCATAAAACGAAATAGCTTTTTAAGAAAAGTAGATTGAGTCCTTGGACCTATTCACTGCAAATAAGAAAACAAAATTTTGAGCAGCTGCTTTGAGAATAAAATGGGGTCCTGGTGCAAGATCGTTAGCAAGATCGGTGGGATTCTCGGTGTCACTTAACTGACTTAATGAAATGACACATTTCTAATTCTATGCTTCTTCCAATTGGTGAGACACATCCTCACCTCTCCTGATCCAGTGACACCCACAAGATCTATCTTGCCCAATTTAAATCAGGAAGAAGGAACATAGATGTTTGTAAGTCTTTATTACAGTCTGTTAAGGAGCAAATAGGGAGAAGATGGAGAAATGGAGGAGGGAGGAGAGAGGCTGGAGAGAATAGAGACAGAGAGTCGGAGAGTGATGGAGAGAAGGGGACACACTGAGGAAGAATGTGGGGGAAACTGAGGCTTGATGGGTTTTAAACGAGAGTTAGAGACTGCATCCTGCCATTTCCCCAGGGCACGAGCTTCTGTGCGAAGTCGCCTGGTTATTGGAGCGTGTGGCCCCTGTGTGCTTCCCTCCCTGGAATCCCGAATCTCTAGTCCAGCCTCTAGAAGTCTGCAGGTGCCCTTTGTATAGGAGGAGTGTCACCAGCCCACTTAGAACACATCCTCGGGGCTACAACCACAGGAACCAAATCAAGAATGCTTCAAAGGCCGGAAGCAATCAGGCCACAGGCTGCACTCCTGTCCCCCACTGTTAGAGCGTAAGGCGAGCCCTGCAAGAGTGGTAGCTGCCAGGTGGCATCACTAATGAGAAGCTGGGCACATGCATTGGCATGCCCCGGTTACATAAATTAGAAATAAAATACATCAGTATTAATAATAATACAAACAAATGATGCCGTCATGCTCGATAAAGACAAAAATTAACATTTTTATAACTCTGACATGAAAAACAATAAGCCTATTACAATCCAATTATTTGAAACTACTTGAAATGACGTATTATTTTTATGTATTATGTCCATTTTGTACAAGTGTAGGTTAAATACAATTGATACCAATGACTGTGACACTTAGCTTAATAGGTTTATGGTTTTTATCCGAATCGTTTCTAAACAAAATTGGCAGCATTTACTGGCAGCCCATCACACACAGTGGCTTCTTGGGAAAACATAATAGCTGGTTTTCATCGTCTGTGCCTGTTTGGGTCCTTGTGAAGTCAGTACATGGTCCTTTAGTGTCTCCTCTGTAGGCAGAAAGCCATGTGCCTCGCTCAGCACACATTTGTTTTATACTGTTTACTTCTCTCTGAAACAGTGCTGACAGTTTTGCTTAAATAAATGAACATTCCCATTGCCACGTTCTCATGTGGCAGGAACAGTACGTGAATGTGAACAGTGGGTTCTCATAAACGAGGCTCCCCTGGACTGAAGCATCATTACTGACAAGTCATTTGATTCTTCTCTTCATTGTTGTGCTGCCTCCTTCCCGTAATTCGATGCTACAACACCTATCAAATACAACGTGAGCAATACTTGCCCCGATTGATACCGATTGCCTGCAGTAAAGTCAGGATTCTCCAGCTAAGGAATTTGACCTTTTCAACTAACTTTTCGTTTTGGCATGCTTCCTTTTATTATTATTTTTTAAATGGCTCAGATCTTTTTTTTTTTTTTTTTAACATCTTTATTGGGTATAATTGCTTTACAATGGTGTGTTAGTTTCTGCTTTATAACAAAGTGAATCAGTTATACATATACATATGTTCCCATATCTCTTCCCTCTTCCGTCTCCCTCCCTCCCACCCTCCCTATCCCACCCCTCCAGGCTGTCACAAAGCACCGAGTCAATATCCCTGTGCCATGCGGCTGCTTCCCACTAGCTATCTACCTTACTACGTTTGTTAGTGTGTATATGTCCATGACTCTCTCTCGCCCCGTCACAGCTCACCCTTCCCCCTCCCCATAACCTCAAGTCCGTTCTCTAGGAGGTCTGCGTCTTTATTCCTGCCTTACCCCTAGGTTCTTCATGACATTTTTTTTCCTTAAATTCCATATATATGTGTTAGCATACGGTATTTGTCTTTTTCTTTCTGACTTACTTCACTCTGTATGACAGACTCTAGGTCTATCCACCTCATTACAAATAGCTCCATTTCGTTTCTTTTTATGGCTGAGTAATATTCCATTGTATATATGTGCCACATCTTCTTTATCCATTCATCCGATGATGGGCACTTAGGTTGTTTCCATCTCCGGGCTATTGTAAATAGAGCTGCAATGAACATTTTGGTACATGACTCTTTTTGAATTTCGGTTTTCTCAGGGTATATGCCCAGTAGTGGGATTGCTGGGTCATATGGTAGTTCTATTTGTAGTTTTTTAAGGAACCTCCATACTGTTCTCCATAGTGGCTGAACCAATTCACATTCCCACCAGCAGTGCAAGAGGGTTCCCTTTTCTCCACACCCTCTCCAGCATTTATTGTTTCTAGATTTTTTGATGATGGCCATTCTGACTGGTGTGAGATGATATCTCATTGTAGTTTTGATTTGCATTTCTCTAATGATTAATGATGTTGAGCATTCTTTCATGTGTTTGTTGGCAGTCTGTATATCTTCTTTGGAGAAATGTCTATTTAGGTCTATTTAGGTCTTCTGCCCATTTTTGGATTGGGTTGCTTGTTTTATTGGTATGAGCTGCTTGTAAATTTTGGAGATTAATCCTTTGCCAGTTGCTTCATTTGCAAATATTTTCTCCCATTCTGAGGGTTGTCTTTTGGTCTTGTTTATGGTTTCCTTTGCTGTGCAAAAGCTTTGAAGTTTCATTAGGTCCCATTTGTTTATTTTTGTTTTTATTTCCATTTCTCTAGGAGGTGGGTCAAAAAGGATCTTGCTGTGATTTATGTCATAGAGTGTTCTGCCTATGTTTTCCTCTAAGAGTTTGATAGTTTCTGGCCTTATATTTAGGTCTTTAATCCATTTTGAGCTTATTTTTGTGTATGGTGTTAGGGAGTGATCTAATCTCATACTTTTACATGTACCTGTCCAGTTTTCCCAGCACCACTTATTGAAGAGGCTGTCCTTTCTCCACTGTACATTCCTGCCACCTTTATCAAAGATAAGGTGTCCATATGTGCATGGGTTTATCTCTGGGCTTTCTATCCTGTTCCATTGATCTATCTTTCTGTTTTTGTGCCAGTACCATACCGTCTTGATAACTGTAGCTTTGTAGTATAGTCTGAAGTCAGGGAGCCTGATTCCTCCAGTTCCTTTTTTTGTTCTCAAGATTGCTTTGGCTATTCGGGGTCTTTTGTGTTTCCATACAAATTGCGAAATTTTTTGTTCTAGTTCTGTGAAAAATGCCAGTGGTAGTTTGATAGGGATTGCATTGAATCTATAGATTGCTTTGGGTAGTAGAGTCATTTTCACAATGTTGATTCTTCCAATCCAAGAACATGGTATATGTCTCCATCTATTTGTATCATCTTTAATTTCTTTCATCAGTGTCTTATAATTTTCTGCATACAGGTCTTTTGTCTCCTTAGGTAGGTTTATTCCTAGATATTTTATTCTTTTTGTTGCAATGGTAAATGGGAGTGTTTTCTTGATTTCACTTTCAGATTTTTCATCATTAGTATATAGGAATGCCAGAGATTTCTGTGCATTAATTTTGTATCCTGCCACTTTACCAAATTCATTGATTAGCTCTAGTAGTTTTTCTGGTAGCATCTTTAGGATTCTCTATGTATAGGATCATGTCATCTGCAAACAGTGACAGCTTTACTTCTTCTTTTCCGATTTGGATTCCTTTTATTTCCTTCTCTTCTCTGATTGCTGTGGCTAAAACTTCCAAAACTATGTTGAATAAGAGTGGTGAGAGTGGGCACTCTTGTCTTGTTCCTGATCTTAGTGGAAATGCTTTCAGTTTTTCACCATTGAGGATGATGTTTGCTGTGGGCTTGTCATATATGGCCTTTATTATGTTGAGGAAAGTTCCCTCTATGCCTACTTTCTGCAGGGTTTTTATCATAAATCGGTGTTGAATTTTGTCAAAAGCTTTCTCTGCATCTATTGAGATGATCATATGGTTTTTCTCCTTCAATTTGTTAATATGGTTTATCACATTGATAGATTTGCGTATATTGAAGAATCCTTGCATTCCTGGAATAAACCCCACTTAATCATGGTGTATGATCCTTTTAATGTGCTGTTGGATTCTGTTTGCTAGTATTTTGTTGAGGATTTTTGCATCTATGTTCATAATGGCTCAGATCTCAATCAATGGAAATGACACATGTTAAACATCTCATGAGGTCTTTGCATTGCTGTTAACTGTTTTTTAAAAAATAAATTAATTTAATTAATAAATTATTTTAATTATTAATTTAAATTAATTAATTAATTTTAGCTGCGTTGGGTCTTCATCGCCGCGTGCCGGCTTTCTCTAGTTGTGGTGCGCGGGCTTCTCATTGCGGTGGCTTCTCTTGTTGCGGAGCACAGGCTCTAGGTGCACGGGCTTCAGTAGTTGTGGCTCACGGCTTCAGTAGCTGTGACTCGCGGGCTCTAGAGCACAGGCTCAGTAGTTGTGGCGCACGGGCTTAGTTGCTCTGCGGCATGTGGCATGTGGGATCTTCCCGGACCAGGGCTCGAACTCGTGTCCCCTGCATTGGCAGGTGTATTCTTAACCCCTGCGCCACCAGGGAAGTCCCCTGTTAACTGTTTTTAACAAAAGTTTGCCATTAATTCCATGAAGAAGGGGAGAGGACAGAAAGAGGAGAAGGAGAGGCATTTTATAATCTACCAGAGATCTTATTAGTATGATGGTTGTAAACTAGAAGCACTGACTAATTTTTTCTAGGTTGGGTGGGGGATTTGGAGATGGGATGTTGGTGGAAGAGGGACAGAGGACCTCCGCAAGTTGTCTGGGTGTCAGGGGAGATGGGGGGCACCTTCCTTACAAGCTCTGTGTAAATCACTGACTGCTGGCAGCATCACATGCCTTGTGGTAAGAAGAGGGGTGGCCCTGGGATGCCACCTTGCACAGTCCGTGGATAATTGCAGAATATCCAACGAGTCTGGTTAATGCCAATGGTTATTCTGAGCTGCTTATGTTGGAGTTTTTGAGTAAATAGTTACACAATTTTCACTGCAAAGAAATGTTTGATCACAAAAACGTTCTTTTCTAGAAGTGCACAAAACACTTTAGGGTCAAATCAATAGACATGAATCAAAGCATTTACTGTGGCTCTACTAACTATTTGATCAAAATATTACTTTCTTTTCTTTGCATTTTTGTTTTATCTTATTATGAAGTAGGTGGTTTTACAAGTTGGTTGTTCCATGAACCATCTTTTGCTGGTGTGTGTGTGTGTGTGTGTGTGTGTTCTGAAGAGGAATGTATGTTTTCCTTTTTCCAACCCTGCTCCTAGAGGAATTTCAATCTTTTAAAGGCATTAGATTTATGTTATTTTGGTTGTTATTTTGTTTTACTGGTGCAGGAATGCTCTGGACTGTGACAAGACTGCAGCCATAATTTTTGCAGTCTTGTTTCTTAGAGCTGGCATACTAGGACTTCAGCAGCTTTTAAAGTCACCCTCTGAGAACTGTGTTGCCTGTTTTAGAGGTATCTATAGATGCTTCTAAGGCTTAGTGTTTTTTTTTTGTTTGTTTTGTTTTTTTGCAGTACACGGGCCTCTCACTGTGGCCTCTTCTGTTGTGGAGCACAGGCTCCGCGGCCATGGCTCACGGGCCCAGCCGCTCGGCGGCATGTGGGATCTTCCCGGACCAGGGCACGAACCCGTGTCCCCTGCATCGGCAGGCGGACTCTCAACCACTGCGCCACCAGGGAAGCCCTAAGGCTTAGTTTTAATAGAACTTTTGAAAACCTACTATCATCGAAATACTCTAAGAACTGACGGTACAAAAATGAAAATGGTACCTCCTCTGTCTACCATCTAAACCTAAAGGGAAGACGAGATCCTCCAATAGCTGCAGTCTAACCAGCTGCCAGCTGCTGAGGAAGTGCCTTCCGCACCAGCACATGGGATCCTTATAAAAACCTTACGAGGTGCTATTACTGTCCTCATTTGAGAGACGAGGAAACTGAATTGCAAAGAGGTAAAGAAATGGGAAAGGCAGCATCGGGTTACGCTTAGGACGTGAGTCAGACCAACCCGTCCGTATCCCAGGCTCCGAGGTCACACAGAGTGGATGAGCTCGAGCCCCTTGCTGCTGTAGCAGATGCTCTTGGCTGCTCCTGAATGCTGGGCCCCGGAAGATAAGTCCACATTGTGAACATTACCCTATAAGGCCCAAGGTGTGAATAAGTTGAGGATCTTGAGGGGGTGAGTTCATCCCGGATTACGCGGTTCAGTGGGTGGAGCGTGATTTGGCCCCAGGCTTCCTGTTCCTGGAGGTCTCGTCCTGACTTTTCTCGTATGATGAGTCCAGTGTTCGCCAGCCTCATGACCTTCGCTTGGACCATTTCCCTAGCCGTGCTCCCTCTACTGTCACTGTCTCCTGCTTTGGTTGGCATATAGTGTATATGTCTTTTCTGAGATACTATGAGGGTCTGGGAGGCGCAAAGGAAGGTGAATCAAAGTGGGAATCAGAAGAGGTTGGTCCCAATCCCCTAGTGGGTAGCGACCCCTCGCTCTTGTTCTGCATCAGGTGGACCCAGCAGGTGTTAAAAGACTCTAAAAGGTTGAATGGATGAGTGAGAAATCCTATTTCTGGTTCCCAACGAATAATAAAGCCCCATGTTCCCCATCAGTAAAACTAGAGCCCCTAGTCAGCCCCCTACACCTGTGAGAACCTAAGGAGAGAATGTCTGGCAAGAGGTGCTTCTGGTGGGCTTCACTGGTGGCGCAGTGGTTGAGAGTCCGCCTGCCGATGCAGGGGACACAGGTTCGTGCCCTGGTCCGGGAGGATCCCACATGCCGCGGAGCGGCTGGGCCCGTGAGCCATGGCCGCTGAGCCTGCGCGTCCAGAGCCTGTGCTCTGCAACGGGAGAGGCCACAGCAGTGAGAGGCCTCCGTACCGCAAAAAAAAAGAGGTGTTTCTGGCTTTGCAGACATATGGCCGGGACTGCAGGAGATTTGGCAGTCTACTTCTTTGTGTGCTGTAAATGCACTGTCAATAATTATGGGGCAAAAATAATGCCTTGTGACCCCAAGGAATTTTATGGAATGCTGTAGAAGGCTTTTGAAACTGCCACTGAGGGGAGGAAAAATCCTACTCTGCCAAAAACTGGCCTGATTAAGCATTAAGAAAATTCCAAGTGCCTGAGAATGTTTAGTAGCAAAACACACATAACCTTCTTAAAACAGCCTACCAGTGAAACTTTGGAACTTAAGGGTCTGAAGGAGTGGCCCCGTGGAGTCTGAGCTGGTCCAGGGTGGCTGGACTAGGCTTGGGGGAGGGGGGATCAGGGGGAAGGGACTGAGGCAGAGTACTGGGACCTGACGGGATTTACCGTTTTCAGGGCATCTGGGAATCACTGAAGGATGTGAGTGGGCACAGGGCGCAATCAGACCAGAGTTTAGAAAGCGGCTCTTGTGCCATGAGGAGGGAGATTAGTTGGGGAGAGACAAGGGGCAGAGACTGGTGTGGAAGCCGATTCTAACTTCCTGGCCGAAGGCCTCTGGGAGCACCCAGCACACGGGGGCGGTGGCAACAGGGAGTAGGGGATGGATTAAAACTAATGTATGCAGGAAGGAGAAAAAGGTGTAGCCGAAATGGTAAAATTAGATACAAGTTAGGCTACTGAAAGAACACAATGTTATTATAGTGGAGAAGAGCAGAAAACAGGGTTTTGACCTATCTGTACACTAATGCATAGTCTGGGGAGGCTTGAGGATTTAGGGTAATAAGGTAGATAAACTCTAAGGCTGAGACTAGGCTAAGGACACACTCAGGCCCTCTTCCAGGCTGCAGAAGTCCTACTGTGTCCTCACTTGGGGGAGGGGTGAAGGAGTTCTGTGGGGTCCCTTTTTTTTTTTTTGGTCGTAACAAAAAAAGTTTTATTAGAAAATGTGGGGTCCCTTTTATAGGACACCAATTCCATTCACGAGGGCTCCACCCTCATGACCTAATCACCTCCCAAAGCACCCCCCCCACCCCCTGGGGCTTAGAATTTCAACATATGAATTTTGCAGGGACACAACCATTAAGACCGTAACTGAGATTGCATACCACAGTATTTTAAAAATCATCCTTCCACCCAAACTTGCCAGGTTTCTGCTCTTACGTATCCTGTACTTGGCTCCGGGTACATGGGACGGAGCGAGGTCTGATAACACTAAGGTACCTGCAGAGGCCCACACACCTGGTGAGAGCCCAGGTCCACCCAACTTTAAAGCGTGCACGTGTCCTACCGTGCACAAGTACCCAACTCACAGAGGGAGAAACATGAGACAAACTAGATTACTAAAAACCATGCAACGTTGGGCTTCCCTGGTGGTGCAGTGGTTGAGAGTCCACCTGCCGATGCAGGGGACGCGGGTTCGTGCCCCGGTCCGGGAAGATCCCACATGCCGCGGAGCGGCTGGGCCCGTGAGCCATGGCCACTGAGCCTGCGCATCCGGAGCCTCTGCCCCACAACGGGAGAGGCCGCAACAGTGAGAGGCTCACGTACCGCAAAAAGAAAAAACAGAAAAACAACAAATAAAAAACATGCAACGCGTACACCTATCTATGATAATTTTGGAGAGTGTATCACTTGGTTCCCTATATTTCTCAAATATTTTCAAGTGTTTCTCAAGTCAGATTCCAAAATATGTGGAAGGAAGCTGCTTCTGACATCTTTCTGTTAGTTTCAATTTTATTTCACAGACTTTTTACAGTTATACAACATGAAAAAGCATTAAATACCTCTATTTTCTTATTTACGTGGTGTAAAATTTTTAATAACAAAAATTTCTTATCATAAAAGATGATGTTAAGTACAGCAGAAACACCGCTCATGATCAGCAATTCAATGATTTAACATAAGGTGTGCTCTATTTCATGATTTTTCACTGTACAAGAAAACCTCTAATTCAGTTTGTCTAAATGCAACAACTACCCAGTTGCCTTCACTTTTATGAGCTACACTCCTTCCTGTTTTATTCGAAATAGACTCTGGAAGAGGGCTGTGAAGATCAGAGCCTTCATGTGCATTTTTCCACATCCGTAAGGAAACACGTGGTTGCTTGTTCTTTTAATTGTCTTAAGATCGATTATCTTCAATGACAATAGTTCTTCTAGAATATGGTTCAAGTTCTACAAATATATATTGAAATTCATATTCGCCGCTTTCTGGGTTCTGGAAAAAAATAATGAGTATCAAGGTGCTGCCCTGCTCTTTGGCACTTTACGTTGAGTCTGCGTTCAAGAAACCCCATCCCCACATGATCTCACCTCTTTCACTTCAAGATGCACAGTTCCTTGCTTCCCGGGCTCGGAGCCCTGGATGTAGAATTTCACACGCATGTGTTTCAGCCCATCTTTTACGTATTCAATAAAACTGTCAAGACAATGAAAACACACAAGCCTGAATTCCTCCCACTTAAACATCACCCCAAGCTCTCAAATCCAAGCCGCCTGCAGTACCTGACGTGCTGCCTTCTGCCACGTCTCGTCATCTCCCCATAGCCTTTAAGGGGCTCGCCGAAGACACTTAGCACCTGCAAAGTAAGGTGACGCTTCCTCAGTCAGGGCTACTTTTTTTAAGCTTCCTAGGGAAATATTTTCTGACAAACTGAGTGGTTTATTTTAGAAAAAAAAAAAAAGCCTGGGACTCTTTCAAAATGATATCTCCAATGATAAGAAAACTGGGAAAAGAGTTATTATGCAAAAATCATCCCATAATTAACACTCAAACTTTTCATGCACAGAGAATGAAATAGGTAACTTTATGGTGTTACTTGTAGTTTCAGAACAGTTAGGCTGAAGTGGAGCTGTTTCCACTCCCCTTTTACAAAAAGAAACACGATGTAACAAAGTGTTCAAATATTTAAATGTCTGAACATTTTTAGTGAAATTTACCCAATGGGGTCTAATACTAAAAGCTATGAGATCAAAATAATTTTTTAGTTATTAAATACACAAATAAAAACAAGTAATGATTTATTTAAAACAAACCAGATCTAGAGGTAGGAATCCATTATTCCCAATGGGAGAACTCACAATGAAGTGTAAATGTAATTTTTACTGAATTTAAAATGCAAATACTTCGGAACCTTTTCAAAAAAACAGAAATGTGATATCAAACTAAAACAAATATTGCTTCAACTCTGGAAATTTTTCTTATTTGGTCTGTTGGGCATCTTCAGTATCAAAATTTTCAGGCACATATAGAGACTAATATGTAAGATGAGACATATTTAAGAACTGTGTAGCTGAAACGATTGTTCAAATAATTTAATAGATTAAACATGTCTGTATCAAAACATAAGTATTTTCTATTTCTCAACCAAGCAAAGTGCCTGGCAAACAATAGGCCCCTAATAAATCCTAACAAAATCGAACTGTTGAAGTTTAATTATTCTTCATAGAGCTCTTTTAGGCGGCAAATTAAGTTATGACCTTAATAATACCTCGCTCTCTGTGTTTATTCTGTGAAGTTCTGTTTTGTTCAAAATGCTGAAGATCTATGAAAGACCGAGTTTGTGAATAACACAGCAACTCTTCCTCTCTTCTTAGAGATGCGCCCTGACATGTAATTATGCTACTGCTCGTGTTTATTTCTGGACCCTGTAAAGGGTTTCTTGTCAGGGGTAATTAGGACCCCCAATAACTCTAATGGGAACCTCCTTTACTCCCTGCTGAGTTTCAACTTACTCAGAGGGACACCTCCCCCTCTGCCTTCTCCTCCACAGTTCTCAGACTGCCCTGAGTCCAGGAAAAAGAAAGATGCCAGAGGCCTTAGCTCCTGCCGTTTGCACCCTGACAAGATTAGAGACACTCATGGAGCATTTGGAGGTGGTGCCCCAGGGAAACCCAGGGCAGGGCATGGATGCTGAGAGGATCTGCGGGTTCCAAAGCTTCCTCTCCCCAGGGGCCTCACGGCTGTTTCTCTGACATTTACTCCCTGGTCTGTGTGAGAAGCAGCCCTGATATTTATGATGCCACCTGCCACTTTTCTTTCAAAGTACAAGAATTAAGATGTCAATGAGTAAGATGTTTCAGTGCCAACGTTTTCCACCCAGGAGTAAAATCTGGCACTGCACGGGCTACGTGCACTTTCTCTCTGTGACTGGAAAGCCTTATGAGAAGCTTCCTCTGGACGAGATCCTTAAAAGAATGGAGGCGGCTTTTCCACATCTGCATCCTCCAGGGCGTGGCTCAGGCAGGCTGTGCTTAAGAGCCTAAGTGTGGAATCACCCAAACTGGGATTGAGGTTCTGGCTCTCCCTCTTACCGGTTCAGTCATGTTAGTGTAGTTACTTAATCTCTTTAAATATCAGTTTCCTTCTGCAAACAGGATAATAGTAGCACCCAACACAAGTGGTTCTTGTGAGACTCAATAAAGATGATGTGCTCCAACACTGAGCAGAGTGCTTGGTGCATAATGTGCTCTCAATAAGCATCAACAGTTACTATTATGATCACAAGATCATGAATCAGGGTTTTAAAAAGACTAGTGAGTTTAATACTCTGGTATATTCTAAACATTTATTATTGATGACAACTAGTACAACGACTCTCTTGTACCCTTAGGATGGAAACACCGCCGCATGGACCTTTGGGTGCTACTCGTAATCAAAGCATTTCAAGTACAGAACAAAGAGCTAATAACGTAATCACAATCCAACCACTACGGTTTTATTATTATATAAATCCACTAGTCTCAGAACTAGCACGTGACCTCTGCCTGCCCCTCCCACCACCACATTCCTCTCCCTGATCAGAGTCTGTGTAACGCAATCTTGAGGACTAACCTCGGGATTTAATCTGCATTTTTCTAGGGCTTTCCCATATATCTTATTAGGACTGGATGAAGAAAAGAGTTCTCTGAAGATCGTGTAAAACAAGCCACCTGAAAATCAAAGAAAAAGCTCAAGCAAAGCGAGAGCGAGACAAATGGAAAATGAAAAAGATATTCAGGGGTTTTATACTTGCTGTGTTTTCAACCTGTAATGGTGATTCCAATAAGCACCACTATTAAATAGGTAAAATCTCTTCCAGCTTCTTTCACTGTAAAGAGAAAACACCACTGGTTACATGTGTGCCGGACGTCAGCAGGGATGCTTCTGGCTTCAGGATCTCTAGCAGGTGAGACGTGGGCTCAGGACCTAATGAGGGGGTCGGTACATGTTCTGGAGCAGCTATTGTCAAATCTCTGTGAATCAGGACCACCTGAAGAAACTTTCTGAAAGAACCGCGGCAGGATTCTGGGAGCAGGGCTTAGGAATCGATTCTTTACTTTAGGTAGCGTTATGATTTTAATGCCTCCTTATTGTCTAAGATGAGGAAACCCTTTGAACAAGTGATCCAGTCCCTCTGAGTGGAAACAACAGTCCTTGATTAGGCACCACTGGATACGGTCTGCTGTTCACACAGTAAGAGACCTGTTGGCTTTGTCAGCTGCAGTCAAAATGGGCCTCGACCCTCAACAGTCAGTGACCTTCCCAGCCTGCCACCCTGCTGGCTGTGAAACAACAAAACAGAACTGAATTTAGAACAGGACTTTGCTTGGCCAGGCAGATTTGTGAATCGAACTGCTTTAGAAAATGAAGAACCTGCACAGATACTGCACTTTCTTTTTTTTTTAAATAACCCATCTCATTCTATTCTCTACCGAGGTCACAAAACACACTTAATGAGCAGTAACTGCCCGCTGTGAGCCCGGCGGCACGCTGAGAACATGGCACCCCGCGCTGGTCAGGAGCCGCGACGTTCCCTGTGACCCAGATCAGGCCTTTGCCCCAACACCTTTGCTCCCGATTCCTGCCCGGCACACTCACTGCTGCTTCGCTTAGGCTCTCGGGAAGGCTCTTCCCCGTTTATTCAACCACAAACATCGACTGTATGTACTACGTGCAAAGCCCGCACCGAGTATCACTCAGCCCACGCGTTCTCGAAGTTTAAGCATCATGTTATTCTTCAGCAGAAGCTGCTCATCGTCTACCTTCCTCTTCTTGACCCTTTCAGACCGTATACTTTCACACACAACCCCTCCTGCCATCTGTCTCTGCAATGAGGGGTGTTGTGGTGACCACCCACGTGCTTCCCACAGAACAGAGGCTCCCGTCACCCCCGGTGCGGGGAGCTGACATGGCTTCTGGCTGGCGGAATCCCTGCATCCAAGGCCCTGGCCCTCCCCACACCCAGTGCCTGGCTGGTGCCCAAGCCCCACACCTTGAGATGAGAGGACTGCAAGGGCCAGCCCAGCCCCCGAGCTCCTGCAGGACTGGCGGAGGCCCTATCGCAAACGCCCCATGCTTCAGCTTCTCCCTCAGCCCAGCCCAGCCTCCCCATGGGAGGCCCCCAAACCTCCTGCCCACAGACGCCACTGAGTCTGCTTCCCTGGAATTCGCCCTATGACGGGACTACAGGAGTGGTCCTAGGAAGCAGCTCCAAACTGGGATTTTGGAGCTGGATCACTGGCCACCGGCTGGCCTCGAGGACTCGTCCCTGGTGGCAGGAGGAGCTGAGGCCCGGCAGGGAGTGGTCGCACAACTGCCGCGGCTCTCACCGCTGGTGGCCTGGAGCACCGGTGGGAGGGAGTGCACTGATGGGTGTTGCGTTTTGGGAATTTAGGGGGAATAAGCAATTATAAGAACTCGGACTGGATGGCTGTGGTAGCGGGCTGCCAATGCGCTGGAGAAAGGTAGTGAGAGGACGAGGTAACTGATCACCAATGAAGGTCAAGTGTGAAAGTCAGACGCCTCCTCCACAGCAAAACAGGAGACTCCTTTGTTGCACCCAGAGGGCAGAAAAAGCTGAGGACCAGGCCCAGGGCAAAAGAGTAGCAGAGAGGCTGGACTCTCACCCCACCAGGTCTCTTGTGCCAAGGCCAAGGTCGTGACTTGGGAAGAGAGGGAGCCTGCAGCTTGGCAAGGGGGTATCAAGGCTGACGCACTCCAGAATCTTGAGTCCGCAGGTTCTCCTGAACCCTCTGGCGTGAAGCAGCAGCTCATGCCTCCCAGTTAAAGGCTAGCTCTTCTTCCTCCTTGAAGACCTGGTGGGGGCTTCCATCTAGCGAGACATGTGCTCTGGCCAGGTTACAACATAACTGGGAGGAAAGAGGAAACAGGCCATCCCCAAAAGGGGCTGGAAGCCCTACCAGCAGAGCCGGCTGTATCCTAACGGCAGCGTGAAGGGTCACAGAATACAGAACTGGACAAGTGAGAGGAGATCAACAGGGGCAGTACTCTCTGAGCAAAAACTCAAGTCTGACAAGCAGCCTGGGAGCTGGTGCATGGCTACGTTCGCTCTTGCAAAGATGAGCGTGATCCACATTAAGTGAAGTAAAAATAACAGAACTGCCATGGCAAACTATGGGCACGCTACAGTGGGTATTATACACCGAGGGCAAAATCCACCAGCCGACTGTCCTGTAGGAGGGCCTGGAAAACACTTCACATCGTTACAGAACAAAGCGCCCTGACGCCATGGGGACGGCCGTGGCATTGAAGCCAGGTGGGAACAACCATGATAATGAACGGCTCAATTTCTGGACGTGAATCAGTCTTCAGACCTGGAATCCATTTACTGAAGGAAGACCAGCCTCTATACTGAGCAAGTATATGTGATTCCCCTGGTCCTTCACCTGAGCCCTACGGCCATTCACTTGGTGACTGTATGCTGGAAAAGGGGGACACCCAAACACTTCAAGGTCTGCTGGACAGAGTCTGAGCTGACATCAATACCCCAAGGAGTCATTATCGTCCCTCTGTTATGTACGTATGGTGGCTGTATAATAAAGAGCCTGGCTCGTAAAAGGTTCACAGCTGGGCCATGGACTTACCTGGCAGTCATTTCCCCGATTCCCAACGTATAACTGGAATGGACATTCTCAGTAATTGGCAACAACAGTCCCTACTTTAGTTCCCTTGAGGCAGATTAAAAGCTACCATAATGGGTAAAGTCCAATGAAAGCCTGTGAAACTGCCTCTTACTGACCAAAATAGTAAATCAAAAGCAGTATCACATCTAAGGGGGAATGCCAGAGGCAGTGCTATTCTGAAAGACTAAAGATACAGGAGTGGTTGTCCTGGATATCAGAAAACTGAGACTGGGAAAATCTGCATTCAATTTTTAGTTGTGTGAAATTGGGGAAATATGCCTTATACATACTAATGAGTACTAATGTCTGTCTGAAACAGTAAATCTGAGGCTCAAATGAGATGAACTAACATCTGGGAAATCTACTTGTTTATTATAAAGTTCTAAACAATGGTTAAGTTTTATATAGCTGTCACCAAACTAAGAAAAGTTGAGAAAAATTTTATAGACATAATTCAGCAAAGTTATATCAAAACCAACTTTCAAATCTGAGTTCAGATCTGTGAAGAAAATTGTGGGCCTGTATTCTCTGGTTCTAAACTGTGTTTAACGGTTCTACCTTTTAATTTGTGTGAACTGTTTATTCTTAGCACTGAACTTGTGTAAAAGGGCACTGGCAGCCCTCATCACGTTTGCTGAAAGACTGACCGTTACAGGGACTTCCCTTTTACCTTTCTGTGACGTTGAGATGGCGGTCTTCCCGCTCTGACTTCTGTGCACAGACACTTGTTTGCTGCCGTCCTCCTTCGCTCTCTGCGGGCTCTGTCCTTGCGTCCAGATGGTTTTCTGGGTGACTCCCAAAAGACACCTAGGTCGCACCGTTCTCTTCTGCTCTTGCGGCTCCCATCTCCAATTGGGCTCAGTCTTCAAGCACGCTTTGTTAAGTACAAAGTGTGCCAAAAACAACCGCTCCCCCGAGGACCTGTGCAGCTTCTCCGTACACCGTACAGCTCGTAGGAAAGTACAAATCATGTTCCCGGAAAGCCGCTCCGCTTAGGGAAGATGCCAGCTGTGACGAGTAAACCTTCACTACCTACCACACACCCAGCCGGACGCGGACTCCAGTCCTCGCGTTCACACCGATAATTCTGGCTCCAGCAACGTAAATCAAGATAAAATCTCCCGAAAAGAGTTGATGTTCTCCTTCCCTTCTCTTCGGCCCTCTTTTTACTGGAATTAAAGTGATTTGATTACTTTCAATGCTGACATTCACCCCATCCCCGGCAGGCCTTTGCAAAGCAACCGGGGAAACCCCTAGGAGTCCTGGGAATAGTAGTTTGAGGGCGTCACTTCTCCCAGAGTTGCCGCAGCGGGGAAGGCACAAGGACTACATCTCCCACAGTGCAAGGCGACCAGAGCGCGCGCTGACCTCTCGCCGCCTCCCAGACTCCCCTGCGCGGGCCCCTGCGCACGCGCCGCAGTACCTGGCGCGACAAGAAGGCGGGGCCGTGTTGGTGGTGGGCGGGGTTTGTGCCCCTGGCGCTAATTCAAATAGAACTTGCAAAAGTCAATTTAGCAATTATAAACTGCTTGTTCCTGCGACCCCTAGAGATCCCCCTATAAACAGAAATCCTCGTTCTGATTGTCGCTATCATATTCCTTATGGGCAGATGATGTAGACTTTGCGTTTGTTCTTCCTAAGGAAACCAGACAGGAAACCGCGCAAACTACCCCAGAGCCAGCAGGTGGGAAGGGACAAAGTCACCACAAAGCCCACGGGGCCGCCAGGCGTCCTCGGCGTCAGCACGTCGGGCGTGCGTAGAAGCCGGGCCCCGGAAGTTTCTAGAACCGCCCCTGGAGCCCGTGGAAAAGCGGTACTGTCCTCGGCCCTGCCCCGCTTCTGCGCACGCGCATGGGGCGCGCACTGGCGTAGGGTGGGCGTGGCCAGGGGCGGTGCGACGGCCGGAAGGAGGAGCGTGCCGAGCAGCATATGCGCTGGGTCTCCATGGCGACCGGACGCGGCCGGCAACTGCAACCGCCCTGGCGCGGCCTCATGGCGCGGACCCCGCCACTCGGCGGCGACGGCTCGGCCCGCGGGAGAGCGGGGAAGGCAGCCGGGGGCTCGGGGTTCAGGTGACTCTCGGGGGGCGCGCGCCCGGGGAGCCCCTGCGAGGAAAGCCCCTCACTCCCCCGCCTCCCTTTCCCTTTATTTTCGTTGGTTCCGCCGTGGCGGGTCGCTCGCCGCTCCTTTTAGCGCGGGAAAGGTCTGGAAGGACGGCGGGAGGAAGTCTCTAAAACTTGGAAGCGTGGGGTTACCCCAAGTCACGATACAAGCAGAGGAGCTTCCCGGGAGTATTCTTTCCTCAGTTCGTTCGGTTAGTGGGCCCTGCGGGGAACGGCGGCGTGCGAGCCCCGCGACCCTGAGCAGCCCTCGCGGTGAACCGCCGCGTGAACGCGCTCACCTGCGGGGGCTGGTGCGCAACTCCGCGCTCCACCCGCGGCTCGCTGGCAGGGTCCCCTCCAGAACGCGTTCCCAAAGTTGCTTCCTAATTCTAGGACCGGGAGTCACCTTTTGTCTTTTTTATGACTTTATAACTTAGAGAAGTAGATTCTTCTTATCAAACATTATCGGTTTTCTCTCTCGCTCCCAGTTCACGAACGGAGGACTCAACCCCTAACCAGGTAACTCTGTTAGGCAGGTTGGTCTGGGAGCTGCACCTCCGACGTCAAGGCCTGGTCTGAGTTTCTAAGCAAACCTGGAGGGATGCCTTCTAGACAGTTACCCCTTGGTGCTCAACCTCTAATCCTCTAATGCCGTCTTCATGCCCAAGCGCGGGGGCGTGGGGTGTTCTTTGTTTTGGTGTCTGGAGGCTCGTCTCGGTTCCATTTCTCTTGGGGTACCATGGGCCTGAAGGGTGGTCCTCTTCCACAGTGAGAGAAGGCAATTTCGAGGAGTGAGCTGGGGGAGGAGCGGGTAGTGGGAGCCGGCAGCTGCTTTCCAAAAGGAACTTCAGCTTAACTCCAAGGATAATGGCTCACTTGTCAAAGCGAGTGATCCAGTTTGTCAGAAATATCCACGTGCTGTCGTGATGCCTTGTTAAATCCCTCTTTCTTTTATCGTGAGCTGGTCCCAGCTCTGCACGCATCATCCCAGTTAGATTACCAAGTGGAGGGATAATGCTAAGGACTGTTTGCATTGTTGAGGACTATCTTTTTCCTTGTAGGTATTCTCCATTTATAGATATAAACAGTCAGGCATAATATGCCTTCTAGCAAACCAGATGCCTATGTTTAAGCATAGAAAAGTATTCTGTTACTTACCAGCTCAACTAATTAAGGTATATTTTTTCCCCTGAATCTCCAGGACTATGTCCTCTGTCCATCCTGGGATCCGCTAACCCTACTTACACTGGTTTCAGAAGCAGGGCCCTCTCCCTTGGTATTACGGTAATAGTTGGTTCTTGAAAATAGCTGTAATGCTAGACATATCACAAGCCTCTTGACAAAATGGTGACAATGCCTGCAAAATTTCTGTTATGTAGGAGAGAAAGACAGGAATTTAAAATAGGAAGCTTGAACTTTACATTAATTTGCCACTATTACTAAAAGTAGTCTTTATATATAATGTGCTTTTAGTGGAAGCGAAATGACTGTTATATGATGAATCTTTTATTACTTTGAAAGTTGAGTGAACTTTTTGTTGAAATGATGTAATTAGAATGCCTGTAATTATGCCTGGCTTGGGAGTCTGCACCTCAACCTGTGATTTGGTAAGATGTAAGTTCTTTTTGGTAAAGAAAAGTCAGCTCCTAAGAATGATTATGGTCTACGTAGGTGGTTATTTTTAATGTCTCGGTGCAGAAGAATTAGTTTTTAACAAGGAATCACACAAAATGTGTGATATGTGTCAACCTTTTTAACCCAAAATGTGAATTTGTATAAATAAATACCTTAAACTGTAAGAAATATAGCAGAAAGCATATCAAGTTGGCTTAATTTCTACTTGGTCTAATTTCTTTGATTTGTCAGATATTAAAAATCAGGCCCAGAAAGTAGGTTTTTAAAATACCAAACTTAATTCAAAGCAATCAGGTAAAGTTTGTCACTTGAAAAAAGGCGGTTTTAAACTAAATGTCATCTTACTAATTATATCAGCTAAATGTGTACTTAACTTTGTAGACGTACAGAGCTTGTTGCCAAAATCTTGGCTTCTATACACCGGTGCCGAGTAGAAATACAGAGACAGAATTTAGGAGGAAAGAAAAAAAGTGGCTTTATTTCTTTGCCAGGCGAAGAGGGAGCACAGGGGGCTAGCGCCTCCGAAAACTGTGACCCCTTTCCAGAGGGTAGTGAGAAGTTTTATAGTAATGGTTTAAAGAGGGCGTAATCAGCTTGTGGACATTGTTCTGATTGGTTGGTGGTGAGGTAAGTGGGAGTCGACATCATCAACCTGGTTCCAACTGGTCTGGTGTCTCGGTGGGTACTTGTGGGCAGCATGCCTTCGTTAATGGTTGACTTCTCCCACCTGGAGGACGTTTTAGCATCTGCAGAACAGCTCAAAGATGTGTGTACCCATTGATGGGGCACCAGGACCTTGCCCCAAGGCTGAACTATTGTTTTCCTTGACTTTTTCTTGCTTTTCTTGTATCCCCTCCCTTCCCTAGTTAGCAACTGTTTGAATCTGCCGGTTGGAACTCAGGGAAGGTCAAGGAGGCTGGATGAAGGCTATTTCCTATAATCAAAGAAATGGGGGGCACAGAAAGGCTTTGTGTCCAGGAGTCCCACAGGGCCCTGCTAGGGATCAAGCTCCATGAGCACATGCATGGAACTTACTGACTGTTAATTGTGTGGCCCCTAAAAATGTGCAGTTAGTTTATTTTATGGAGAAATGGAGATGTGCTTTCAATGGTACCAGAATCCATACTGATAAGATGTATAGTAACTATAGTAACACGGTGGAAGGAGCTCTGGCGGACAGTCAGGAGGGGAGGGCCCTGGGGCTCTTGACCTCTAGCTTGGGACCTTGAAGAAGTCAGTGTTGGCTGCCTCGTTAGAGACTTAGTCTTCTGCTCTAGAAAGGAGGGACTCAGGAGATCTATTTTAATTACGGAAAAACAAAACAGCAATAAATAGGCTGTACTTTTCGAACAGATAGGAGCCAGTGGGCAGGGGGCGCCTTCCTGACATGGAAAATTAATGTAACAGCTTTGGGGGAAAATGTTAAATAACTGGTGAGTCATATAACACATTTTTATGATAAGACAAACACTGATAAGATATCCAATAGAATGCAATATTTGCATTAACTTTTAATATTAAATAAGAGACTTCAAAGAAGTTTTGTGCTTTCTGCAGGCTGTGCTCCAAGATTTCGGGGGGCCTGGTACCCAGAATGCTGTGTAGGCCTTTGAAAACCACGGCTCCAGCCTAAAGGATGGTGCTGTGAAACTGTGCTCCCAAACTTTCTTGTATATGGGCTCTCAGTTTTAAAGCAACAAAACCCCCACAATTCATTACATTTTCAGTATATTAAGAAACATTAGAAAGTACATGGTGTTCTGTCCCTTCAACCTTCCAGCCCCCGTTTAAAAACTACCACCTGTAATTCCATAATCTTGTGAATCGGATGTATTACCGGTTAATACCTTGTTATCTTCCCTCGAAGATCGCTTTTCTTTGTATGTATGTGTTTACATTTTCCCTTAAGAGAGAAATACAAAAATAAGATTATGTAGTACATACTGATGTAGCCTTTTTCAGTTGATGTTATTAATTTAGCAGATATTTATCGAATGCCTTCTGCATGCTGGGCATGTTGTGGGTTTTGAGGAATCAGCAGGGAACAAAACTCGTGCAAAAGACCTGCCAGCATGGTGCTTACAACCCAATGACAGCAAACAAGGTAGACAAGCAAAATGAGTGGTGTCGGATGGCGGTAGGTGCTGGGGGGGCATTGTGTGTGTGTGTGCGCGCGTGCACGCGCGCCGGATATGGATTGGAGTTTTTAGAGAGCATGGCTAGAAGATCTCAGGGAGACAGTGACATTTGAATGGCGGCCTGTATCCAGGAGGTGAGGGAGCTGGCCGTGCAGACATCTGGGAGATGTCACGAACTTGTTTTTGTGCAAACACTTCCACCTGTATTGAAACTGTCCCTTTTTATTGGCTGAACGTGGCTCACTTTACAGAGGTCGTGGGGTTTAACTGATGTCTATACAGTTTCTGGTACTTTTCCAGGTGCAGACAGCTTTGAGATGGACATTCCTGAGTGAAGTCTTTGGGCTCGTTTTTTTGCCTTGGGTGGTATTTCTAGATGTGAGATTCTTGGCTTAAAAAAACCTGTGCCTTTTAAGGACTTGGCTGTCCATAGTGTTTGCACCAATCTGTGGTCCCAGCAGTGAAGGAGAATGCCTGTTTGTCTGCAGCGGAGCTGCCCTTGTCCTTATCATTTATTTGGTCTTTGCTAACTTGCTAGATTGAAACTGATCAATAGATTGTATTGATTTACTTTTTTTCAGTTCCCTTGGAAAGGTTTAGGGTAATAGTTTTGATTTTTTTTTGCATCTTTTGATTGAGGAAATACATAATGGCAAAAAGCTGTTATCAATTTACTGATGCTTCTAGACAAATTTATATTTGATCAACCACAGCAGTGTTCATTTAAGTTAAAAAATAGTGTATCAGGGAGAGTCCTTCATCAGTCTTCATCAGTGTGTGTCTAGACTCTTAGACTTCTCGGCACGACCCTTCACACTTGTAGTGGTCTAAGGGTCACCACCTGGGGACTCTGGGTAGATATTGTTATTATTTGATGGACAGGTAAAAGAAATTCCTTTTGTTTAAAGCCTAAGTGTCAGAAACCTTTGTCTCCTGCAGATATTTTCGTTGAATCTGTAACACAGGTCATATAGAGTTTGCAGGATTAGTTAACCACTTAAAATAAGGAATGCTTTTAAATCATTTAAAAATACTTAAAAAAATTGTGTATCACGTTGAATAGTGCCCCCATCTCCCCCCGCAAATTCATGTCCACCCAGAACCTCAGGATGTGACTTTATTTGGAAATAGGGTCTCTGCAGATGTAATTAGTTAAGATGAGGTCATGCTGGATTAGGGTGGGTCCTAAATTGAATGTGACTGCTGTTCTATAGGAAGACACACACACAAAGAGGGAAGATGGCTTTGTAAGGAGAGAGCAGAGATTGGAGTTAGTTAGCTTAGCTGCCATGAGCTAAGAAACACCAAGGATTGTCAGCAACCATCAGAAGCTGGAAGAGGCAAGGAAGGATTCTGTCCCATAGTCTTGGGAGGGAGCATGGCCCTCCCAGCACCTTGATTTTGGGCATTTGGCCCCTAGGTCTGTGAGACAATAAGCCACCTAGTTTAAGGTACTTTGTTAAGGCAGCCCTAGGAAATTAATACGATTAGGAAATTGTAGTTTACCTCTGATTACTGTTAGAGCCAGGGCAGTGGACTTAAAGCTTTTCTACTGTGGAAATGTTTGCTGAAACAACAGAAGTATAAAATTACAGCACAGGTGGAGTTCTCTGGTCAAAGGGGGAGAGGGCGTTGCAAAGCTCTCCAGATTAGCATTTCTCCTTGCCCTTTCCCTACTGCTCTGCATCTGGCTAGGAAGTCAGATAAGATGAAGAGCGCCCGAGTGCCTTTTGCTGAAGCTGGGATGGAGAGGCGTGGGGAGCAGCAGGATCTGGAATGGTTTCCCGTTTTCAGCCTCTCCTGGGTTGAGGTGGCAGCGTGCAGAGGATATCTCATGTTTATTGAGGGCTTACTGTGTGCCAGCCATTATGCTTGTTTCTGAAGAGAAAAATCTGTTAAGGGAAGAGAAGCTCATCCTCTCGCTGGTCAGAATCACCTGGGGCATCGTCAGGCGACTTGAGCGCTTGCTGACGCGTACATCTTGGCGTGTCCATCTCCGTGGCAGGCACCAGGCTACTCCGAGTCCATGGGTGATACACTCCCCGTGCCTCCTAAGAGCAGGTTATGCTTGGGGTTGAGGGCCACCCTCTGTTCAGATCTGTCCGTGTGGATTTCATTCTTCCACTTCCAGAGAGACTGTTGCCCTTACTTCCAAGTTCTTAGGCCCCCCTCCTTTTGCCCCCAATCATTGCCCATATCCTTTTTGAGTGATAGTCTAAATATATCCAGGAAGTCATCTTGGTGGGAAAAATGGGGTGGGGGAGTGGTAAAACCCTTGGTGAACAAAGGACATCCTCAGAGCCGTAGCGCTGGCGAACTAAGCATACAGATACACGCACTCTAGATTTTAGTCACTTCTGAAATAGCATGCTGGCCGGGAGGTGGGGCAGTTATCGGTGTGTGTATTGGGGAGGGGGTAAAAAGGAAACTTCCAGATCTTCCCAGGAGAAGTCGTGTGCCCACCAGGAGCGCTCTCTGTGCACTGCTGCCTAGAAGTGGGAAACTGAGCTTGGTGACTTTCTGGGCATTTCAGATCCCTGCCCAGCTGCTGTTGAGTACTGCTGGTCTTGAGGACTGATTTTAATAAAAATTTATTTTGGGAGGTTCTGAAAAGGACTAACTGCATAAAATATTAGATCTCATTAAGTCTTAAAAGCCATTGACTATAAGATTCACTATTATTTTACGTTTATTGTTTACCACTGAAATAAAAAGAATGCCAATTAAAACGTGTTCCATTGAATGTGAGATGTAAAGGGTAAGCGAGTTTGAGGATGAGTGTGTGGTCCTCCTGTGGCTGTGACTGCCAGAGCTGGAACCAGCCGTTATTCCTCAAAGGTCGGCAAACTCGGAGACTGGTGGCAGCTCTGGTTCACAAATTTACATTTTTTTACTCTGTGGATGTTATCTTTATTAGGTTTCTGTTGTGTTATTGGAACTGGACAGCTGATGCATTTTATCTATTCCCTTTTTATTTCCATTCAGAACACTTTATAGCAGCTCTTTGATATGCTGACAGCCTATAATAAAACACGTCAGTCAGAGTGAGTCCAGTTTTCAGGTTTACTCAGGATGCTGACTGTCTCACCATCCTCCCTGCTGCCCTCCCTCCCTCCCTCGTTGTAGGTGAAGTTTCATAGTGAGTAGTCTTTGGAGTTTATGAATCCTTTATGTTTTGTGGAGGGGAATGGACAGGCGCCTTTATACTTTGTATTTTCCATGTTTGTTTTCAGAACCGGGTGAGGTGGCAGGCTGGTCGCGGGCTGCGCCTCTCTGGGTCACCGTGCCCGGCTGGATGAGCTCTGCGGGAAATCCTGCACCGGCTGCTCTGTGTCTCTGGACGGGTAAGGAGCGGAGGTGGTCTGCTGCTCTGGGGGGGGCTGCATATACCGGGTTGCTCTTTTTATTTTATTTTATTTTATTTTTTATTTATGGCTGTGTTGGGTCTTCGTTTTTGTGCCAGGGCTTTCTCTAGTTGCAGCAAGCGGGGGCCACTCTTCATCGCGGTACGCGGGCCTCTCACTATTGCGGCCTCTCTTGTTGTGGAGCACAGGCTCCAGACGCGCAGGCTCAGTAATTGTGGCTCACGGGGCTAGTTGCACCGCGGCATGTGGGATCTTCCCAGACCAGGGCTCGAACCCGTGTCCCCTGCATTGGCAGGCAGACTCTCAACCACTGCGCCACCAGGGAAGCCCATGGGGTTGCTCTTTTGAGCTCTCTAAGAATAGAACTGTGTCGGAAGAATGCACAACACGGAGAGGATGATTATGAGTCATCAGCCTGTCATTATTAGACTAGTTTCATGAAGCTAAACTTCTAAAAGTGACAAGTAAATTTAGTTTTCCTTTTTAAAAAAGATTCTTCAGAATTATTCACTTCCCATTTGATAAAGACCCTTGAAAAACGAGAAAGAAGATTAAAGTGTGTTCTTCTGAAAGCTTACGAGATCTCTGACTTCTTTAGCTTTCAGGATTTTGGGAGCCTCTTTTGCCACGGCAGGTTCTGTACTGTGACCCTCAGCAGCAAGATCTGTAGAAACTTTTTAAAAAATGTATCATTTGAGATTGAAGCTGAAATGCTGTGGATCCGTACCGTGCCGACGTTGCTGGAGCACCAGCTGTACGCTCAGTGTTGTGTGCAGCGCTGGAAGCCTGGCGCTGCTGCAGCGTCTCACGGCGCAGGGCGGGGGGTGCACCTGGTCTACGCACTTCCAACGTAAATTGCCTGACTTCAGGTTTTGGGCTTTTAATACCATGTCATAACTAGCTCAGCTAACAGTGTACATACTTTCACTCTGATTTTGAAAAGAAAGAGAAGGACAAAAAAGAAAGATTTAATTAAGGACATTGATTTAAACTTTGTATACGCGGGGAATAGAATCTGTCATATGATAACCTGATAGGACAAGTAGGACAGATACGCATCCAGCTGGTCCCTCTAATCAGTATCCGAGGACCTTCTCTGTACCAGGTGCTATGCCTGGAGGAGAATGCAGGTGGCGAGCCGCTCACACGTGTTCTCATGAGGCTTACCGTCTTGTGGGGGGAACACAGATTAAAACAAGGAGTGGATTATAAATTGGGGTATGTGCTATCAAGAAAACAAATGGACTCCATAATCCAGATTAGTGGGCTAGGATGGTCAGGAAAGACTTTGCTGAGGAGCTGACATTTAAGCTGAGAACTGAAAACTGAGATGAGAGGGCTTGGAGAAGAGCATCTAGAGGGGAAGCCAGGTGGGCAGAGAGGGGGCCTGGACCTGCTGCAGGAGCAGGGTCGGTGGGCAAGGGGGAGGGTCCCAGAGGCCATGGGGAGGAGTCTGGACCTTATTCACGGTGTGGGATTTTTTAAATAAATTTATTCTTTTATTTATCTTATTTTTGGCTGCGTTGGGTCTTCGTTGCTGTGCACGGGCTTTCTCTAGTTGTGGCGAGCAGGGCCTACTCTTTGTTGAGGTGCACGGGCTTCTCATTGCGGTGGCTTCTCTTGTTGCAGAGCACAGGCTCTAGGCACGTGGGCTCAAGTAGTTGTGGTGCTCGGGCTCAGTAGTTGCATCTCGAGGGCTCTGGAGCGCAGGCTCAGTAGTCATGGCTCATGGGCTTAGTTGCTCCACGGCATGTGGGATCCGGGATCTTCCCGGACCAGGGCTCGATCCCGTGTCCCCTGCACTGGCAGGTGGCTTCTTAACCACCGCACCACCAGGGAAGTCCATGATGTGGGATTTTAAGCACGGAGGTGTGATGCCATTTGATTTCTCACATTACCTTGTTTACCTGTCTCCCTTGTCTAGGAGGAGGGGAGATGGAGAGACACTGGCCAAGTTGAGGTACATTTGGGGCATAAGTGACATGACTCATTTATGAACTAGACGTGGGTGTTTGGGGAAACAGACCTGAGGCGGGAATCCCAGACTGTTGGCTTGAGCGGTGTGTCCGTGGAGGTGCTGCCTGTGGGGTTGGAGAGTGCTGGGGGTGGGAGGCAGAGTGACAGCTGGGCACTGGACACAGGCAGCGAGGATGCCGGTGGTGCCGGGGAGAGTGTGGAGGTGGCAGTGGAGGGGCCTCAGGGCTGAGCTCAGAGGGCCCGGGACGTTTTGAACCACCGGGGAGCAGGAAAGACCAGCGAGGTCCCAGAAAGGGAGGGGGGTGGCATGTGACCCGGGAGAGGGGCTGGCTGCTAGAACAGGGGTGGCTGGTTCAGCGGTGCTGGGCGCGGGTCCGCCTCTGCAGCTGTTCCAGGCCAGTGGCGGGCAATGGGCTGCACTTTATTTCGCATGTAGTGTGTGTATATTTCACACCGAATGTAGAAAGCCAAAAGGAAGTGGGAGGCAGGGTGGTGGAGGCAGCAGGTGTGGACAGAAGCTTGGCAGCGAGAGGAGATGGGGGACGAGGAGAGCACTGTCTCGTTGCACTTTCGGGGGAGGGTTTTCGGAGGCTGATACGGATGTTGGGGAAGAGCAGCGGCCGGAGGGGAGGCAGGGCTGGAAGGGCTGGGTCCCTGGACACACACGGGCCTGGGCACCTGAGCGTGGGTCCGCACGCGGCTCCGCAGGGCTTGGGCTTTCTCTGTGGGAACAGGGAGCAAGGACAGCGTGAGTGGGGATTGCAGAGGGTCCTCAGTGTGGACCGTGAATTCCCACACCCTGAGAAAGAGCATGCACAAGTCACATTTTCTCGGGGAGGTTTTCTTTGACTGTCCTGCCCCTCGCCTTCCTCTGTCCCTTTCTCTCTCCCGTTCCCCCCGCCACCGAGTACAATCTCCTGTAGCTGTTTTTTCATTTGTCCTTTCGCCTGAGGTTCAGAAGTGCCCATTCCTGACTTCTAACACCAGTCATGCTTTCTAGGCGTTTCAGATTCTTACAGTGTTTTGTAAAATTCTAAGATCATAGAAATAGATGGGAGATTAAGGATGCATCTCAACATCCTATTTATTTGGGCAGATGAATGAAATGAAAAGGACACTTCAGAGAACTTTCCGGGGCCTGGCGTCTCCTTGAAGCCCCAGAGGAAGCATCACAGGGGTGAGGTCTTGCAGGAGGAGGGTGCGGGTGTCGCCTGGGCTGGGGGAGAACAAGCTGACGTATCCTATTCCGCTCGTGTGTTTTGGAAGCGGGGGTGGTTGTGTTTTTCTTATTAATACGGGCAGACCTCGTTTCACTGCGCTTCACTTGATCGTGCTCTGCAGATACTGCGTTTTTTACCAGCTGGTTTGTGGCCACCCTGTGTCAGCATGTCTGTCAGCACCAGTTTCTGACAGCATGTGCTCACCTCTTGTCTCTGTGTCACATTTTGGTAATTCTCACAATATTTCCAACTTTTTTTATTATCACTATATTACGGCAATCTGTGATCAGTGATCTTTGATGTTACTGCTACGATTCACTGAAAACTCAGGTGATGGTTAGGATTTTTTAGCAATAAAGTATTTTTTTAATAAAGTACGTACATTGTTTTCTTAGGCATAATGCTATGCACACTTAATAGACTATAGTATGGTGTAAGCATAACTTTTTATATGCACCAGGAAATCAAAAAATTCCTGTGACTCGCTTTATTGTGGTGGGTCTAGAGCCAAACCCACCTGCAGTAATATCTGAGGTCTGCCTGTAGCCACGAGTGCGTCCTCTGTCTTTCATTTCCATTTCCAGTGTGAAAACCTGATTAAAAATACCAAGGAAATTAGCTGTTTGTACCCTTGGGTCTCTGCGTTGGTTTAAGTCATGAGAATTGTAACAAGCAGAGCGTATCAGTCGAGAAATGATTGAAGACGAGGGTGCAGTGTGCCTCTTGTGCAGGAAGCGTCTGTTTGTTGCCTTCCATTTGGAGATGCACGGCCAGTTGTTTTCTGGATGTTTCTCTGATTCCTCCCTCTCTCAGTTTGCCTTCAGAAATCCTGCTGAAGATCTTGTCCTACTTGGATGCGGTGGCCCTGCTGCGCGCCGGATGTGTGAACAGGCGCTTTTATCACCTGGCCAATGACAAGTAAGGAGAAAAACCAAATCTCTCTGTCGTGTTTGATGGTGTTTTGATGGAAGTCGTGAAAACTAGTAGGAGCTTTTAAACCATTTTTTAGAATTTAAAAGAATTTCAAGAGTAGTTTTATACATGAGTAGAAATATGTCTAATGTGTGATATTTTCAAAGGCTTGCATTTCTCTGCATCTCTTTGCATGAACTGAAAAAGGTGAAGCTTGTTGCTGGTGTAACTGTTGGAGAAAGTGGCTTTTGGTCTGCTGTCCGGGAGGGTTTGCTGTCCCCGAGGCAGGCAGACTTACCCACACAGTCTGCAGCAGCAGTGTGGAGCCTGCCCCTGCCTAACCCCAGCCTGGGCCTTGCAGAGCAGACCCTAAAGAAAGACAAGGAAGGGGCTTCCTTAGGTATGTGTGGGGAGAACTGAAACTGGCCAGCCATGGAACTTGCTTGGTGGGGAAGCGTAAAGCAGGCGGGATAGGAGAGAACATGCGCTCAGGGAGCCTTTGCCCTGGAAGCAGGAGGCCAGTGGAGCATCCCTGGGCTAGCGGAGATCTATGAAAAGAGGGATGAAACCCCTTCTTTTGTTTTGTCGCTATGATCTTTGTCTGCAGCTCAGAAGTTTATCTTGGGAGCGAGAGGGTGGAATCCTGCAAACTTCTGGTGAGGTTTGTGGTGTCTTGGCTTTGAGGTCACTCTGTCCTTGAACATCAAAAGATCAGACAGGTACTGATCCCACATGGAACCCCCGTATCAACCAGGGAAAAGAGCAAGATAAGGGGGAATGCAGATTTCACTGGTGGTTTAATAGGGTGAGGAAACGGAGAGTAACAGATGGAGGGCTGTGATATTGTTGAATGTTGGAACGCAGTGAGCAGGAAACATCTCTACAGTGGTTCTCAGATGCCGGTCCATGGAGTGGCTGCATTAGAAAAGCTGGGAGAGTTCAAAAAAATATTTGGATCCCCGGGATGTACATTTCTGCAGATTTTAACTCTGTGTTCTAGAATCTGTGTTTAAAATTTCTCCAGGTTGTACTAACAAACAGCCAAGTTCTCATAATAAGAAGGGGACACGTATTATTCTCTGGTTGGGCAGGGCGATTTTCTTATCTCTTAATTTAAAAAGATATTTCCTGTATTAGAGAATACACGTCTGTGTCAGTATACACGCAGTGTCAATTCCTGAAATAGTTCTAGAATGAATGTAGGGCAAGTTTTGTGTGTCTCTTTCTTAAAGACCCTTAGTAAGAGATGAAGACATTCACTAAAGCAAAGTGCAGTGAGGCATTTTTCAAGGAAGGGGTCAACTAAATGTTGAAAACTGTAGCTTTTTTGCAGGTTCTTACCTTACTCAAGGATAGAACTCAGACTATTTAGATAAACTAATAAATTATAAGTTTCTTAGTCTCTAGCGCCTCTATCCAAGACCCACACGGGGCAGGCACCGGGCCTCTCAGCGCATGCGTGGGCTCAGCTCTAGTGAGAGTCTCTGCATACTTGCCCATCCCACTTTCTTGGAAGTAGCTGTCCTCTGAAAAGCTGAACTTCTTAGGAAGTTAGCCTTCATAAGGTTTGTTTCCTTTTTTGGAGGAGAATCTTAATTGTGTCAGTTGAATTGTATTTTCTTACAAATTTATTTATTTTATTTATTTTTGGCTGCGTTCAGTCTTCATTGCTGCGCGTGGGCTTTCTCTAGTTGTGGAGAGCCGGGGCTACTCTTCGTTGCTGTGCGTGGGCTTCTTATTGTGGTGGCTTCTGTTGTGGAGCACAGGCTCAGTAGTTGTGGCACACGGGTTTAGTTGCTCTGTGGCCTGTGGGATTCCCAGACCAGGGCTCAAACCCGTGTCCCCTGCATTGGCAAGCAGATTCTTAACCACTGCGCCACCAGGAAGTCCCTGAATTGTATTTTTAAGAGTGTGCTTTCATAGCCAGACTTCATAAAAGGATGTATTAACAACTGGATAGGTAAACGATGAATGTTTCTGGAAAGTTTGTGGTACTTTCTAAGCATTGTCTGAGGAGAGGACAGGAGCCCTGCTGTAGCCGATTACACTGCTGACTTTCCGGAGACCCCCTGCAAGGGTGGGGTCTCCCTGGCGCCCTGCCGTTTCGGTGGCGCTGCCTCCCTGCCCTGCGTAGGGCAGCCCTTGGCCTGAGCAGCAGTCTCTGCGTGGGGTAACAGGGAGGCCTACATCGGGCTGGATCTGGATCGTCATGTGGGGGGTTATTTTCCAGCCCTCTGGGAAACACTGTTTATCAAAACATTAAACTGGCCCTATGTCCTGAACAACCTGACGGAAGTTCTTCTGTGCTTGACTGATAGTCAGATTAGACAAATATGCTCTTGTCCTTAGATCTGCTTTAGCTTTTTAACAAGGTGGAGCATTTTGTGATCAAGAAATGAATGTATTTGGGTTTGGGGACTGTCAGAAGCATCCTAAACTTGAACTTTGTGTTTTATAAAGAATCAAGGGGAACAATATATGTAATATTTTAATTCCGTAAGACGTTTTAATTCTCTTGAGGCTCCCCTGACCGTGAATTAAGTGAGATAATGTGTGTGAAAATGGTTCATCACAGGAGTGTTAGGATGGTTACTGTAACCAACCAAGGGTGTGGAGTCGAATTCCAGCGTTGTGGCTGACTGGCTCTCTGAATGTGGATACAGTTGTTTGAACCCATTTCTTTGCGCTGTTGAAGCGGCAGTGACATTCAGGGGTTGAGGCTGCGTGGATTCAGTGGCAGTTCTGTCACTTACGTACAGATCTGGCCTAGGGCACTTTGCATCTGGGCCTCAGTCACATCATCGGTTCAGTGGGGACAGTAGTAGTTGCAGCTTCATGGGTTTGCTGGGGGGATGAAGTGGGTTAATGCATACGAAGTGCTGAAGCGGCGCTCAGCACCTGGTGCTCAGAAACGTGAACTGTCACTGTTGGTTGTCATTAATCATCTTTATTTCTTTCCTCTTTGTGCAAGCAGTCCATGTTCATTGTTGAAAAATTAAAATATAGAAAGGAAAAAGAACATACAATTACAAACATGTCAGTTACTGTTGACATGTCTCTGTGTGTGTATATATCTGTGTCTATCTATCTAAAACTGCTTTCTGCTCTTTTCAAAAACATTTATGCATTTAAGATAGGGAATCATATTGTACATACTTCCTGCTTTTTTCTATAATTGATCTTCTCTTCAATTATTGGTGTAAGACGGCAGGTCTTATTAGGGATGGTACCAAATAATATGAGATCACTCACTGTAACTCAGCCCTGGGAAGCAAGCTTTTCCTGTTAGTATGTGTTTCTAGGGTTGGTGAATCTAAAACGCTTACCTCACACTACAGTTCAGTTTAACATATGAACAACTGTAAGTGTTCAGCTTGACTTGTTCATGGAAATAGACTATTTAAAAATGATTGCATGTCTCTAATTTAATACGTTCCAATTACAAGTGCATTACGGTGTCTCTTAGACAGTTAACATATTTCCTCTCTTCCCCCAGCTTTATTTGGATCAGAATCTACTCAACTGCCTTTTCACCTAAACGATCTAATTGGAAAGTTAATTCAGTAGAGAAGACAGCCGTGTCTATGAACTCACTGTCAGCTGGGGATAAAGAAGCTGGATATTGGAAGAAAGAATATATTACAAAACAAATAGCGTCTGTAAAAGCAGCTCTAGCTCGGGTTCTCAAACCTCTCCACCCTTACACAGGCCTCCCAGTTAAGACCAAAGAGGCCCTCAGGTAGGCAGGCGTGGCTTCTTGGGGGTGGGCGCATGGTGGTCATGAGAGGGCCGTTAAACACTGACATGCACCATCGCCTTAAAGAAGAAGGGTGGTGTAAGTTCCAAGTATTGTGTATATGGGACCGATGTGTGGTTTGTATTGTGAGGGACTGTTGGATATTTTGTGCTTTTGTGTATCTATAAAATACATAGTATTTTCCTATTCGTATATTTGGTTCAGAGGTTTTATGAAAAGCAGAAGCAGCCTGGTCGTCAGCTGTAGTAAAGCAGGAGATTCATTCAAGGCATCCCTCCATGGGCAGAGCCCTTCGTGTTCTTTATCTGTGTATCACCAGTTCCTGGAACAGAGCAGCTGTTCCGTGAGTGTTTGTTAGGTGAGGAGATAAGTCCTAAGAGAGAACTGTTGTGACTTGAAAATTTATGTCGAGCGTGTTCTAGGAACTTTGGCTTTGGCCTTTAGGGTACCAGGTGCTTTAGAGTTGACATGTGGTAGACTGCAGTTCTTTTGTTTTTTGTGTTTTTTTTGCTGCTAGGCAGACATTTTTGTTTGCTTTTCTTTCTTCAGAATATCTGGTTTAGGTTGGGTAATTATATTGAAAGAAAATAGTGGAAAAGAACACATCCTGGAGCACGTTGATCTTTCCTTCAATGATTCATCAGTCACGGCCATGTGGTATGGCAAAGACTGGCCACGTCTTGTCACACTGTCGACCTTAGATTTGTGTGGGGTGACGCCAGTGTTTCTGAACCGGTCTCAAACCCCCATGAAAAACGGGTAAGTACTAATCAGCAGAACCTCTGGGTGAGGACATCGTATATGTAAGTGCCAGTTGGCCTTCCTTTTGTCATTAAAAAATACCAGTGGTGTATTTACCTTGATTGCATCTTAAGGCCTTCCCTTCATTCTGGATCACTATCATATAGGAAAAGCAGGGGTTTCTCACACTGATGACTAAGCCTGAGCTTAGGCTCCTCATACCTTGGTTATCTATAACTTAGGGAATGATATTCTCATAATAATTTCCCGGATGACAGATGGCCGGCCTTTGGAAGTTTTTAGTTTTAACCATGTTAACACAAAGATATATAAAGCTATTATATTTTCTTTCTTTAGTAAGGGATACAGTAATCATAGTTTAAACACTAGATCATAAAGTCATTAATTTTTTTTTATGTACTTCTGTGTTGAACTTGGCTAGATTTGCAGTCTTGTGCAGGTGACTTTTCTGTGCCTCTCTTTTCTCGTCTGTAAAATGGGGTGATGACAGTCGTGATGTAGGGTTCAGCATGCGTGGCTGCTGTGAAGAAGAGCGAAACATTTCATCATCAAATGCATAAATCAGATGCGTGTGTGTCGTATTGCTGATGCTTACTGAGTACTTATTATTATTCTGTCATGAGATGGCTTTGCCCTGGGTTCATACTCATTATCAGGCTTTTGCTTTTCCCAAGAACTCTCTCATGCTCACTTTTCTCACCACTAGTCGTTTTCTTCCAAAAGCTGGACTGTGGCACACATAGCACCCTGACCTCCTGACATAAAATGTATGGAAACGCGAAGGTAGCTGCCTTCTCCTTCTCCAATGTTGGTTTCCTGCCCCCGGCTGCCTCCTTCCCTCTTTCAGGCCCCTGTGACCTTGCAGGGCATCTGTGGGCGTTGTTCTTACCGCCTTGTGAGCTGCAGCCCCACCGCGGGCTTCTCTCCCAGCCCTTGCCATGGAAGGTGTTGAGATCTCGCTTTAGGGTCTGCATCTCCACAGAAGAACCACCTTCTTTCCTGGTTCCCCTGCGTACAGACACATTTGAATGGTACCTTTATTTGCATAAATCTCTGAAATTCTATATGGTATCATGACGGACCCCAGAATTTTTCTAATGCGGTCTTTAGGTTTTGTGCACCATGAAATTGTATTTGGAGAATGAGTCTGCAACCTCTGTACTAGTTTGAACACTATGTTATTTGATATCATGAGATATTGTTTACAGGGATTAGGACAGAATTGTTGACATCAATTAAATGATCATGAACGTTCATAAATGGATAGTGTTGAATTGTAAAGCTCAGTTAAAGATACTGTGTTCCTGAAATTGTCATCCAGGTCAGGAATACTAGATACTGCACAGTGACAGAAATGCCAAAATTCATTGGGAAAATTCATTTTATTTAATTTATATACATTAAAACTCAATGGACTTCAGACTGCACTTGATAAACAGTGGTGAACAAACCCTGAAAGTGTTTTTCAGGAATCTCTTTTGATTGACACTTTTATCGCAAGTTTGTGAGCAGATGCTTTCGTTGTGCGGAAACAAGTCCTTTTGCGCGTCTGTGTGACAGCAGAGGAGAGACTCACTGATTCTGATTTGGGTCTTTCTTGTTTCCTCCGTGAGACTTTTTTTTTTAAAACAGTGAAAGCCTTATCTATGTAATTTGCAGTTTGTGTGTCCCTGTCATATGTGCCTTCCCGGTCGGACACTTTACGCTGTCACTGTGGCCAGCGTCTTCCATTCTGCAGGTGACGCCCTGCGTCCCGAACTTCTGAGAAACGTGGGGTAGACGTCAGCCTTAGTTTCTGCACCAGGACGGACCTGTGAGGCCAAGGCAAAGGGAGACCAGCATGTTCTCTGTGGAGTCCGTCCAGCTGGTCTGGAGCCTTGCGTCTGAGGGTGTGGGCTTCGGGCACATTGAGGGCTGTTCTGCCAGCCCCGGTGCCTCGTGGCCGCACTGATGATGTCACAGCAGTGGCTGCGCCGTTGCGCTCTGGGGAGGTTCTCTCATTTCATTTCCCTCCCTCGAAGGTGGGGCCGTCTCCCTGGACACAGGTGAAGGTCACGCTGAGGCAGTCTGTAGGGCTGAAGCTAAGGTTTCAGCTCCGGTTCCCAACCTGGCGTTCAGCTTCCCCCGAGTCTGCTCTCCCGTGCTGAGCATATTTTTAGGTTCTCCCTCACGCGCATGCTCACCGAACGCCTCTCCCTGACCAGTGTAGCTCTCAGCGCGAGAAGCTCTCTGAGTGAGGGGCCAGGATGGTCTGGCAGCCAGGCATCTGGTTTCCACGCTTACAGCCCCCTCTGCTTTGAGACAGTGCACGGCGGAATGCCTTGGCTTTGAACTTCTGCTTAACGAACAGTTGAATACCTGTCACCTGCTGGCGTGTGTCGTAGGTGCTGGAGGCGCACCCTTGGCGCCAGCTCCTTGGAGACTTTCCTCTGGTGCTGAGCTGTGTTAATTGACCACTGAGATTGCCTCTCCCTCAGGGTTTCCTGAATTGCCTCTGGGAATGACAGACATCTCCGCCTACCGTGATAGAGCAGATAGAATGCTTCCTTCTGTTGATTTTACGTGTCATGAACAGTAGAGCTGAGTTGTGTTTTCTTACACATTTGAGTTACTTACTCTTAGACACTAATTCTAATATCCAGTTCACGCTCTATCTCCTTCATGAAAACACTCATGATTTTGGTTTAAATTTATTTTCCGACGCTACAGTTTTCACTGTCTCTGAGCTATTCTTGATAATAACTTTAGAAGGTTAACCTGCTTTCAGGCAGCCTACTAGACTCCCTACTTTTTTGTCATTTGAGGGATTTCATCTTTGCTTATGCATCCCATACATTGAGAATCTATTGCTGATTGTGGCGTTGTGCTGGGTTTTGAGGGGAAGAGGATAGAAGACAGTTCTTCCTCTCCCTCACCTGTGTGATTCTTCAGCTCACTGCTGACGGGGCCGTAGAGTTGACAGTAAGAGTGGGGGTGGGGAGAATAAGATAGACGGTAAGAAATTTGGACTTATCCATTTTGCCTTTTATTTATACAAGTTGTTTCTCCTTATTAGCAATGTGTGCATGATTGGCATGTTCTTAATAGTCTTTTTAGGTGTGCCACAGAGAATCGACAACACGGGGGAAGCCAGAGCTCATTTCTCTCTCTCCTTTCTTTGGCATGATGTTCAAAGACCTCGGTGGCATTCTTTAATTGCAAAGTACAACCTGAGTCACTTAACCGAGTCCACCATGCTTGGCTGTGATAGGCTGATCCGGATCTTCTGCCTGCACCCGGGCCTCGTGGTGGGGCTCTGGAAGGTAAGCCCAGCCTGTACCTGCCATGTTTGCTCCGTCGTGCATGGGGTCAAGGGTTAAGTCCTTTAGATGTTCAGCGACTGCACCCTCCTACGGACCTCATGTTCCCCGCTGCCTGGCCCTTGCGCCTTTGCAGCGGGTCTGCCTTTCTACCCTCACCTGTGACACACGAGCCCTTCCCGCCCGGGTGCTTTGGTTCACGTTACCCCTTTAACATCCTGGGACTTTCCCCTTCCTCCTCCATCTGGTCCACATTCCATCCTTCTGCTCCTTTCACGCCCTTCCTCTGCCAGAGCGTCTCCTGTGCGTTTAACCTGGGGCCCGCAGATGCATCTCGCCTGGAGCCATGTAAGGATGGCAGCTCCCAAGTTGACTCTGGGGACAGCACTCACATCTGTACACGACGGCCAGGCAGAACCCAGGTCCCCACGCCAGCCTCCGGACCCTTTCTTCCCTCGTCCCGCTCTTGCCGTCGGGTCGTCTTTCTCCCTCAGTCCCTCTGTACAAGGTGACTGGGGGCCAGGCAGCACTTGGCTCGCTCTGGGCTCTTGAGTTGGTCCATCCGGGTTGGCCGAGCGGAAGCCAGGACTCTGGTTGACTCGATCGTCCCATCGGCCACTGGAGAAGGGCAGCTTCAGGCTGCCGTCTGGGTCACCTTCCCCCGGCAGGGCAGCTGTGCCCGGGGAGAAACGGGTGTCGGCTCCTGTGCCATCCTGTCCTGTCTCCTGCTGCCCGACCTGCTGACGAGTGGACTTGGAGTCTAATCCCTCCCACTGGGTTTGCCAAGTCAAACAGGTCCTGCCACAGCTGCTGAGTGTGTGTGGGATTAACCTTGTGAAGTTCTTACCAGCCTTCTCTTTATCTTTGAAAAGACTTTGAAACAACCTGGAACTAACAAAATGTATTTCCACAGGCATCATATGTCAGACAGCACTTTGATGTTTCATAAATACTAGTGTGTTAATCCTTTCGGTACCGCATGCTCTGTGTATTTGGGTGCATTGTGGTCCTGCTATCAATGTGACAGATAAGTCTTATTAGACAGTGATAATGCATTGGCGCTGCAGGAATCTTAGATTGTAAGAAACCACATCTATCTGTAAGATGAATGTGCTGCGATCTTCACAACGACCTTATGAAAAATTAAAATATTTCAGTTGAAAAATGTATTCTTTTTCAGAGGGAGGAAGAACTGGCTTTTGTTATGGCAAATCTTCATTTCCATCACCTTGTGGAGAGGAGCACGTTAGGCTCGGCTGCTGTGTATGTATTCGTATGCGGTGTATTAAATTTTGTACAGTCAGCATAAAGGATCCGGAGTTGATACCATCTTAATATCCTGAGAATAGCTACAAAGACATTCTGTCTTTAGTCACTAGACAGAAGCCAACAGACAAAATTATGTAGCTGTTGCTAGAAACATTGGATTATCCATCAGTAGCTGTTTGCCTCATTTGCTTGGATTCAGGGTGATGCACCTTGTGGAGTATGATTTACAGGGCAGGGAAGCTTCATTACTGCCAGATGCTAGTGCACTGAGGTGCTGCAGGTTCTCTGCAGTAGTTTGCATTTTCATGTCTTGAAAGGCAGGCAGACCTGTGGCCCACTTGGCCTGACCTGCAGATGTGTTTTTGCTTGGTTGGGACAGTGTGTCTGTTAATGGATTTCGGGCCATCAGGTGGGGGACACGCTTTCCGGCTCACTGCTCCTCTCACCCTTCCCCTGGGCCTGAGACTCCCATATGCCTTTTTTTTTTTTTTTTTTTTTTAACGTGAAATGCTCCCCAGTGCTTCTGAGTTTGTTACGTTATATAGTAACGCGTTTCTTACTGAATGAAAGCTCGTTCACTGTGGCTTTGGGTCTTCTTCTGGGGGAGTCCCTGAGCTGTAGGTCTGTTGTTGGGTGCATTTTCCTGCTGCACATTCAGCCCACTGGATGCCGAGACCACTGCGGAGCAGAGCGGAGCTGCTGCCTCGGGTGGATTTCAGAACCACGTTCTGTCATGGTGGTCTGGGGATGCGCAGGGAACACACGCTTCTGCCCATTTCTATGGAAGTTGGTAGAAGGAACGGGGGGCCATTCTTCTGCGTCTGTGGCACTGAATGTGATTGGGAATCTGTAGAGGGTTGATGAGAGCTGGTGCTTTGAAGGGGTGTTAGTTTTTTAAAGAGTATTTCCAATTCAAGCATTTTACCTCTGGTGTTGACAGGTACATTTTGTTTTGCTTTTTAGCCCCTACGAGCTGCCTCCTCATAGCCCCCTTTCGGATGACAGCCCGGAGTGTGGACTGAGTGGCTACCAACTCCACGTTGATATGCACAGCGGGGGAGTTTTCTGCCTGTGTGGCACATTTGGCAACCTCTCCACCAGCAAAGGTAACACTCACTGAGTCTTTTGTTTCAGGGTGGAATTCCAAGGCTGGAGAGGCGAGGGGACCACGTTTTATATCTGAGTTAAGAATTGCCCCCTGGCTGGCCCCTTAACCGTGTCCTGGCCCTCCGTCCTCCCAGACCCTGATCACTAGGACTTGTGCAGTTCCTCAGCTGCTGGCTCTGTCTCCATCATCACCGTCACCCCTGCTCTGCCTTCTGGAATATTCTCTGCTCAGCCTTTCTCCTGCTGCTCTTCTTTCTCAGAGGAGTTTGGTCGATTTGCCAGCAGGGCCAGTGTCGAGCCCGTCCAGGATGAGAGTAAAGGCAGCGAGCCCTCTGTCCTGCACCGTGTTTATCACGCTCACGGAAGCCGAGACACGGACTGGGGCGGACAGAGGAGAGAAGGGACACCAGTCAAGAGGAGGAAAAGTGGGAATGCAGTGTGCCCTGCTCTGGTTTCTCTGACTGGTTCCTCTTGCTCTCTTTCCTCTGTATCCCATGACCTTGAAGTTTGGTGTAGAGACTTGCATAGACTGAAGTTTAACATTTGTCGTAAGAATATTTTACAGGGGAAACTATGCACTTCGTTTCTGAATATCCTGTTCCCAAAATTCTTTTAGCTAATGGATTTGACATCCATTAATACTCCTTGCCCAAATCAGTTTTTTTGAGTTTAGAAAATGGTGGTTTTAAAATTATGTCATTGTGTCCACATTTATTAGCTGAGCTTTTGTAAAGAGCTTTCCTTCATCAACTGGGTGGATTCCTGTAATGGCAGGGTAAACGCTTGCATCTTTTCTCTTGTAACCACCAATTTTCAGATTAGGAAAGTGATGTAATTGTCGCCTCCTGTGGTGGGAAACGGTTTTGAGTGCACTCTCTCCTCTCTGTCTTTCTTGTTTAGTGTCACTTTGGACTCTCCAGTTTTTATTTACTCAGTAATTTATAATCAATTACAGACATTATTCTTTGTGAACCTAAGTTTGTTCTTTGTGAAGTCCCCAGTTTGGTCGGTGGGATCCACATCAGGCTGGCTTCTGTGCCATTTTCATAGCCTCCTTTCTTCTCTGAGCCGTCTTTGCATTTGTCTCGGGAAGATTCTAGATTTTTCTGTGCTTGTTGGCACCTCTGATAGAGCTGTGACAAATGTGTATATTAACCTAGGGTGGACTGACATCTTTGTCGTTGATTTATCCTACCCATAAATGTGGAATGTCTTTCAGTTTGTTCAGAAATACTTTTATGTCTTGTAGGAGTATATCAGAATTTTCTTCATACTAATTTTGCACATTTCTTAAGATTGTTAGTAAGTATTTCATCTTTGTTATTTCTGATATTATATCTCCTAATTGTTTTGTGATGTCTTTGTGTGGTTTTGGTCTCAGGCCACTGCTGATCTGATAGAATGAGTTGGGAAGTTTTCCTAACACTCGAATTTTTCAGAGGATTTTGGGTACAACTGGCAGTATTTCTTAAGTGGTTGGTGGAATTCACCTGTGAAGCCATCAGGGCCTGGAGCTTGCTTCCTGGGAAGGTTTTAAACTACAGTTTCAATTTCTTTTACAGATGTATGGCTATTTAGGTTATGTATTTCTTCTTGTGTGAGCTTTGGTATGTTGCGTCTTTCAAGCAATTTGCCTAAATATTAAATAGGTTAAGGTTGATCAGTGGGTTCAGGAATTTTTCAGCCTGCTTCTTCTATTGTAAATTTCTCCATGAATGTTTACCAGATGATGGGTACTTATATCCATCATTTTATTAGAGATTGTAAAATGATGATCCCCTAATTCTGTCATTCCTTCTGCATCTGTTATTAGCATTCTTTTATAAAAAAGAGTTTTCTATTATCAACTATTTAATTACCACGAAATATAATTAATATAGGAAAGGCATGGTACATGCTTAATTCTTCATTAATTTACAACATAGTGATTAATGCTCTAATAGTCTTTGAAGATAACTTGAAAGTTTTTTGGGGGGGGAGGTATTATGAATTCATGCATTAAAAAAATAGAGGTTATGTTTTTTAGTCCACTTGAAGTCATTATTATTTTTATTGTTACTGTAATGTTCAAATTGTGCTGTCATCTCATCTCATCTCCTGTTCTTTTGATATGAGTGTGGTCATCTTTGGTAACTTGCTTGTGTTCTAACAGGACAGGATACCTCAGGCTCATTTTGTCTGTTTCCTACCCAGACCTGGAGTTGGCCATTTTCCCTAGGAGCTCTGGTTCCTTTTCGTTCCCACTACACTATGGTATTTAGAGACCATAATCTGCATCCTGGGGATGCACGTTACTCTTGGGTTTTCATTTCTTTTAGGGTTTTCAGTAGGCAGAGCTATGAGGTTTGTAGATTTTATAATACGTAGAAATAAATCATACATTCATTTAAATTAAAGATCTTGGGGTTTTTAATTAACCTTTTTTATTATACACTTATATTTCTTTTCTTCTGCTCAAAGTCTTTGTGCCAAACAACATCAAAATATATAATGATTTCAAAAACAGTACTGAAATTATTAGTAATAACCTACTGAATGTTATTTTAATTAAGATTTTCCTTGTGGTTCTTTATGTGTTTAAGATATGTCATGTTAGAAAAAGTTAAGTCACCTAAAATAATTCTGCTGTCTGTGGGTATGCTATCTCTTTGATATACAATTAGAGTGATTTGTTTCAGTTGATTTTTTTATTTTTTCAGGATTCCTTTGCTCCTACTTTTACATTTAAAAATTACATACAACATTTATATGGTCCAAAGTTGAAGTTACAAAGCAATGTAGTTCAGAGACATTTACTTCTACTCTTGTCCCTTCACTTCTCTTCCTTTCTTCCCCTCAAAGTTAACCCTTTATATTAGCTAAGGTTTGTTCTTTAAATGTTTCTTTTTGAATACATAATGCTATATATCAATATATTCATATTTCTTCCAGTTTTTTTAAATGAGGCATACTATACTCCCTTTTTAAGTTCCTTCCTTTTTCCCAATTAATAATTTATTCTGGAGATTAGTCTTTATTTATTTATTTTTTTAATGGGCATGTTGGTTTGTTTGTTTGTTTATTTATTTATTTATTTTTGGCTGTGTTGGGTCTTCGTTGCTGTGTGTGGGCTTTTCTAGTTGTGGCGAACGGGTTACTCTTCGTTGCGGCGCGCGGGCTTCTCATTGCAGTGGCTTCTCTTGTGGAGCACGGGCTCTAGGCACATGGGTTTCAGTAGTTGTGGTGTGCAGGGTTCAGTAGTTGTGGCTCGTGGGCTCTAGAGCGCAGGCTCAGTAGTTGTGGCGCACGAGCTTAGCTGCTCGGCGGCATGTGGGATCTTCCCAGACCAGGGCTCGAACCCGTGTCCCCTGCATTGGCAGGCGGATTCTTAACCACTGTGCCACCAGGGAAGCCCTGGAGATTAGTCTTTAGAATGAGATACAGATCTTTTTCATTCTCTCTTTTTAAAACATCCATAGGTAGGTAGTTTGTTAATATCTTTTTCCGTGGTTTCCAGTCTTTGCTGTTACAGGTGGTGGAATAGCGAATATAAAAAGAATAGTGTTGTTCACACACTGCTTCATGTTTTGGCAGCTTGTCTTTGGGAGGCTTGCTTAGAAGTAGGGTTGTTAGCTCACAGGGTAAATGCAGATGTAATTTTGAAGAACACTGGCAAATTCCCCTCTTGTGAGGGTATTACCAACTTAATGGGAAATTAAGTTAATAAAATACGTTATCACTAAGTATGTTTGTTCCAGGTTTTTGTTATGTGTTCTTACAAGTTAAGGAAGTTTCTTTCTATTCCTGGATTTGTTGGATTTTTTGAAAAAAATCAGGAATAATTGTTAAATGTTATCAAATACATTTGGGCAACTGTTGATGATATGATTTTTTTTTCTCCTTTACACCATTATAGTGAATTTCAATAATGTATCTTCTATTCGTTAACATCCTAGAATCCCTAAGATAAGCTTCTCTTGTCACATGTATGCTTATTTTTAAGGTACTGGTTTCAGTTATTTGGTTTTTAGCATTTTCCATTTAAACTCAGGGTACAGTTTTCCTTTATTTTTTATGTTTTAAATCTGTTTCTGATTCTGTTATAATCAGGTTTTCTACTTTTAATTGAATCAGTTTTAGTATTTATATGATTTTCTAGAAATCATCTGTTTTCTTTAGGTTTATTTTGATCTTTTTCTAGCTTTTTTGAGTTGACTGCTTAGATTGTTTAATTTTCAGGTTTTCTTCAGTGGTCTTTTCTTTTTTTTTTTTTTCTTTTTTTTTTTTTTTTGCGGTACGCGGGCCTCTCACTGCTGTGGCCTCTCCCGTTGCGGAGCACAGGCTCCGGACGCGCAGGCTCAGCGGCCATGGCTCACGGGCCCAGCCACTCCGCGGCACGTGGGATCTTCCCGGACCGGGGCACGAACCCGTGTCCCCTGCATTGGCAGGGGGACTCTCAACCACTGTGCCACCAGGGAAGCCCTTTTCAGTGGTCTTTATGCCCAGAATCTTGGACTCTCAGAGTTAGGAAGGACTGGTGAGGTGATCTAGAGAATGACCCCTCCTGGGCTTGAATTTGCTCTGCCCGGAAACAGCCCACCCGCTTTTGTGAAGGTGTGAAAATTTGGCCTTTCACTGAGCCCAAATTATCTTCTCTGTATTTTAACCCATTTACCTTTATCCTGATATTCAAAATAGAGGATGAAATCTATCCCTTCTCCCGGTATACACTGTCGAGGGGACTGCTGACATGCCCCCTGTCTATACCCAGGGCACAAACTCATGTGCCTGGGGCTGGTGTTGGCAGAGAACTTGTTCTCTCGCTCTCCAGGGCTCCAGCCCTGCATCCTCAGGGGCCCTTCACTTCCAGCATTTCCTACCTGACACGATCTCTGTTCTCCAGGGGTTGGGTTGAGGTCTGTCTTAGGCAGGTGCTAGGACTTCAGAGGAGAGGATTCCCCTTCTCCTCGTTCTCAGCAAATACAGCATCATGTTGATGAAGCTTTGTGTGTGTCCCTCATGCCTAAGCTGTGCCCGTGATGCTGATGAGGACAGGACGATGGTGACAGAGAACACGGATGGGCACTCATCAGAGGTGCTTGCTGAACGTTTCATATTTGCATTAATCTCCACGGCAAGCCTGTGGGCTGGGCACTGTGATCTCTCCCGTGTTGTTAACGGGGCGGCTGGAGTGGACCGTAGGCCAGTTCTTGAATGACGAGCAGCTGGTGCATGGCGGAGCTCCATTTGCACCCGAGCCTGGCCGCTGTCTCCTCTCCACCGTACTTTGCAGTGATGTGCTTCTAGAGTGGATCTTCTTGTGTGTGTGACTCTGCCTTTTCAAGGTGTTGACATTGTACAGGTATCAGGTGGGGCCCTTCTCTGCTGGAGTGCTGACACACTCCTGAGAAGGTGAGATGGTTGTTAGGACACACAGGAGGCCAGGTAAAGTGAAGGAGGACAGGAAACTTCTGTGGGAATAATTCACCTTCATCTGTTGTTTTCACAGTGAGGAACACTTTCACCCTAAGACTGCACACAAGACTCAGGTGCTTCCTCTGCGTATAGTTCTGCGATGAGGGTCAGCAGGGGGCGCCGTTGCCATCAGAGTTGTCACATTTCACCGGAGTACAGACTCCAACGCCTGCTACAGTTTTTGAGAAACTGTCTTGTGGTACCAGGGAGTATATTTAGTAAATTCCAGCGATGTCATTGCAGGAGGGGGTGACAGCACTGTACCCCATCAAGGATAAATGTTCTATCATCACATCCCTAGAGCTGGGGGCATCCTCGCCTGGCTCTGAGGAGGCAGCCTATGGGGAGTGGCAGGAAGGAGAGGGGACCAGGCCCATCTGTGTGTCTGGTGCGTGCATTGACAGTTGCTGGCGGGATGCAGGGGGTGTGCTGGCGGCGGATGCGCACGTCTCACGCGTGTCGCCTGCCCTCCATGACGGGTGCAGAGAAGCCTGCTGGGGCAGGTCGCAGGCCCTGGGGAGGGTGGCTCCGGGGGCTCCCGGAGGGCTCTGAGGAGGGGCAGGCCAAGGGGGGCCGGGGCCGGCGTAAAGTGACTAGTGGTGGCGCTCAGACGGGTTAATGGGGAGTGGGCCAGACCCAGGTAGGAGGGAGTGGAAAGGTACAACTTTAAATATGACGTAATTGATGGACAGAGCCTGAGTTTGGTCATTTCGTAGGACTGCTTCCAGCATTCCATCTTTAAATAAAACGTCTGAGGCTGTACCAATTTAGTCCACAAATTCATTACAGTTCTATTAAAAAATCCCAAAGGGAATTTATTATGAAACTTGAAAAGTTGACTCTAAAATCCATTTACGAATACACATGAATATGGCATGGTTGATAAAATTTTTGTTTTAAAGTTTTAAGTGTGAGGTAGTGTCATCTTTTCTCTGTCCGATGTGTGTTTAGACTACAGAAAAACAAGCAATTAAAAAACCCGTGTAGCCGCCACACAGTGTAAGAAGTAGACCATTACCCGTAACTCTGAAGCCACCTGCGTGGTTAAACTTTTTTTGTATTGTTAAATGACACAAGGAGAAACGCATAAAACAAATTATCATAAAGCAAACAACTGTGTGACCACCATCCAGGTCTTGATTAAATTTTGAAAATAATAAGAGGGCTACTGGTCTTACCAAATGTTAAACACACAGTAAAACTACAGTGACTGAGAAAGCATGGGATCATTGAAGCAGCAGCTGCCCAAGGTACCGTGCACATCTTTTGCAGTTCCAGATTCTCTTGTCAGGTATTCTGATAAATATTGGATTATAGCAATTCGTAGCTATTTTAATTAGTTGTACCATGATATGTCTATAAACCTGAGCATGCCTTCATCCTTTAGAGGAAATGTATATATTTCTCTAGAGTTTTAGTATAGAATGCATTGTGTAGAATAATTTGCCTACGATGGGCTAAAATGATCTCCAGAAATGACTGTGCAGTCAGTTCATATGCAGGGACTACAGATAATCAGAAGATTCACGCCATGTTTATATTCATGCAGAGCAGCCGCAGTGAAGCACTCAGTGAGTGCTGGCCATTTTATGCTCTCTGCCTCTCGGTCACAGTATTTTCTCTGAATGAAATATCCCTCTCTTCTATTTTATTAACTCTGTCTCATGTACTGTGCTACCAGGTTCTTTGGATTTTTATTGTTGCAGTTGCAATACATGTTACTAAAATCAAACCAGAAGACCCTAGTTGGTTCTTGGAGCTGGAGTGAGATCCCTGAGACACAGAGCTCACCCTTGGGGGATGAGCACCCTGGGACCCTGCACTTGGCCAGCGCTGTGAGGCCACAGCCAACGCCTCTGGGCTGTGAATTCCCACACTTCTCTGGTGGGCTCGGCTCCCACGTGGTGACACCACGCCTGCTGTACTGTTCACCTTGTCTGCCTTTCAGGTCAGAGCAGGCTCCGTGCTGGTGGCTCTGCCTGGTCCTCCAGTTTGCCAGTGCAGAGCTCGAGCTCTAGACATTATCCTCCTCAGTCAGACGCTGTCCAGGGAGAGGATGTCCTACCTCTCAGCACTGCTGACGGTGAATACAGAGAATCCAGGTCCTTTCTTCTTTCCCTAAAGGTTTCTTTGACTGCTTCTCCTTGGAACTTTGTCATATTCCTCCCCCCAAGGACCTGGGATGTTTTCTGTTTGTATTTTCATGTGTTCTGTCACTTTGATGAGTCATGGCTGCATTAAGAATTTTCTTAAAAGGAACAGTATTACCTTTTTTTTTCAAAGGAAGGTTCATGATTCCTGAGCCTGTCCATGTTTGCTACCTGCTTCTTTGGGTATTGCCACTAAAATTAAACTAAAAGGATGTTTAAGTGAAGACATATTTTGTTACCTGAATTGGATTTATAAGAGAAATAATTTGTAAATGGAAACTTGAAGTAAGCTTCTTAAAGTGCATTGTGGGTTTTCCTGTGCACATTATGATCTCTGTTCTTTTGCAAATGTGGGTAGACTGTTGGCATTGGGTCCCCAAGACCCAGTGGATCTGCTGGGAGGTTCATTGATCCGCTGGGAGGACTCACAGGTCTCAAGGTATGGTTTTATTAATGGCTAAGATTTATTGCCGCCCGAGGGTACAGAGCAAAGTCAGTGGAGGGGAAAAGCCTCAAGGGGTGAAGTCTAGGGGAAGGAGGTGCAGGCTTCCAAGGGTCCACTCCCAGGATGTGCGGTCACACAGGAGTCGTGAGGACACCTGCGAAATGCTGCCCACCCGAGAAGTGTGTTGGAGACTCAGCACCCAGGGTTCTTTTTGGGGCTGGTTACATGGGCACCTGCTGCCTGGCTCACCCAAACTCCAGACTCCCAGGTGGAAAGGTATTCAGCAGGAACCACATTGTTGGTACAGACTGTTCAGGCAGGTGACCCACTCTTGTCAGTGAGGGATGGTGAGGTGGGGGCATTCCTGGAATCCATCCCCAGACACCAGCCAAGGGCCAGCCTCGCAGGCAGGCCTTGCTAAGAATATAAGAATAGACGGTCTCAGGATGAGAATGGGTGCAGCCCAGTGGAAGCTTCAGCAGACGGGAAGTAGTCCAGCTGTGTCTTTGAAGTGTTAATAGAGCTTGAAAAAGAGCATGATGAGCAGTGCAAAGTATGAAAGAATGCATATTTTTTGATCTTTGTATCAGGCTAATTATTACCAATTTTCAGAAGCTGAGGGAAAAAGGTTTTACATAGTACAGCAGATTGTAGTCTTTTTATCAGTATTGAGAGGGAGAGTGATGGTAAAGAAGCAAAGGGAAAGAATTTTTTTTTTTTTTTTACATCTTTATTGGAGTATAATTGCTTTACAATGGTGTGTTAGTTTCTGCTTTATAACAAAGTGAATCAGTTATACATATGTTCCCATATCTCTTCCCTCTTGCGTCTCCCTGCCTCCCACCCTCCTTATCCCACCCCTCTAGGTGGTCACAAAGCACCGAGGTGATCTCCCTGTGCTATGCGGCTGCTTCCCACTAGCTATCTGTTTTACGTTTGGTAGTGGGAAAGAATTTTTAAGTAACAAGGTATGCTGCTTCTGTCACTTATTTGAGTTGTTATAAAAATGCATTTAAAAACTAATGTCTTTTTCTTATTATGGGATTTGAAAATTCTGAATATATGGACACTTCTAAAGAAGCAAATGAAAGTCACCCAAGGACAACTCTTGTTTATATTTTGGTCCATTTTCAAATCTGTAGCTGTATTTATATTTGTGGACCACATTGTGTGAACAGCGCTTGCTTTTTCCCTACGTCACTAAGTAGTACTCTTTGGAAAAATTAGATTTTGAAAAGTTGTGTGACAACCCATTGTTTGGTTTTATCAGGATTTATTGACCCAGTCTCCTTCTGTTGGGCATTTAGGTCTCCATTTTCATGATTATAGCACTATTATCATGAGCATTAATTTGAAAAATATTTGATGATTTGAGAGGTGCAAATGACATCTGATTGTTTTAAATTTGCAAATGTTGAATGTTAGGTTGGCTATTTAAAAAAGCCTGTTGACTGTAGCAGAAGTTTATGGCTACCGTAGCAGCTATCTGGTAGGCTATTTCAGGGGCGTCTTCGTAGGATCCAGATTCCGGAGTACCTGTCACAAGTGTGTGATGGTGCAGCAGCGTGAGAACCTTCCATGTAAGGTTCCCTGAGGACTAAAGTGAGGAAGTGAGAGGAAGTAAGGAGTGCTTCCAGGAGGTGGGCATGTGCTAGTGTTGTCTTGTGTTTACATTTCTCTCCTGATTGAATTTCCATCTGTTTGTGTTTGATTGGTTCCATTGTCTTAAATGTTTACAAGATTTATACGAGTTATATTTGCTGCAAGTGTTTTCTCCATTTTGTCTTTTGCCTTTTAATTTGGTATATGTTGCTTTGGATCCTTCCAAAGTTTTTAATTGTACGTAATCAGTCCTTTCTTCCTTGTTTCTTCCGAAATTTTTTCACGTAGAAAGTACTCACTTGCCAAGATCAGGCGAATATTCACCTCTGTTTCCTTTACATTATTTCTCTTCATTTTTTAAACCCACACTTCCTTTTGATTAACGTAAAGATTACACGCAGCCTGCAGCTTCCTGTGCCCTTTGCGCTTCGGGCTCTTTCTCTCTGCTGAGGATTGGCACCCCTTCTCCCTGTGTCTCCACCAGGCAGGAAGGCAGTTCAAGCTTTACTTGTGAACTGTGTTATGAAAGTGTGTCCCTCCCCCGATGTAACATTTCTTACTGGTGAACATTCATCCAGCATTTCTCAGTTATTTCCATCCACTTATTCTTTTAGATGTAATTGATAGTCACCTGGCCAGATGTTAAATGTCTTATTTGGATTTTGATCAGATTTGTATTGAATGTGGACATTAATTTGAAAGGAATTGATGTGTTTTTATTTAGGGTTTTGGACTCTCTCTCCATTTCTTTAAGTTTTCTTCTCTGCCTTTAGGAGAAATGTTTTCTTATGTAGGTCCTTCACCTTTCTCAACTCATTTTTGTGCTGCCATTGTGAAGGAATATGTTTAGATTATGTTTCCATTATCTGTTGTTAGATTTGTTCTATCTCCTATAGAGATTCTGCAATATGCTTTTCATTAAAGTACTGATTAAATGATAAGTATTCAGTGCCTTATTCTGTAAGACACAATAGAAAATATTGAGGGGTTTGAAAGAAGTTATGGACCTGAGAAACTTATTTTTCTTCTATGAAAAAAGTAGGGTTGTTCAACTTTTGAGCAGCAGACACTGGTTAGCCCAGATAACCTCTCTTTAAGAAATTCTACTTTTAAAGTTTTTAGTGTTTGTTTAAGATACTTTTCATACATAGCATGTTATCCCATTTTTATTTTTGTGATTCCAAAAATAGACACTTTTTTGTTCCCTGTTTTGTTCCCTTGCTACTAATTACTTTCTATGTTTCTAGGTCAGATTATCCTCTCTAAGCATTTGTGATAACGGGAAGGCATTAGAAATAATACAGTACTTTCTAGGTGGTGATTATCTAGAAAACGTAGAACAGATAATTCTTCAGATCATCTTCATCAGTGGTTGTTAGTACATTTTTTCCTGCTTTGTACTTTTGGTGACTCATTATGAAAAATCAGCATTACAGATTCTGTTCACAGAGCAGGAGAACGCTGATCTCCATACGTTTTATGTCAGTGCTCGCAGGGAGTCAGTGGTCCTTGCCCTGAAGCAGAAGAGGCCATGTGATTTGTGGGACCCCGTGCAAAATGAAACCGCGGCGCTCCTCGGTAGAAAATTATTAAGTTCAAAATGCTGACAGCAGCACATTAAACCAGGAGGGGTCCCTTGTATCCACACAGGTTGTGGCCCCTGAAGCCAGCCCCGGCGGTAACATGGGACCTGTGAGGAGGCGCCTCAAACCTTTATGTGATGAGCCCTCTTCCTCCTCTTTTGCATTTCCGGACTCTTGACTCTGTTTGAGAGTCTAACTTCGTGAATGCCCGGCAGTTCCTTGCAGGAAGTCACAAACGCATGTCCACTGGGGCTGTCAGACTTCAACTCATCCCTTGTTGCTACTCAGAAATCTTCTAATCAGCTCTTGTTAGTCCTGCCTTGTATTTCGCAGAAAGGCTGTTTAAACACAGTCACACGCATCTTCCTCGTTCTCAAGGCTCACGACCCGCCGTGCTGAGACTGGTCGTCCTCCCTCACCTGCCAGCACATCTCCACGGTGGCACGGTCTGTTTGTAGGCTTGATTTTTCCTGTTTCAGAGAAAAAGATGTCTCACTGTCTTGCCAAAAGATTTTCCAGTTTCCATTCCTAAATATACCTGCTCCTGCCTGTTCCGGGACCTTTATTTAGCCCTTGGTCTCTTATCTGTTCATTATTTCAAACCAGTTTTCCATCAGCTCCTCTTCTACTTATAAATGTATTCACGTTTTCTGATTCAAAAATTATTTTAAAAGAAAACAACACTTCTGTATAGATGGGAAAGTTACTTTTTGTTTGAAAGCTACCTAGAACCTAATTTTCTACATAGAAAACTTCGCCTAAAGCTGGCTTAGCAAGAAGGGTTCATGTTGAAAAACCCAGGGGTAGGTCTTCTTCCCAGTGCAGTTTGCCGGGTGGGCTTGGTGCGTGTCAGTGGGACTGGATGTGTCCAGTAGCCTTCTGTCCCTCCTTCTCGCTCCCATTCCGACGTCTCTTTTTTTTTTTTTTTTTTTTTTTGCGGTACGCGAGCCTCTCACTGTTGTGGCCTCTCCCGTTGCGGAGCACAGGCTCCGGACGCGCGGGCTCAGCGGCCATGGCTCACGGGCCCAGCCGCTCCGCGGCACGTGGGATCTTCCCGGACCGGGGCATGAACCCGTGTCCCCTGCATCGGCAGGGGGACTCTCAACCACTGCGCCACCAGGGAAGCCCAGTATACCAGAATTTGCTCACCAGTTTTCCTGTTGATAGAGAGGGAATTAGGGTTGTTTTTGTTTTGGGCTGTTATGAATAAAGCTGCTATAGATTTCTTGTGCAAGTCTTTTTTGTGAGCATATGTTTTCATTTCTCTTGGCTAAATACCTAGGACTGGGAAGTCGAATTAGAGCAGGTTTAATTATGGATTAAAAGTTGCCAGTCTTTTTTTTTTATGTATAAGAAATTTTTATGTATTAGAAATTGCCAAACTTCTTTTTAGAGTTGTTGTACCATTTCACACTCCGTCATCTGTGTGTGAGTGTTCTGGCTGCTCCGTATCCTGGGCAACCGTTGATGTTATTAGTCTTTTAAATTTTAGCGCATCTGGTGTATGGTAGCAGTAGTTTCTCCCTAATGGCCAATAGTGCTGAGTACTTTTCCACGTGCTTATTGTTCATTTGCATATCTTTTTTTGAAGTGTCTTTAATCCTTTTGTGGTGTTTTCTTTTTTTTTTAAATCAGTATTTGTTTCTTTATTTCTCAACCATAGAAGCTCTTTATATATTCTGAATAACAGTCCTTTGTCAGATATATGTTTTGAAAATATTTTTTTCCAGTCTGTGGCTTGCTTATTCATTTTCTTAGTGGTATCTTTTAGTGATCAGAAGTTTCTCACTTTGATGAAATCTAATTTATTATTTTCTTGTTTTATGGTATTTTCTTTTTTCTGTCTTAAAAACTTTTCCTACTCCAGGTTATGGAGATGTTCTTTCTTCCAGCTGGATTATGGTTTTAGCTTTTACATTTAGGTCTGTGATCCATCCCTAATTTAATTTTTGTGTGAAGTATGAGGTAAGGGTTGAGGTTCATGTTATTTTCCTGTATGAATAGCAAGTTGTTATTGCACCATTTGTGAAAGGGCTTTCTTTTCTCATTGAATTATTTTGATGTCTTCATCAAAAATCAGTTGCTTGTAAAAGTGTTGGTCTATTTCTGGACCTGTCTGTTCTATATTGTTGATCTGTTTGTGTATCTTTGTAGTAATACCACACTGTCTTGATTGCTTTAGCTCTATAGTAAGTCTTGAAGTCATTTATTTTTCTTTTTTTCAAGATTGTGTGGCTGTTTTAGGTCTTTAGCATTTCCATGTGAATCAGCCTGTCACATCTTATTATTTATTTGTAAATTGTTTATTAAATGCCTGCTGGGATTATGATTTGGATTGTATTAAGTCTGTATATCAATTTGGGTAAACGGATGCCTTAACGGTGTTGAGTCTTGCATTCCATGAACATGGTACATCTTTCTGCTTGGCAGTGGGCTTGGCTCTTCAGAGGGAGTATTATGGTTGAGATAATACGTTAAGGTGCTTAGCAACCTTAGTCTGGCATTTATAACAATTCACCCTGTAATGTTACTGTTTACTACTTGTTCCACTAATCACAAAGCTTTATAAAGTGCTCTCTATTTGTGTCTCATTTTGCTTGGCTTGGAGCTTGGCCATGGTCATACCTCTAGCAAATGCCTGGGCAGGTTTGGAACGAGCTCCTTACGACTCTGAAGTCCGTGCTTGTGCGTGCATGTCGCGGGAAGCCAAGAGTGGTGAGCCTTGCATTGTATTTCTCTGCGTTTTGAGGATGGCCTTACGTATTGGTAGGTTAAAGTTAGAGTCTCCAACAACAGAATTTATTCTGAATGGTTTAAGCAGCACAGGAATGTATAAGGATACAGTAGTTCACCGTCTCTCTGGAAGAGCTAGACTCTGCGTTTGTATACGTGTGACACACTGTGGCTTCTCTTGTGAAAACATCGCCCTGTCACACCTAGTAGTCGACCCCAGAGTGCGGCCCGTGCCCACTCTGCGAGGACTTGGGCCTCTGCCCCTGCGTCTGTCAGAGGCGTTTTCCCTTCTCTACCTGCTCCCACGGCTCACTCTGACCCAGGTGAGCAGCGGCGCGTCTCAGGGAAGGAGCCAGGCCACTCACGACCTGGTTACGGGAGGGCTGGGAACGGGAGGTAGTGAGCATGGGCAAATCAGCAACAGTTTTGGGAGCCATAAACGGTTCCCCAGCGCATCTGTCTGTGCATTCTTAGATTTTTCTCTATTGGCAGTAAAATGAAAACAAAACTCCATGAGAATCTAGATCTACGTTATACATTCTCAGCTAGTATTGAAACCAATGGGTGATCATGTGTCCCCATGTTCATATCTGTTTTAATCTGTTGTAACATGGACTCCAGACGCAGAACAGGTCTGGGTCACGTTTCTTCCGCTGACCACTGCGTGGCCTCGGGCAAGGAAGGCACTGCTCACCTCTCGGCGCATAGCTTTCTCACCTGTGAGCTCAGAGAATTGCAGTGTCTAATTAATAGTGCTATTCTAAGGTATTCTTTTAAGCTGCTGTACACAAAGTATGTAACATATGCTTGGTGTACAGTAAATACTCAAAAACATGACCTATTTTATTTGCGTTCACCTTCACATATGCATTCTGTGTGCAGATTGCTTACATGTTCAGAGAGCTTCACCTTGTTCTGTCTTAGAGAAGCAAGCAGTTACACAGGGTCAGTGGGAAGAGCTCTGACCTTTTAAGATACCACAGTGTTCTCGCTGTTCTACAGGGAGGATGTCTGGTGATAACAGAGTAGCAACAGTCCTCGCTTCCTACAGAGATTTCATGTTTATCAACTCAGACAATTGCCGTTGAGCTGTTATTGGCTGCTGTACCTTGGGGTCCACTTTCTGCCATGTCTTGAGGACAAGCCGGCAGTCCTGCACGTGGCTGTGTGGTGACCAAGGGCAGAGCAGAGCCACATCTGCTGTTCAGGATGTCGTCGCTTCGCCTTCTCCGAGGCCTCGCCTGAGAAGCTGCACGGTTCTCGCTGAGCACTCAGCAGCAGAGGAGGGAATGTGGGCAGCCTCTGTCCTTGGACCAGACTGGCTAACAGGCCTTCCAGGGCTGGAGCTGCGCCGCCTCGCGGGGCTCCCGCCCAGAGCTCGTGTCCTGGTCCTGATCTTTTGGCCGCACTTCCGTGAGGACACCGTCTAGAGTTTCTAGAACGGGGCTCTGGCTCCCAGGGCAGCTTGGTTCTGGTTTTATTTTGTCCCATGAAATGAGCAGCATGGGGTCAGAGAGCATGTGCTTTTCTCTGCTCTCCTTTCTCTGCTCTGCGTGTGACTCACATCTCACCCTTGATCAGGTGTTGCCTCTGAAGAAAGCTTGCGTGCGAGTGAAGGCCTGTGACCTCGTCACGGGTGATGCTCCCCTTTGCAGGACGCATTAAAGTGGTTGCACGGGGCTCAGCCGTCCTGTGGGCCCCCAGGCGTGCGTGCACCTGGGCCGTGACAGCCCTGGGTGGCGAGGCTGCTCCCGGGCAGCTCTGCGTTGGTCCAGGGAGGGCAGGGCTCTGGTCTCAGCTCTTGGTCAGCATGTGGTGGGATTTCTGCTTGTTCATACAGTCCTGCGAAGACGTGCGCTGGTCTCCTTCCCTGACCGCATTCCACGTTCACTGGCTCTCACCCCTCCTTTCTCTGGACGTCTCTCCCCTCCCTCACATTTAATGCCCTTTTCCTGTGCAGTTTCCGGCCTCGGTTTTCTTAAGTTCCACGGCTCTGGTTTCCCATTTTCCTAGCGGTTTGTTTAATCAAATCAGTGGAACCCTTGCCTCGTAGCTGTCTCCCCATCGGTGACAGGGTGCTGTCCTGTCCACCCCAGGCATCTCCCCGTCTCACCATTGAGACAAGCTCATTTCTCTGTTACAGGAATGCAGGTGGATATAGTAGTGCCCTCGCCTCAGCCAGACGCCCGAGTCAGCTGTGTCAGGGTCTCCTTCCACCCCTGAACCCAGTACTTAGCTCCACGAGGCTTCCTTTATAGAGCAGCAGATCTGAGGGATCTTGACTTGTTGTCCTGCATTGGTTGGCATATAGTAATTTTAAAAATCTTTGATCTTTTCAGGATACATTGAAAATGAATATATGAAGCTCAGTGTGATAAGTTTTAAAAATAGCACCGAACACCTACCTCTTATTGGAAAAGTTGGCCTTTCTTGGAAAACTAATATTTTTGATGGCTGTATAAAGGTAATTTTTTTTTTCTTAAAGTACCTGGTTTCTGTATAATAAATGTGTCTGTTGATGTATATGTATGATGCTGCTTTGAAAGTCCTAGATTTATTGTTCTGGTGTCTGAAGATTTGTGCGCGTCCTCTTAGCCAGTGGCGATCAGTTGATTGATTTATCCAACGTGTATTGAGGGCCTTTCGTTTTCCACTGGGCGTGGTGGAGTTGGTGCGTAGGTGGCGCGCAGTGCGTTGCTGAGCGGTGTTGATTGCAGCCTCTGTTCCCTCCAAGTCCTTCTGGCTGTTCGCTTTGTGGAGAAAGAGTGGAGCCGTAGGTTGGACCAGGCAAGTAACATTTACTCAGAAACATCTTAATTACTTCTCAATTACATCTTAGGACACCAACTTAAAGTTTATTGCAGTTATAAGTTCCAGCATACAGATTTTTCCTTGAACAGTTAAATCAGTTTTTACCTCTATCACAAACCAGCCACACGGAGGGGAGGGAGGATGTGGTGGCCGGGGACTGGCGGGGGGCGGCGAGGAGGGTTCTCACGCACTCTCGCTTCTCCTGTGATCCCTGTGCCCGTGGGTGCCCTGGTTGTCACTCCTCTCCATCTGTGTGTTGTGGGCTGAACAGGATTTCCACAGGATGCGTCTGCTGTGGATGCAGAGGGCCCCAGTTAAGCTGGCTTAATTCTGCCTACAAGCATGGATGCCTTGTGACAGTGACAGGGGTGATGGCTGAGGCCAAGAGCAGCGTTGTTGTTGAGCGTGAAAAGCAAGCACTTCAGTATCATTAAGGATTCTCTCTTGATCCACTTGCTATTTGATATACTGAGATGTTTTATTCTGTTTATTTGTGAGCAGTTGTTTAAACCTTGGGAAAGATTTATCACATACAAAGGAATATTATTTCATGTCTTCAGGAGCACAGACCTGACTTTTTAAAGTGGATTTAGATGAGTCTTACAAAAACACGTGCTAAAATGTTGAAGTCACAATGGACCTTGAGGACCTAGAAAGGCAAAATATCAACATGGCAGACTTAAAGGGTCAGCATAATATAAAAATAATATAATTTGTTTTGTGTTCCTTGGTAATCGAGAAGCAGATATTCAGTTCCCACTGTGGGGTGGGAAGGGAAGCGTTGTAATCGTACAGGAAACAAAGCTTTATCCCAGCTCTGACCATTGGAAAGGCAGTCTCTGCGTTTGTTGGTGCCGGTTGCTACGCGCAGGCGCAGCAGTTCAGTGATGGCCAGAGCTGACCTGGCTGCCCTCCCCACCTCCCCGCCACACCCCGTGCAGAGGACTGTCACATGCTTGTCACATGCTGTTCCCGCTTCCTGTAGTTTTGTTCTCTTCCCTCTTCTCCCTCCTCTTTCACTTAATCCTTCATGAGGAGGCTCCATCTACATTTATTAAGTCAGGTCTAATTGGCCATTTTATCCTCACACTTACGAACATCTGTGTTTATTTTGTAGAGTTGCTCTGTAATGGACTTAACTCTTTTGGAAGAATGTGGGAAACCCTTCTGGTGTTTCAGTTCCCCGGTGTGCATGAGACCCTCTCCCGGGCCCTCTGACGGCCCTGCTTTCTTGGGGGAGACGTACCATGTGGACTACGCAGACGCGGAGGGAAGGGTGCACTTGGAGCTGGTGTGGATCGAGGAGACGGGAGAGTACTTTATCGTCAGCCTGGTGCTCTACCTGCGGGTGGCAAAGATAAACCACTGGTTTGGGACCAAATACTGAGCATTAGCAGTAGGCGGCAAATTATTGTTGCTGTTTGTTTCTTTTGGACTGACTGGTTTTGTTCTTGGTGTTTGTTGGAAGTTAAAATAAAGCAGTAGTCTGTTCGATGTCCTCTTATTTCACACTAGAAATCATGGTTTCTGAGTTATTTTAAAGTTAAGGTTAGAAGATTAAGTTAAATTTTAAAACTGTGAAAATAGCACATCACAGTGGAAATACATGTAAAAGAAAAAGAAAAAAGATACTTGCTTCTCTTCTGCACTTACACTTTAAAAAAACAAGAAAACGGATCAGACTGAAAACAGATCAGTTTTCTCTTGAGGGTGTGTGTGTGCGCGTGTGCGTGTGTGTGTGTTGTATACGTAGGGTTTTTTCTTTATTGGTTAGAGCCCCAAATAAAGAAATACATTTCAATGTGAACTTCATGGTATTCATTAAAATTAGGAAGTGCTGTGCTCATGGCATTTAGCAGCCACAGTAGTGTTCAATAAAGCAAAGTAAAATAGACAGGTGACCTGCTTCACAAGGAAAGATGCACCTGTAACCATCAGAGGACGTTGTTATCCCTTAGAAGAGCGAAGCGTGACGCACATGCAGTTCAGACACCCAGCTCTGCATCCGTGGGACGGGGAGGGAAGGACGCTCCCTCTGCAGAAGTGCTTTCGGAGGATCCGGAGACACCTGGGGTTCTAGTGGAGGTCACATCCACCTAATCACGTGTTTCAGGGATCTGGTTCTAAATTTGTTTGATTGTATCGATTATCTTTTTCTGTCCTATTTTTATCTCCCACTTAAAGTTGTTCTCAGAAGTGATCGTTGAAGTGCCGTGTTGCTCCCACAGGGGCATACACGATTAAACTCCTCCCCCCTCTCTCTCTCTTCTTCTCTTATTGAAATATCAGTTTTCTCTTGAGAGGTGTTTGTGTGTAGAATAAAGAGCTTGAAGACAGCAATAAAAGAAAAGGTTCTCAACCAAAGAAACGTGAGAGTGAAAAGGATCCCTGCTCTGAAGCCATCCTCACCCTCCCGCCGTCCTAGGTCTTGGGCTGCAGACGTTGGGGAGGGAGCGATTTGAGATCCGTGTCAGACGCTGAGAGCGCGGGGCCATGCTACTTCGTGGTCTTGCCAACAAGGGGGTGTGGAGCCCCTGCCCCACCTGAGTGGCATTTGGGGGGTGGAGAGGCAGTGGTTTGAGCCGTGAGCTCAAGATGAAGGTAGAAGAGGACAGGATGCCCCGAGAGGCAGGTGGCAGAAGCCATGCGTCACCAGCAGGACTGAACTGGAAACAACCACAGAATATAGTGTGGGGTGACTCCTTGGACTCACTGGGTTAGATGGTGGCGGGACTAGATGTCCTAGAAAATAGTAGTAGAAGTGAGGTAGCCCTGGAGAAAGAGTGCTGCTCTCTTTATCCCCGGTTGAATGGTATTTGGATGGAATGTGAGCCGGGTAATTCACGTTGGCAATACCGTGGGGAAACCTGTAGGCGGGAGCTCACAGTTACAGCACTTGTCTGCATCCCAGTCGGCTGGTCCAGGTAATGCAGCACCAGGCTCATAATCCATCCTCAGTAGCTGTTGGTTACATCCATGGAAACTACTATAAGGGATATACCAGCAGCTGTGGGAGCGTGCAGGAAGCAGAGATTGATGGGGGTGGGAGTCCTTCCCATCTGAGCTAGCTTCTGAAGGAAGGTTTATCGGGCGGTGTTGGGGGAGGGGTGAACGAGGTAGTCACCATCATGGCGCCTCCCCAAAGCCGTGCGTGCACACCACATGTCACCAAGTGATGCTGGAGGGCTCAGCCTGGCCCCCACTTGCCCTTTCACGGGTCTGGGATAATGTTCAGCTTTGTAAAGCTGTTATTCGTCTTCATATTTCTAAAATAATCTGTGGCTGTTCCTGGATTTGTCAATTTTGGCGTATATTGACTTACAGTAGATAAAATATCTCTCTTTTACACCAGCTGCTTCCCCTCTTGCATCATACCAGATAATTCCTGCAGTTGAAAATACGTTGTTGTGGTTTGTTGCTGTCTATAATATTGTTCCCAGGGATGCTTCTCTCTTTTACAACTTTTTATTTTTCTTGGATTAGTAATTGCCTTCTTTTTCTACTTACATGGTTTTCAACGAACCTAAAATTTTCCTTAAAGATCTGTCCAGTCTTTCATATGTTGGTCAGTGTTTCAGTGTTCCCCCCCAAATGCTTAAACATGTCAAATAATCTCTAAATTCTACTACTTCTCCCCGCCCAGGCTCATCCCCTGAGATCTGCCTCTGTTTGCTTTAATCTAAACTTCTCTCTAGCCCTACTGGACAGCCCACATCCTGGGAAGTTTCCTGTGTGAATCCTGCCTTATGGAATGTTGTCTTCATTCTTGATTTAAAGTTGACCCTTGAACAGTGCCTATGTGGACCCTCTACATAGTTGAAAATCTGAGTATAACGTGAGGTCAGCCCTCCATATCTGAGCTTCCTCAGTATGAGCTGATTCAATCAACCTCAGACTGTGGAGTGCAGTCGTATTTACTGTTGAAAAAAATCCAAGTATAAGTGGATGCGCACAGTTCAGACCAATGTTGTTCAGAGGTCAGCTGTATATCCTTCCTTCAGTGGCCTGCGTTCTGTCGGTCTCTAAGAAAGTGACACAAGAGATGCATTTGGGATCCATGAATTTCTGAGAACGTCTGTTAGATAGTTTCATTGGGTACAGATTGTAGCAGGAAGAATATTTTCTCTTAGAACCTGGAGGACATTTTGTCGTGAGCATTTATCCTGTGGTTGTCCTTGACATATATGACGCCATTTTGGTTGGTCTTCCTTTGCATGTGCTCTGTTCTTTTTCTCTTCTCTCTGGAAGCTTTTGGAATTTATGCTCGGTACCTTGGAGTGGGTCTTTATCCTTCATTATGGGTCATTTTAATCTAAGAATTTGTGTACTTCAGCTATGGGTTAAGAAAATCTGTCAGTATTTTCTCTTGTATTTTTCTGTAACTTTTATTAATCAACTATAATCCTTTCTGGATGGATCCTGTGAAGTCTCTTTATTTTTTCCATCTTCTGTGTCTTAGTCCTTTGTTGTGCTTTCTGTAATAGTGTCTCAGTTTTATTTTTCAAACCTTTTAGCTAATTTTCTTTTTTATTTTGATGACCAGGATTTTACTTTATACGAATTTTTTTCTAGCTCCATATAAAACATTCTGTACCTGCTTCATAAATGCAGTCTCTTCTCTAAGGCAGGGGTTGGCAGACTTTTTCTGTAAAGGGACCAATGGTAGTTTTGGCTTTTGTGGAACATACGGTGTCTGTTGCACCTACTCCGCTGTGCCGTTGAGCATGAAATCAGTTGTGGACAGTACACAAGTGAAGGGCCCGTGTTCCACAAAACCTTGATTTACCAACCAGGCTGAATTTGGCCTTCAGGCGGCAGTTTGCAGCCCTGCGCACCAGTCTCTGGGGTTATCAATTTTAGTTTTCAAAAAAGTTTTCATCTTCACCATTTGGCAAAAGTACAGCAAGAATCATCAGCGCTAAGTTAGTGGGTGAAAGTGTGATGAGAAACAGGATACTGATGTAGTCTCAGAGTATCTTGCCACAACATACGTACTGTTAACAAAGGAGAGGACAGTCAGTCCACAGTGGAGGGACCCGGAAAGGCTACATCCCAACCCAGTTTCCTGTCGGCCCGTGCTTCCCCCTCTCCGCTTCCCGTTTGCTGTGGTGGGGTGCCATGCCCTGAGGAAACGCTCTCCGTTCTGCTGGGGCCCCAGCGCCTCATGCCTCTTGCGCCCCTGCTCCTGTGTGTGCCGCCTCTGCACCCCGCCTGGGCCATGTGGGTCCCGCACCCTGCCTGCTGCAGGAATGGACGTGGGGGAAGGTGGGATTTCTCAAGGGTTAACATACTGACACTGTGTTAGTTCTGCATGTCGTGAATGTCCACAGATTCTGCTCAGTATAAATAAGTTAGCCCTGTTGGGGTCTGGCCATCTTAGTATTATATGTATTGAAATTACGGTATCAGGCACGAAATAAAAGCATTTGCTAATCATAGTCCTTTGTCAGGAAGCCTCTTTGTCTGCAAAGCGAGAGGACTTATGCTGGGATATCTTAAATACAAAGGATCCAGGAGCAGGCCTCGTTGAGTTGAATCAATTCAAGAAGAGTAACGGGTGCAAACCCTTATGCAGTTGGCAAAGGAAACAAGTGTGAGTTACACACAGAGAAACGTACCTACCACTAGTGTGCAGTCAGAGACATACTTTTATTTGAAGTATACTCCACGTGTAAAATCTTGTCGGATTTAAAATCAGACCAAAGATCTGACTGGCCTTTACAAAGATGATTTTTATACGTGACTTGACAGTTGTCTATTATTTTTATTAACATCTCCTTATAAGTCTAATGGTTATAACTGCTGCAGAAAGAAAATGTTCACACAGGAAGGTCACTCTGTGCAAAATGTTTTTCCAGTGTTTGTAGTGTAAAGAAATGTGCCTTTAAAAAACCGCATGCAGAAGTGTTGGTCTTACACACCGCGTGTATTTTGTACATGGAATAATATGGCATCCAGCTTCAGCACAGGGCGTCTTTTGTGGTCTCCTGCGGTTTCAAGGAGTAACACGTGGATTTTCTATGAGCTTCCGCTAGGCAAGCCCTGGGCTGCAGACGCCACTGGGGCTGAAAGCCATGCTCACTGAGCACAGCAGGGTAGGGCTCAGCACAAGGTGGGGTGGAGCGGGTGGGTGGTAGGATGCCGAGAGGAGCGAGGGGCTGCTGTGGAGTAACATAGTAAGGCATGGTCAGGAGCGGCTCCGCGATGCATGTCCCACTGCTGGGAGGTTGGGAAAGGGAAGGGCTGGTCTGGGGCCACAGTGGGCTAAGAGGCCAGCTGTAGACAGTGATGGGCCCTTCAGCGGAGCAAGAGAAGCCGGCCGCTCAGGCGGGGACTCTGACTCACACACGTATCATTTCAGGTGCACGTAAAATGCCGCTTTGTCCCTGAAGATGACACACAGGATGAGTGCGTCCTCTGAGAAATGTGTAGAAATTGGGATTTGCTTTCGGAAGGTGGGATTTTAGAGTCTTCCTGAACTGACTCAGCCTCAGCCCGGACTGCTGACCTTAGTTAAGCCTCTCACTTCACTTCCCAGCCTCCCAGGGGATACAGTGAACTCCAGGAACTGCACCAAAGGCAAATGTGTGTTTGCTGATTGACATACAGTCATGTGACTGAGTCACAGTGAAATGGGTGTAAGACACACATTCATTTTTATGTGTCTGCTTCAGGAATGTGTCCACGGACTTGAGATGAGACACCTGTGATCTCTCACCAACTTAATGCTGCCTGCGGAGAAAGCGAGCAATTCACCATGATGAATAATAACAACTTCCGTTTACAAAAACTGGGAGCTTATCGTGTGCCAGGCACTGTGCAACAAGCTTACCGGTACCTTTTGAAGGAAACCCTGTGGGGTAGATGGTACGATAGTGACATCGTCCAGTGAGGAGCGAGGCTCAGAGGTTAAACACCCAGAGGTGCACAAAGCCAGGACCTGCCTGTGTCTGAAGCCGGTGGCCTCACTTGTGCCACATCTGCGGACTGTGTTCTGCCGTGTGCCCCGCTGCTCCGGGAGGTATAAGCACCATCGGGGACATCTAACACTTGAGAAAATGCCGTCAAGTAGACAGCATCACGTAGATAAGTACGTGCAGTGAAGCCAGTCCTGCCCGACAGGGATACGCCTTCAACCAGTGAATTCAAAGGGGTTACGCCTTCAACCAGTGAAACTGGCATGTACCCATGTGAACACTAAGACTAACCCAGTCACTCTGAAGAAGCCAAGGAGCAGGGCCTGCTCTCCCACGAGGAAGGCTCGACGTAAAGCCGGGAAGTATGAGGGTGCCCCTTGGTGCAAGGAAAGAAGGGACAGACGGAGCAGAAGGCAGAGCCTTCCCAGACTCTGTCAGAAACAGATGCACACAGACACGTGTTGATGGTAAAGGTGGCATCAGGGCAGAGGAGGAGAGGGGACTTTAATGGCTGACTCTGGGACAACTAGGTGGCAGTCTGGAGGAAAGAAAAGGAACCCACCCACGCCGTGCTCAGAAACACATTCCCGCTAGACTGTAGACCTAAGTGTGAAGAGCAAAATAAGAAAGCCTCTGGGAGACAGTATGGGCATCCTACAACTCGAGAGCAAAAAGCAGACAAAAAACCCCACATTACTTGCTTTAAAAAATGGGTGGAAGCCTTGATAGACATTTCTCCAAAGGAGAGATACAGATGGCCAACAGGTATGTGAAAAGGTGCTCAACCCGACTCATCAGGGAAGTGCAAATGAGAACAACAATGAGATGTCATCTCACACCTGTTAGGGTGGCTACCATCAAAAAACCCCCAAAGACAACTAGTGTTGGTGAGGGTGTGGAGAAACCGGAACCCTCGTGCACTGTTGGTGGCAATGTAATATGGTGCAGCCGCTATGGAGAACAGCATGGCGGTTCCTCAAAAAATTAAAAATAGAACTACCATGTGATCCAGCAATCCCACTTCTGGGTATATAGCCTAAGGAATTGAAATCAGGATCTCAGAGAGGTTTCTGCATCCCCACGTTCACTGCAGCTCTATCCACAATAGCCAAGCTACGGAAACAATCTAAATATCCCCCAACAGATGAATGGTGAAGAATACGTGGTGTATACGTACAATGAAATGGTATTCAGTCTAAGACAGGAAGGAAATCCTGCCGTATAGGGGTGAACCTTGAGGACATTATGCTCAGTGAAATAAGCCAGTCGCAGAAGGACAAATACTGGATGATTCCACTTACATGAGGCACCTAAGATAGTGAAGCTCACAGAAGCAGAGAGCAGAATGGGGGCTGCCAGGGGCTGGGGGAGGGGGGAATGGGGAGTTGCTGTCCAGTGGGTGTAAAGTTCCAGTTATCAATACACCAGACGAATGAGTTCCAGAGCTCGGCTGTACAGCATGGTGCCCATAGCTAACAAACAATACTGTATTACGTACTTAAAAATGTATTAAGAAGGTAGATCTTAGATTAAGCGTTCTTACCACTATTAAAAAAAGACAGTCTGGGCAGTATTTCCACGTGCCGGCATCCCTGGTGGGCACTCAACTCGGGCACCATTTTTAACTCTTTTAGAAACATGACCCTCATTGTCTCAGAAACATACTCCCTCTTTTTTTTAATTTTATTTTTAACAATCCTTACTCGTGTTTGTGTTCTTTATTTTTAATTAATTAATTTTTTGGTCGCTGCGTGGCATGCGGGATCCTAGTTCCCCGTTCCCCGACCAGGGACGGAACCTGCACCCTCTGCAGTGGAAGCGCGGAGTCTTAACCACTGGACCGCCAGGGAGGTCTTAACATACTCCCTCTTCTGCTAACTCGTGCTGAGTGTTCTTCCCTGTGCTGTGCCAACACCGGCCTCTAAGTGCCCCACAGAGATGCACAGAGGAAGTCTGATCCCACCTGGTCCTACCTCTGTTGTTTTTACTGGGAAGCTGAAGCAGGTCTCAAAGCATCAGCTGAGGAAGCCTGAGGAGTAATCTGAGTTACTAAGGGGATTTCAGTCAGTCATGGTGATTACCCCTACGAGAAAAAAGAGAAGTCTGTTTATGTAATGTACGCATAAATAAAGCAGAGTGCCTGGACTCGACCATTTTAGCTGCAGTGATATTTTGATTACATACATTATTAGGGAAATTTAGACTTGGTGGAAATCGTAAACCCAAAATAAGACTGATGGTAGCTAAATCATCACCTGAGAACATTAGACTTGGAAGTAATAATGAGCATGTAAGAAAATGCTTAGTGACGAAAAACTGTTAATTTGATAGGCACCCCCCAAAATCAGTGCATTAAATCTGTGCTGTGAAACATACATGGAAAGGGATTGGTCCTGATGAAAATGAAAATATGCACACAGTTTACTTGTGTGCTCTAGAAAGCTGGTCAAAGGATTGTGTTGACTTATTGGCATTTAATTTTGCTAAATTGTAAGGAAAATGTTTTTATTGATAAACAGAGTCTAAACAGCCTCAGGGTCAAAATGATGGGGTTAAAACCTTCTGTATTGATTTCAAATGTCGAGTACTTCTTCCCTGAAGTGCGCTTTAAGCTATGCAGAAGTTATTTTTATTTAGCAGGGACCAGCAGGAGAAATGGACAAAGAAATGCAGTTTGATTTGTTGAAGTCATGGGATTCTAGTACATTTTATTTGTAATTCTATCAACGTTGCTATAATGTAATAAAACACTTAAAAACCTGAAATTTAGGTCATGGTAATGTGAACGCTACTGTTAAATTCTGATGTAACTGGACTATGGGGCCTGCAATAAAAACTATCTGATCTTTTATTTACATACAACCTACAGCCCAGTGGTCCTCTGTTGCCCCTGGTTCCTGTGCTTTTCCAATGCATATTGATTTCTTGCCTTCGATTAGGGCACAAGAAATTGCAGTTGTCATGGAATAAGATACTAAGTGGTATTTCATAAAGATTTATAAACCCCATCCGCCCATTTTTCCAGAACAAGATATGTTCTTTCTGTAATAAGATTCTGTTGGCCACTGTTCCACAACTAAATTGCTAATTTGCCCCGATTTTTCTTCTGCGTAAGTGGAGCGAATGGTCATGCAGGAGGGATTTGTTTTTGTGGCAGCTCTCTGAAGTGGCCAAGCTGATGCTCCTATTCACGACGTGCTCTCCGCGCCCCTGAAACAGGCCAGCGTGAGCTGGAGGCTCTTCTCTTCTCTCTTGCACGAGGAGATAATTATGGGACATTTATAACTATCTTTTAAAGTGATTCTCAAAGCTTTCTGTAGGAGAAAGTCCCCAGGTGGCAAAACTTTGTTGCATGGGGTGGGGGTGGGGGCAAAAATGGAACTCCTTCCACACCGGAATTAGGAAGAGGTTAAAAGTTTCATTGTGGAGGCAGAGAGCAGGTGAAGTAATCGCACGGGTTTATGTCACCATTGCATTTGTTCCACAAGGGTGTTGTTACATTAAGAATTATAAGCATGCACCTTAATCACTGTGATTTATGTTCAAAACCTTATCGCAGCGGGGAGCATCACGCCATGTGTGTGGCGTGTCCCCCCACCAATCCGTGGGTGGCTGGACCGTGGAGGGAACTGTCCCCCTTGATGTTCTGTGCGGGCTTGAAACCTGGCCCCGTGCCAGCAGTTGGCATATGGCTCCTTGGACAGACTACTGAGGGCTGCCTTCAAGCCTATGAAATTTGAGAAAGGGCAGAGGAACGTGAGCGTTTTGACTCCCCGCGGGCTCTGGGGTTCAGCCGCGTGGGTTCTCCTTGAACCCCAGAGCCCGTGGGACCTTTCTGTTGCAAGGTCCTGCTCATACCTCCCGGCATTCATCCTAAACCACAGAGGGGAAAGCTTTTTCCCCTTCAGCAACGACCAGTGACCCTAAGAAGGAAACCCAGCAAACATTTATTGTGCACCTACTCAGCGCGGGGCGCTGCCCTGGGTGCTGACGCACTGCCTTGGGGGCTGCAGATGCAAAGCTGAAGCGGTACCGACCTACCGCACTGACTGGTGAAGCCGGTTGTAGAGCCGCCTGGCCCAGGGTCGGGCTCGGTGGGCGGGAGCTGGGAAGGCAAATACGGGTTGATTTTTGTTGTGTAAGATTGAGGTTGTCGGGTCGGGAGAAGAGCATAAAAAAGGGCCTGAAGGGAGGAAAGAAAATGGAAAAGAAAGTATGAAAAAGATGTGAAAGAAATCCCCAGCTGTTTCCTATTCAATATTCAGCAGACCTGATTTTCACATTGAGGAGGGAGCTCGTTTATCCAAATGCTCACCATCAATGAAAGGTTCTGAACAAGAGTGTGAAAAGGGAAAGTGGAGGCCAGGGAGAAGGTGAGGCAGAGGGAGTCAGAGGGGAGAAATGGAGATGGGGGGGTGGGGTGGTGGGATGGGGGCTCAGAGAGCAGGGAGGGCGGGGGGAAGTGGTATGAGGGGCAGGCTGCACCCCTGAGTCCAGGGGTTCTTCTCCTTTTCCCTCAGTGGAGTCAAATATACTATCATTGTTACAGTGTCTCTCACAGGCCTTTTGGGGTGTAATCTTATCATTTTGATGTTTGTCAGTGATCTCGGCAGTTCCCGTTTTCAGTCCGTGCCGGTGCCTGGGTAGCATGTGCATCGCCAGCTGGTACCCGCTAGGCAGGAGGTGTTTCCAGGTGCCGTCAGTACTGCTGTGTGGTGTTAGGGGCGATGCGTGTGGCTGAGTCCTGGACAACAGGCTGTGATGGTGTCGCCTGGCAGCTCAGGTGGGCACAGTTTATCGAAATAACATCGAAAGAGTTTGTATATTATACAGCTCGTTGTTATTAATTTTTCTAAATTAGTATGTTACAGGACCCAGTTTAGTTGATTTCACACATGACAACCCATAATGTTTTCCCTTTGTAAATGACCCTAGGTGTGTATACTTCCTGCCGTCCTGTATAAATAGAGTGAAACATGTTTTTGTGCAAAAGTCTAACAGCAAGCACTTGTCTTCTCAGTGGGGCTGGAAGGGATATTTATGGGTCATGGTTTAGGAGACCTCGTGCGTCGCGGCCTGGCCTGGAGGGTACCGGCCCACGCAGGACGATCTGAGCTCATACCTGGCTCTGACACGCATTGGCTCTGTGACCTGGGGCAGGTTTCTTAAACTCGCTTAGTTGTCGAAGTCTGTCCCTACCCCTGAAAGGAGCAGTGGATTCCAGAGTTGATCACTGTGGGCCACAGGGCCTCTCGGTGCAGTGCGAGGGCTGGCGTGAGCCGGGAGGTTAATTCTTACCCTGCCTATCTAGGAGGGGTGAAAGCAGACCAGCGCCCCGCTCCGTGGAAGCGGCTGTTGCCTTAGATTTAACTTAATAACTGCCGTGCTCTGATCCAAGTCAGGGAAGACTGGAGGCAGTGGCTGAACTGAGCCCGGGAAGGTGATGAAGGACAACAGAAAACGTGCGTGTGTTGCGGTCGTGGATGGGGTGTGTAGGGAGTGGGGGGGTGCGGAGCGGGGTCAGGGACGGGGTGGGTGGAGGATGGGCTGGGGGGCAAGGTGTCTGAGTTCCCCAGGAGCTGAGGTTCTCCTCTGAGTAGCACAACCCCTACTCTTGGTTGGTTTTGTTAGGCTTACAGGCTTAAATCTCTAAATATTTTTTGAAAGGAGGGGTGTCTGGAAGGAGAAGGTGTGTCCCTCACCCTTGCAGCTCTCCTCTGCTCACCTCCTCGCGTCTGCCCACTGGCAGCTCTCAGGTGTGTCCTGATATGCTGATGCTTCACCTGCAGATATTGATAAAGTGCATTTTGGGATCCAGTAGGTTCGAGTGGGCCCGGAGCTAACACATCTCTCACCAGCTCCCAGGGGATCACACTTGGAGTAGTGAGGCCCTAATTAGAGGGAGTGGCTCTGTTTACAAAAGGGTAGCTTACTGTGCCCTGAACTTAGGATCCTGGGTCTTGTCCCCTCTGTGCTTCCAGCCTCAGGCACAGACTGGACGTGGCTTTGGGGCCAGACTCCACCTCCCGTCCTCCCCCTTTCCACTGTTTCTGCACAGACGTGGAGCTGCTAGGTGGGCACAGGGAACGTTTTGGAACAGTCTGTGCCCCGGAACTTGGCAAAGGGGACTGTGGGGATGGAGGAGGCAGATCCCTCACCCATGCCTTGTGTCTAAGCCACACCCTCCAAGTTGGCACTAGCGCTTCCTTTTTACGCTGTGCGCTGTGCAGTACTTTCTGACAGTTTAGCTTCCTAATGAAATTTGGGAGCAGAAGTGCTTGTCCTGTTTCCCAGATTTCTCCAGGAATGTTGGGGAAGGAGATTTTGCCCCCGTGCATAATTCTTCAACTATTTCTCTTGATGGGGGGGGGAATTAATGTAATTAAATGATTAAAGCAGTAGATAGGCTAATGAAGAACACAATGTCTTAATAAATATTCATCAAACTCAGATTCCTTAATAATTATGCTAATGATTTTCAATAACCTTCAGGTTAGGGATTCTGTCTTACATACTGAATATCCCCAGTGCCTGATTTTGTGTCTTTAGTAGCTGTTCAATAACTATTTTGTGACTTTAGTTACTTGTGTCGGCAGCAAAATTGATCTGATGTTACCCTCAGGCCATGTGATCCTTGGGCTGAGACGTAATGCTGAAACCTCAGGTTTTCTGCCTTTGCTGGGACTGGGGTCCCTGGGGAACTGCAGTCTTAGATGAGACCGTCTGCTCTGATGCTGGTCGTCAGAAAATCTCCATCCTGGAGTCTGTGGTGGGTGGTGTTATGTGTCACGGCGGCCGGGCTAGGGTACTTGTGGTTTAATCCGACACTAACCCGGCTGCTGCTGGGAAGGTATTTTGTAGATGGTGGTTAACACCTAGGGTCCGCTGACGCTAAGTGAAGCAGATGACCCTTTGTTATCTTACGGTCGCTTCAGAGTAACCTGAGGTTGCCTGCAGAGAAGGTGGCTTTCGGTCCCAAGACTGCAGCACAGCTGCTGCCCGAGGGTCCAGTCTGCAGGTCTGCCCGATGGATTTTGGACTTATTAGTCCCCACAGACAACTGAGCCAGTTCCTTCAAATCACTCGTACACATGCTGTCTCCCGTCGGTGCTGATTCCCTGGGGACCCTGGTGGCACAGTGTCCCCACTTCCCGTCCCCAGTGCTTGTCGCCCCGATTGCAGTCTCCACTCAGACGCGTCCCTCCTGAGGGCTTGTCCGAGCCCCAGAACTGCCCTTCTCGGCCAGAGTCACCCAGGAGGGTCTCGGGGTTGTTAGGTTAGGTTCGAGCCGGGGTTCGCACCGTCTAGCTCACGGCTGAGTCAGGGGAGACTCGTTAAAATGCCCTCGCTGGGCTCCACCGCAGAACTGCCAATTCAGAACGCCTGCAGCGGGGCCCCGGAGCCTGCACTGCCGGCAGGTTCTTGGATGCAGGCAAGCCTGCTGCTCCTGGGACCCCACTTCGAGAACCGGTCTCCAGGCAGCCCCTCATGGCCGACGTCGTCACCAGAGCGTCAGGAACCAGAGCAGAGGAGAGGTTACGCGGAGCTCCCGACTCCGGGAGAGTGTGGAGTGAGCCAGGTCGGGGGTCACGGTCAAGAAGATTGGGGGTTGAGGGAGCAGTGGGGAGTCGCAGCGAGAAACGGTCCTAAGAAGGGCTCAGAAAGAGAAGCAGAGGCTGGGTAAGATGACTTGCACCCTGGCTGGTTTTCTGGGACAGTGTCCCAGAAGCTTCACGCTGGTCTAGCTCATGAAAGACTCACTCGCTAAGTGCTCGTTGAATAAACATAATGTCCCTCTTGAAAGCCACGAATGGATATCCGATCCTGTGTAATGGTGCTTGGTCAGGGCAGGAAGACTCTTCCTTCTCTATTTGCCCTGAGTCCACCAGGGCACAACTGACATTTGTAGGTTTCCACCTGAGAAACTGCCACTAGCAGAAGGAATCTAAGAGGAATGCCTGTGTGCGTTCATTCATTCATTCGTTAATCCATTCATGAAACCCTCACTAAGCTCCTAGCATGTGGGGGTGTTAGTCTATGTACCTGGAGATACCTCAGACCCTCCCTGCTTTCAGGATGCACACAGCCTAGCCAGGGCCTCTCTTGGGAACTGTGACCTCCAGGGAGAGAGTGTCCACGCTGTGGCCGAGGCAAGGCGTCTCCTGCTGCCAGGAGGGCCCGGCCTGACTAGGGAAGATGCGGCCGGTCGGGTAGAGGAGCCAGAAGGGAACGTTCCGGGAGCTCGATACCAGGAGCTCAGTGCTGTTTCCTCGGTGGTCCCGTGATGGGCAGAGCACGCCGCTCTCTGAGCAGGCAATCGTGCATTTTCTACACGGCGAGAATCCGCGTGTCCTGGGTCCCGCGGAGTGGAGTTCTCCAAAGAAATCAATGAGCGATGAAAGTAAAAACGTCCGGTGTGGCCCAAGCATGGTGCGACAGGACAGAGGTCCTCCCTGTATAAAATTTGCCGGGGGGAACCGGGGGTAGAGGTAGGTGTGGATTTGGCCGCTGGTAGTGACAAACACCGGATGCAACTCTCAGTGTGCCAGCATATCTTGTGCCCGCAAACTCCCTCTCCCCCTCCTTCCACTAGAAACATTAACAAAGATAATTTTCTGGGAAAGTATTTCCTGAGAGTTCTGAATTGTAAATCAAGGCCACCAGGTAGATAATTGTGTTCTTCCTGTCCCACTGGTGCAGCGTGCAGTCTGACATCGCGCAGTAATGAGAGGAGAAATCCCAGTGGAGCTAATAATGTGCCTCCTTAGAAAGTCCAGTGGAGGACAGGGTCCAGTGCCGAGAAATACAGAAGAAACCACAGCTGTGATAGAGTGAGGAGAGCTGCTTCTGTTCAGGCTCCTTCCCAAGTCATCGAATCCAACACAACCAGTGTTTACTGAGTACGGAGTGGGTACAAATTATTACCTGCCTCTTTACAGCATTTACTCTGCCGCAGCCTGTAATAAAATTGGTCTACGCCTCAACAGTAAATTCCCTGTTTTCACTCTCCAACGTCTATTTAACTTGAAGATAGGCCGAAATCATCAGAGCTCAAATGAAAGTTCCTGGACAGCTTTCAGTGAGCAAATCGAAACTCCCCCTGAATTAAAAACGGGCTCGTAACTCTGTTCTCCACCTGCTGAACTGGAATCTCAGAGACGTTGTTCCGTGTGAAAGGAAGCCAGTGATGGGATCCTGGGGTCGGGAATCTGGTATATGTAACAGCCAGCTGCAGATGGCGTGGATGCTGCCGCGTCATCCTCCCCCTTCTCCTCCGCAACCGAAGCATTGGAACTGGAAAGGAAGCCGTTGGCCGTGTGGATGAGGGAGCCAGGATGCAGCTGAGGACGTTCCATTTTAGGAAGCTGAGAGCATCGTGGCTGCACTGCGGCTGCAGTGTTCCCAGCTACCACCTGCGCACCGACGAGGGAGTGAAGGCTGTTGTGTCCTGGCTCTGACCCTGTGGCCCACCTGCAGAGTGACCTCAAGGGTGGCACTTACAGGTGGGTGCTGAGCAGGAGAGCGAGCTCACGGAGCCCGCAGACAGGGCACGCTGAGCTGGTGAGGCCTCACCCTTCATCAAAGGAGAGGAGCTACTGGGATGCACTGATGTCGTCTGTCACCTGGTAGGGAGTCAACAAATGTGCGATCCAAGTGAGTTGGTGGAAGCAAATGCAGCTGCGCGTCTTCTCCTGACTTGACTCAAACAATTAAATCTCTGGTACATCCGTTGGAAAAGCGATGCTTTGATTATGGGACGAGGCAAGTTATTTTTAGAGGCAAATGAATACTGGAAATTGTGTCCAAATCTCTGCTCCCAGCACATTTTATGGTCGTGTGTGTCCAGAGAAGCTAATAGCTTTGTTTTGGGGGAACGTAGCTCTTGTGAAATTCCTCAGCCGGAGCCAGTCTCTGGAAGAGGTACATGACTAGGATGCCATCCACTCCTCGTGGTAATCTGGGAACCTTACAGCTCATAAATCACCACTCCAGACACCACAGCCGATGGTCATGGAGACAGTGAAACGGTGTCTTCAGGACCGCGAGTGAGGACACGGGGTCGATGAGCTTCCCTTTCCGCACAGGAGCCAACGCAGCCCTGGGACAATGCAGACACACAGGTGAATCTGTTTCCTTTGATAGTCATCCCTGTACCTGCATCGTTTTTATTTTAAAAGGTGTCATGGGACATCCATTTTCACGTACAGAAGTACATTTTAAACAAATCTGATTTGTGAAATGTTAGATTGTGAACTAGACACATTAGTGTGAGATTTTTTGACTGGTGAGGTGCTTTTTCGCATATGAAAGAATTCCCAGAGGCCTGACTTTTTTCCTCCTAAATTTGAAATAGACTTTTTAGATTCTTATTGATTATAAAAGTAATACATGCTTTTTGTAAGAAATTTTTTTTTCTATTACTTTTTTTTTGTTACAGAGTATTTTATTTTATTTTTTTAAAATTTATTTTATTATTGGCTGCATTGGGTCTTCATTGCTGCGTGCGGGCTATGTCTCTAGTTGTGGTGAGCAGGCGCTACTCTTCGTTGCAGTGTGCAGGCTTCTCTTGTTGTGGAGCACAGGTTCTAGGCATGTGGGCTTCAGTAGCAGTGGCTCGTGGGCTCAGTAGCTGTGGCTCGCGGGCTCTAGAGCACAGACAGGCTCAGTAGTTGTGGCGCACGGGCTTAGTTGCTCTGCGGCATGTGGGATCTTTCCGGACCAGGGCTCGAACCCACGTCCCCTGCATTGGCAGGTAGATTCTTAACCACTGCGCCACCAGGGAAGCCCTGTAAGAAATTTTAAAAGTACAAAACAAAGTACATACAGGAAAATAAAAATCAGCCTCAAAGGGGTAGATATAAAAAATAAGAGTGATGAAAAGAGGACAAAAGTACCAATATGACAGAAACTTAAAAATATGATAACATTACGAACTAGTGTATTTCAATGGAAAACAAAATTAATAATTTTTTAGAAAGATACAGCAAAAATTGATTCCATAAGAAATGGAACATGTGAGTCGAATATAATCATTAAAAAATTCAATTAATAACCAAACCCCCATATGTAAAAAAACCCCACCAAGTTCAAAGTATTTAAAGTTGAGTTTTCACTTTATATTCAAGGACCAGATAATACCAATATTGGTCAACTGTTCTGGAGATGTGAAAACAGAGACTGCTGTCCGGTTCATCCTTAAAACAATTAAAAATTGTAAATTGTAGCACATATATAAAAATTGCATGCGGGAAAAATACCTGGATTGATGGATCACTATAATTCAAAACCATGACTGACCCTCACCCAGTATTACCACAACTCTCCTCTGGTGCCTTTCCCATCAAAACGCCTTCTCTTTTCCCTAAGGTAACCGCTGTCCTGACTTCTAGGTTGTCACGTCCTTAGTTTTCCTCATATTTTACTAATCAAAGTATGCATTCCTAAATGCTTTAGTTTTGTCCATTGGTGAACTTTGTGTAAGGGTTTTGGATGGAGGTCCAAGGTAGTGCAGTAGGACTGGAAAAAGAGGGAAAAAAATGAATAAGGATTAGAAAGAAGTAATCAAACTGTTATTTACAAATGATATGATTTTCTACATCAAAACCCCAAACTAGCCCACGGGGAAATTATTAAAATTAGAGACTTCATCAAGACTTCTGGATAAAATATCTACCTGTAAAAATCAATTTAATTCCTTTTAAAAATCAACAATCAGAAAGTTTAATTATATAATATATTATTGTAATTGCCAAGAAATTCACTCAAAACAAAACAAACTCTCTGGTACTTGGGAAAAAACCCAACAAAGGATATACAAGACCTTTATGAAAAAACTTACAACTCTGTCAAAAGACATCAACAGAAACGTTAAGTAAATATAGAGTTACCATTTTTATAGATGGAAAGACCGACTCTTAACAGTGTCAGTTCCCAATAAATTAATCTGCAAATTCAATACCATTGCAATCTAAGTGCAAAAAATGTTTTACACTTGACAAGCTAATTATTATAAAAAGCCATATGGAAAACTACAAGACTAAGAATGGAGAAGACAGTTCTCAGGAAGAAGGTAGCTGGAGGTGCTTTCAAGACTTATCTTGTAGCTACAGTGATCAAAACAGTGTGGAAATTAGCTGAAGGGTAAAACACTGATTTATAAACACACAAAACTGAGGACACAGAAGAAAAATAGTGTACAGTGGAAGCAATTTATGGCAAGGTAGCCTTACAAACCAGAAGGAGATGATGGACTATTCAGTAAGTGGTGCTGGAGCAATTGGAAGCCCATACGCAGAAAACTAAAATTAAAATTAGACACTCTACACAAAACTACATCCTAGGTAGACCAAAGACATAAGCAGAATTTCAAATTTGAAATGAAAACATCAGAGAATATCTAACCTCAGTGTAGGGATGGTTTTTAAATAAAAAAGTCATAAGAAATACAAGCCATAGAAGAAAATGAGGATTAAATCGACTGTATGGAAACAAAACTTCCAGTCATAAACAAATGAAAGGACAAACCACAGACTGAGAGAGATTTGTAAAACATGTAACTGATAAATATATTAAAGTATTTATTGAGTATAAATATATTTAAGTATATTTAAGTAAATATACTTAAATATATTTAAGTATATTTAATATATTAAAACTCCTTCAAAGCAGTAAGCTGAAGCCCAGAGACTGGATAGGAAATTGACAAAGGATATAGACAGACAAGTCACAGGGGAGGGACTGTGGATCCACACTGGACACACGAACAGTGATCCGCAGCATCAGAGAAGTGCAGGTTAAACCCGAGTGAGAACCGGTTCACACTCTGCAGTTGGCAGAAATGAAAAGATCTGACAATTCCAAGTATTGGTGAGAATGTGGAGACTAGAAACTCATGTGCTCTGCTGGTGGGCTTGGTGCTACCACTTTGGAAAATAATTCTGCGTCTCTAATAAGCTTAAATTTCGCATACTCTACAGTCCAGCAGTTCTGTTTCTCAGTATATACCGGTGGGAGATTTGTGCACATGTGCGCAAGGAGAGATGTTTAATATTTATGACGCTGTTGTTTGTGATGGCAAGAAATTGGAGAAATCCTGTATGTTCATCAGCCGGAAACTGAACAAAATATTGTGGTATATTCATAAAATTTAACACAGTACAGCAGTTAAAATGAATGAACTGGAGCTACATGCATGAACATGAACATATCTCAAAGACATAGCATGACAGTGTGATACAATTTATATAAAATTTAAAAACCTTCAAAACCAGCTTGCATATACTTTATGGAAACATGCATTCATAGAAAATTCATTTAAGGCATTAAAAACATGCATGAGAATGATAAACTTCAAATAAGTGCTTAAATTTGGGTAGAGAGAGATGAAAGAGGGTTGAGGGACTGAGAATACTTAACAAAATAAAGTGATATTTATCACGGCAAAATATTAAGAAGTAACCAAGTGACTATGCTTGAAATATTTCATATGACAGTTAAAACTGCCATCAATATGTATCATCATATCTTCATCCATATCTATCTATCTATCGTCTATCATCTATCTATATTAGATTTTAAGATCTCTAATGTTTCTTAGTAAGGACATACCATATTTCACAGACTTATATTAATTAAACAATGATTTCCTGATTGTATTTTAATGTATATAAAGTTTGGGTTTATTTAAATTTTAGAAACCTTTGCAATATATAAATGTACATATACCTGTAATCTCGTTTACTGCATCAGTGGGCAGTTCTCAAGAACACTGTGAAAGAACAAGAGTGCATGGAAGTCTCTTCCTCTGACCTTCATACAATCCCCTCCTCCCTCAGCCCGCCCATGCCAATCCCTCACACCTGAAGGTCTGAACAGAGGATATGGTGAACATAAATGAAACCTCAAATAGAACAAATGGATTGAGGAAGTGTCTGTGGTCTGAGTTTCAAGATACAAATTTTTCAGGCCAACAGGCCAACAATGAGATTGCTTTGATGTCTTTTCATTTGAACATGAGATTACCACACCTTAGACGACACTAGGTCCCTTATTCTTTGATTTGAAGAAATGACTCTGTGTAGCTTTAGAATGGATGCAAAACAGGCGTAATCTCTGCTGTGAGAAAGTGACCAGTGGTGCATGGCTGGGTCCTTAGATCTCCTACTCGGAGCTCTGCTGTCACTTCCAGATGTATCTGGGAAGAACTACAAAATCTCATAAGGCAAGTATTGCCCTGAGTCACCCCGGGGCCCATCATTACTATGTACCAATTTGCAGTGTCGTTTCAGGTGGTGAACAAATCAGTGGGCTTGTTGTGAGCGCCACCCCGGGGCACACTTCCCGCTGCTCTCTTGTTAGAGATGAACTTCAAGGGCAGTCACATCAACTTTGGGATCTCGAAACGAGGTCTGAAAATAGGACTATGCTACCTTGCAGTAGAAAGATGGAACTTTGGTTAAAAATATTGGAAGACATCTGACCTAATATCTGCTCCTAGCTTTCTAAAGCTCCCAAGGTTCCCTCTGTATTCACCAGCAGTTCCTCCTGCAAGTGCAGCATAAGCTGATACTAGAAGTGGGGCGTTGCCCCCCACCCCGCAGGTAGAGTCGTTCACCACGTCTGTTTCTGGGTGCAGCTGTTGGATGAAGGAGGGTGCTGAAGGAGAAGGCAGGTGACATACTGAGCAGCTTCTTTCCCCTGGAGCACGGGGAAAGCACAGTGCCTGGCGCACAGTAAATGCCTGATAAAATGTAATTTATGTAATGAACAAAGGAATGAAAATCCATTAGTTTGCGGCCGTAGCCGGACTCAGTTTACCGGCTAGCATGTGTGTGGCTGTTACGTCTGAACATACAGCGGCCTGTTTTACCAGCTTGGCAAATTTCTTTAACACTCTTGTGCTTAAGGTACGTCAAGGAGATGATTGCTCTTTAACGTTGGAAAAGCAAATAGATGTCTTGGGTAGTGAAGGACAGTCCCGAGGCTTTGTGTTCCTAGCGTGATTATCCTATGTGTCCATTTTATTCTTTGGCTTGGCCTGTTGGTTCTGACCGTTGTTTGCTCAGTGCTCAGAAGGCCCTAAAGCCCCTGGAAAGAATAAAAGCAAGGATGCCTCCAGCGGGCAGGTGCTTTGGAGAAGATAAAAGCATTTTATAAATGAAAGCTGGTGGCTTTATAATTTTGCTCACATGTTTTATCAGGAAAGACAGGAAATGGAGAATCTCCATCATTTGCTTTTTGTTGCCAAGGCCTGCAAGGTGGTCAGTGTGACGAAGAGAAGGGCAGTAGGGGCGTCTGCTGGGCCGGGCGCAGAGAGTGGTCAGCTGAGCTGGGCCTAAGGAGGGCGCGAGAGGGGAAGATTCCCACCAAAGCTACAAATCGAGCAGCTTTAGACCCTGAAGGAAAGCGTTGTTAGCCCCGCCTTTGCGCTTCGGCTGTGGGTATATTAAGGTCACTTTAACAATCTGCGTTTCTTAGAGAAACTGTACTTTATAAACTGTGAAGTTTGGAGAATAAAGCGGAAGGCATAGCACTTGGGAGCCTCAGCAAATCAGATTCAAATCATAACCTTGTCACCAGGATGGGCTCCGGGTGCCACCACGCTTCCGCCATGTGTACCTAGTGAATGGAGACTCACCATCACAGTGACCTCCTAGGTACCGACCTGGCCCCACCTGCTGCTTTCCTCTTGCAGAGGGAACTTAGAAAACCTGAATGGGTGTGGGGCTGCTCAGGGGGAACTAAGACTTCCCGTGACCTGCCACCTCTCCACTGTTGGACCAAGGGCTTCACACACTCAGATGAGCATGTGTATACACTTCTGTGAAGGAGGAGGGCATGAGTGTACTTTTAAACTTTTACTTTGGCTTTTTCAGTTACGTTAGAACGGCAGCTAACGGCACTGTGTTTTTATTATACATAATAGTAACGACACAAGCTGCTATGTGCAGTGCCGGAAGCTCTGGATGTCCCGGCGTTGTCTGTACTGTGTGACGTGGATGTGACAGCTAGTCTGCTTGGGCCTGGGGGTACTCCTCCAGCCCCCCGGTCTCAAGGGACCACGAGGGTGACTCTGCACTGATGTGACTGACTCACACAGTTGCCTAGCTTAGCTGTGCTCTGTAATCAGTACCCTGAGAATTTTAGGAGGCATATTTTCATGAGACTACGTTTCTTAAAATATGTGTTAGGACTGCTATTTATATGGGGTGTTTAGAGTGGTCTGCCTGTCATATTTGGTACAATACTTCTTGTTTCTTCTTAGGAGACAAGATAAGAAAGTGAAAGTATGGAGACCTCTACTGTGCTAATGAAGGAGAAGAAAAAATTATGACAAGTGGTCAGGAGAACTGTGTGTGTGTGTTTAATAGAAAAATGCATTGTCACCTTTAGGGAAGAGAAGAGAATGTATAAACGTTTTGAGAAACAAAGAGAGTATGATACAATTGAAAAGGTTGCCTAGTCTCCTCACCAAATATTTTCTTCTTAAGTTTATAGAAAAGTTTTTTAAATTAATTTTTTTAGATAATTTTATTTTGATGTAGTGATCTGAATAGAACAGAAGGAAGAAAAAATTATGGTAGAGATCAGATAATTTTTAAAACAGGAGTGTCTGTCACTTTCGGGAGAAATCAACAGTTGTCTTTCAAGTTTGGCTTTCATTTGTTTGTCAGTGACCTTTGGCTGGAGGCAGCTAGTACAATGGCTAAGAGCATTGACTTTGGCGTCTGATCGCCTCAGCTTCCGTTCTGCGCTCTGCCACCCATTAATTGAGTAACCTTGTGTATGTGATTTAATTCTCTGAGTCTCACTTTTGTCCTTGGTAAAGTGTCATCTGGATAATACAGGATTGCGGTATTAAATGAGATGGGGCACCTGGCCCACAGTAAATGCTCAACTAACACAGTTATCATTTCTCTGTGTTTGTACTGAGAAGTGCATTCTAAAGCACCCACTTTCTTCGGGGCATAGACTCTCTCACCACATGGGCAAGACGCAATCCAACACCTCCTCACAGCCTGCACTCTGCAACATCTGATGCAGAACAAACCCACAATCGGAAGTAATCCAATATTTGGGTAGTTAATTGAAAAAAATCGGTTAATCGGGGGAATCTTAAGGAAATGACGCCGGATACTCTAAATACTTTATTTTGATTTAGAGCGTGAGTGCAGACTTTCATTTGCAGTCCTGAGGCAGCACCAGTGTATTCTCTGAGTACAGGTTCCAATTCTGTGTCCTCCTTCGTGCATAAACCACAGCATAGTTCATCAACTATGCTTTTTTAGTTTTGATCTCTTTAAAGTGGACTGAGATCTTAAAGACACTTCAAAGGAATCTAAGTTCAGCATCCCTCAACAAGCAATAATTTTTGTTTTTATTTGTAGAGAGTTAGGCTAACCTCATTCCTCACGTGATAACGGATTTGTATTGGTCAATGCAAGCTCCTGTCTGTGTTTTACTCTAAGGTGTAACTCTGTCACCCGTGTTACATCGTGTCGTATTATGAAACCATTACCTTTCATCACCGATTGTCACCCCTCCATAGATTCTTGTCTTTGTTGATTGTCCTTAAATACACATTCATCCTTGTCAAATAGATGGTGATTTTTGTGTTTTTAGTTCACCTAAATGGTGTAGATGCAGAAATCTCATTCTTACTATTTTTCTCCTCACTTTTTTCTTTTTCTTGGTCATCTGTTCATGCTACTGAATGTAAACCTAGTTTGCGGCTTTTAACTAGAGTGTCATGATCCGTGCGTGGTATGTATTTTCCCACGTATTTCTTATTCATTCCTTATTTATAGACAGCACGTCAATTATCTCGTTATAAAACAAAATACCCCCAAAGTTTGTGCCTCAACTATTTTACTTGCTCATGATTCTGTGGGACGGCAGGAGGCGAGCTCAGTAGTCCTCCTGGTCTTGCCTAAGGTTCCCTGTGGGGCTGTGGTCACCTGGTTGCTCCCCTGGGGCCCAGTGACCTAAGGCAGCCTCCCTGCCATGCTGACTATCTCCTGGGCTACATGTCCCAGCACCTGGCAGGACGTGCAAACCCTGATGCTACTTTTAGAGTCTTGGGTTTGTTGTTGCCAGGAAGTATTAGCATGATAATTGTGGAGTGGAATCACCAGAGTCAAAAACTTAGAATTTTCTGTAAAAGAGAACTTCAAAATTACATTTTTTTTTGTTATTGAAAATAGCTCATAATTATACCCAGCACGTAATTTTCTGAATTGTCACCAAAATGATCACTCTTGGTAAGAAGAAATTATTCTTACTTTCAGAACTTCTGTGATGACTGTTTATTACCAGACTCCATAAGGGGTGATGAATGTATCTATATAAGACTTATTATAAATATAACATCAGCAGTTGAAGTAGAAAGGTACGAAAAAGTTGGGGCTGGCTTCATCTTTACTTGCTGGATCGTTTGTTTATTCCCCAAACTCATCCACTCAGCAGACATTTACTGAATACTCTTTTGTACCGGACTATAGGAAAAACATAGTTGAATAAAACAATTTGTTCTCCCAAGGATATAATAGTCCAGATGGAAGATGTGAGCTGTCCCTAAAAAATGCTAATACCAGGCAAAGCCAGAAGAATGCCATAAGGGATTTTTGGACCACGTGCTCCGAGACTCGGAGGGGCAAATGTTTTCTTCTGGCTATGAAGGAAGGGGCTAATATTTATGAAGAAGGTAATGTTAAACAAAGACCAGTCATCTGGATCTTAAAAGATGGACTCTGTACTGATCGGTAAAGGTGAAGGTCAGAGGAAAGGAAGAAGGGACTTCTGGGCGGGGCTGGAGTGACAAAGGCTGGGAGCTGAGGTGGCAGATGCTCACGAAGCAGAACGTGGGCAGCGTCTCCAAAGACGGGCAAAGTGGAACAGTGTAGATGGGTTTAGACCAGGCTGCAGAGGGATGCCCGTAAGTCACTTGGACTTGCCTTTGTAGGAAAAGGGAAACCAGCACAGCTTTTTTCTTTTTTTTTTTAAGAAGATGTTGGGGGTAGGAGTTTATTAATTAATTAATTTATTTCGGCTGTGCTGGGTCTTCGTTTCTATGCGAGGGCTTTCTCTAGTTGTGGAAAGCGGGGGCCACTCTTGATCGCGGTGCACGGGTCTCTCACTATCGCGGCCTCTCTTGTTGCGGAGCACAGGCTCCAGATGCACAGGCTCAGTAGTTGTGGCTCACAGGCCCAGTTGCTCCGCGGCATGTGGGATCCTCCCAGACCGGGGCTCAAACCCGTGTCCCCTGCATTGGCAGGCAGATTCTCAACCACTGCGCCACCAGGGAAGCCCCCAACACAGCTTTTTAAGCAAGAGAATGATGTGATCAAAATTCTGTTTTAGAAAAATTAATTTGAGTGAATTCAGAGTTTGCTTTAAAGCTCCTTTCTGAGGTGGGAGAAACGGAAACTGAGCTAAGAAGGTACTGGAAAAGCGCAAAAGAGGGTTCTCATAGTGGGGAAAGTGGTCTAACTGAACGTAGCCCCCGCACCCAGGATGACCTCACTGCTTCCTTTCTGGTTCTCATCATTAGTGGTGACCATCTTGTTTGTTGACATGTTTATTCGTTTAAAGTTCGCTCCCCTCTTCCCCCGCTCCCCTGACTAGAATAGAAGCCCAGGGACCTTGTCTACATTGTTTGTCCTCGGTGCCTAGAACAATGCCACACACACAAAAGGCAATCATTAATTATATTTTGAAAGGGTCAAGATTAATGGAATACAGAGGAAGGTTAGAAATGAGTGACTCTCAGTTTGATTTGATTTTCTCCAGGAAGAACGGGTTTTGGGACTGATATGGAGAAAGACATAATTCTTGTGTAGAGTTGTACCATTTTCAAAGTACTTACACATATTTTATTTATACATACCTCCCAGTGGCCAAAAAGCCAATCTGAAAGGTAGTCATTTATTCATTTAACGTTTATTGAGCACTTGCTCTGTGCCAGTATTGTGCTGTGTGCTTACAATTGTGAGACAGTTCCTGCCCTTGAAGGTCTCACAGCCTGATGGAGAAAACCAAAATGCACAGGGAATTGTTACTTATCACATCAATTAGGGTTCTCCAGAGAAGCAGAACCAATACGATGTGCACGTGTATAAAAAGAGATTTATTGTAGCGAATTAACTCACATTATTATGGAGGCTGAGATGTCCTAAGACCTGCCGTCTGCAAGCTCAATACCCAGAAAGAGCTGATGTTTCAGTTGGAGTCCAAAGGCAGGGGAAAAACCAAGGTTCCAGTTCAAAGGCAGTGTGTGGAGGGTCGGTCTTTTGTTCTGTACAGGCCTCCCGTAATTGGGTGAGGCCCACCCACACGGGGAGCACCAGCCAGTTTACTCAGTGTACTGTTTCCAGTGTTTGTCGTACCCAGAAACATCCTCACGACACACCCAGAATCATGCTTTACCAAGTGTCTCTGCACCTATGTTCCAGTCCAGTTAACACATAAAATTAGCCGTCACAGTGTCCACTGCTATTATAAAGAAATAAACCAAGTTCCACTCAAAGTAATTCCATCTCGGGCAGTTAGGGTTTCGAAGGGAGGTAAGAAGAGGAACAATTGATCATCTCTATTTTTAAAGGAGAAAGTAGAAATTCAGGGAGATTAAGTAATTTCCCATCACACGCAGACAGGAAGTGATAAAGCTAGGAGTTGATAAAGCCAAATTTTATACTTTTGCATTATTCAGAATAAGCAACTCAGAGAAAGAATTATATTTTAAGATAGTGAAAGAACATCCAATTAAAAAACTGATTTGTGATTCGGGCCATAGTTCAGTTATACCCGAAGCTGCCAAAGGGCCTTGGGAGGGCCATGTTAGAGCCACGGTGAGAGAGGCTTTCCCTTAGCCACCTGGTGCCCATCAGCACCATCCTGAGCTGGTGGTGAGACGGGCAGAAGTGGCCCAAGGCTTTGGTACTTGGGGTTTCACAGTCATCCTGGTTTTGAATGAGGTAGTGATGCAGCAGAGTGTCGTAGCCTCCAGTTATAGGAAGTGGGCCTCGGAGATGTTGGAAAGTGTCCCGAGCACTTGTGCCCCAAAGAAGCTTGTTTCTCTGGTGCTTGTGTTCGATGTTATATCTGTAGTCTGGTTTCCCTCGGCCTTTTTTGCTCTTGTCCCCTCGTGACATTGGCAAGCCAGTGGCTTCTGGGTGTGAGACGTGTCCCCCCCATCTATATGGGCTTACGTAGTCGGTTCCTAGCACAATTGCGCCGAGGTGGATTTTTAAAAAAATTCTAATTCAAACTCTGAAGGTAAAAAAATAATGCTGTACGTCCACTTGGGTCAGTGTCTGCTCTGGCCCAATGGTGGGTGTCTCTGAGAGCCTCCCCCTAACGCAGGACGCGGGTGGGATTCTAAAGAAGGGGTGGGCTCAGCAGGAACTTCAGATGTCTTTCTGCCAAAGTCCTACTTCCAGCTTCCCTCCGTCTGGGACTCCAGTTTGCTTATCTCGTCAGTGACTGACTGTGTCCAGGCCTTTATCACGTGCTCCCCCCAGGAACACAGCAACTATGACTCTTTTTCCCGGCCACTCCCAGCGTCCTCGAGAAACCACAACGACCTAAGGATGCTAAGTGCATCCTGCTTCAATACTGCTGAATTACAGAAGGAAAGAGTACATAACCTCCACTCCCCCTACATCTGCAGTCAGATCACTTTCAAGGCTGCTCTTGCCATGGGTTTTCAACTGCCATCTGAAAGGAGCATTAGTCATCTTAATAATGTGAATTAATCATAAGCCCAGCCTGGTGGACAATATTGCAATCAAAACAACGGAGTCTGAAATGTTCCAGCCAAAATGAGAACATATGAACATAGCTTAACTCAGAAATATTGCAGCTGCAGTCAACAAACTTCCAATCAAAAGAGACTTACAAGCCATAACTAAGATTTTTTTTGTCTGTTAAAAGTGCTTTTGTCACTAAAGGGATATCAGCAGTGTAATTTCAGATTCAAACAAGGAAGAGAATTACAGTAATTAAGGACATTCTGTGACCAGAACACTTCCAAGCAAATGATACAGTCGAAGTTGTATCTTTCTGAACCAATTGAATTCTGTCTTATATATCAATTTTTGAAGAATGTAATTGTTATTAATAAGACATTAACAGGATATCAATTCCTTTGATGATAACTTGGTCTCTCCATAAAAGTGAGTTATTAGAATAGTTAGAAACTGCATCAGAACCCACGCTCTAGAGATGATACAGTGTTTTCTCCTATTTCTGACATATTTGTTGCTTTTGAAAATGTGCCTCCTACTTTTTTTCCAACTTGTTTTATATGGGAGTCAAAAACTGTCCCTTTGTTCTTTTTGAAGATTTTACAACAACTTGCTTTCTTTGGAATGTCTGTGCAACTTTAGAATTCTGTGTTCTCTTTACCCAATCATAGAGTTTAACAGAAAAAGAACAGAAACCAACACTGATCGTGTGCTAGGCACTGTGGAGATGCTTTCAAATCATGCAAGTATCTCAGGTATTTTTGAGAATTAGTTCCTATTACTAAAACTTCACAGCATAAAATAATGGTTTTCGAAGTTTAATCTGGTTGAAATGTATTTTCCCAATTAATGGTTTGTCAAGAAGTGGTTTGCAGTTTCCTGTAAACATAGGTAGCAAGTATAAGTGGCAGGTACAAATGCTGTAGAAACGTCGGCATCCATCCACGTGATTTTAAATCAATGGATTGTGAAAGTCTTCTGTCAGAAAAACTGATTATGACTCTTTAGGCCCTGCTATAAAATTATCCCTGTCATCCGTGTATTAAAGGATTCTTTGCATCACACGTTTCTCCTCGTGGAGTCGTCTGTTTGCCCTTGGCTGTCAGATGACCTTGTGTACAACACTGTCGCATGGTTGGGGCAGCAGAGTGCGGTGAACGTGGGCATCTCACCCTCACGAAGAAAGTTCTAACCCTCTACTAATGAAGGGCAAACTGAAACAACAACCAGAGACCATTTCTCATCCACCATCAAAAGAGGCTAATTTGAAAAGCACGTGGCATCGTTAGCTCACAGGTGTGGAGACCAGCATCTTTGTCCACAGCTGGAGGCAGAGGAATTGGGGCAATTTTTGTTCAAGGTAATTTGACCAGAGCCATCAAAAATTTTTAACCCTTGGAGGCTCTAATTACGTGTCCAGAATTCATCCAGAGGATGTGGTGGAATATTTGTGCACAGATCTGTGTATAGGAACACTCACTAGATGGCAGGCGTAGTGTGACAGTGTGGAACTAACTACCCACTTGCCCAGAATCATCCCGTGAAGTAGGATGTGGCCACACGAGGAGACCTCCATTTTCAGTGGAGCCACTGAAAATGTCACAGGAGAGAAGAATATGGATAATTAGTGAAAATGAAAAGTGCTTCTGAGAGACACAAGCAGACTATAGCACAGCTCCTGCATGTGCACAAAGGCACACACTCGTGGGTACGGGGAACACGTGTGAGGGTGACGTCTTGGCCGTCTGTTGCTGTGTGACAATCCACAGAAATGCGGCAGCTTTGAACGACCACGACTTGTTATTTCTCATGGTTCTGCAGCTTGGGCAGACTTAGCTGTGTCTGGGGTGGGGTCCCTCACTGGACTGTGTCCAGCTGGGGGTTGGGTCCCAGAAGCCGTCACCCTCCTCCACGTGGCCTCTCCATGTGGCTGGCTGAGGCTCCTCAACATGTAGGAGGCCCAGGGCGGTTGGGGGTTTTTCCATGGTGGACCCTTGTCTCTGGGGGAAAAGGCAGAGACTGCCAGATCTCTTAAAGGCTAGACCCGAAGCTGGCGCAGCATTGCCTCTGCCCATTCATTGGTCGGCACGGGTCACGAGGCCAAATTCAAGGGGTCGGGGTCGGAGAATGCACCTCACGATGAAAAGGAATTGATAGCAGCCACCTTTGGAGATTATCAACTGCAGTGTACACCTGGATTTTAAAAGCCATTTTCTCTAGTGGTGTGATTATAGGTTTATATGTATATTTTCTGTATGCTCTCTGTCTCTTTCCAATTATTTATGCAGAAGTTTTACTTTATCATCATCAAAAATGAAAAACAAAAAAAACCCCAAACCCTTACTATACCAAGTTATAAAATAACCAAAAATTATAGCCATAAATGTGAATTGACACTCACTACATCAGCATAGCACTTGTTTTCCACAAACTCTCTAGCTCAGGCCTGCGTCTTATAATTGTGACGACCACCCTGAACATATAATTTTGCTTGGAGATGAACATTCTGGGGAGTCAGTGAGAGTGGTCAGTGTTGGGAAGGCTGCTAACAAGTTGTCTCATTTGGAACTATGCCCATCTCATAAACTGACGGCTTTTGAGATAGAAGATATTAACATCAAATCATACTACAGGATTTTTTTATGAGTTGAGAAATCAGTATATAAAAGTCATAAAGAACGATGAAGATAATATTAAATGTAAGTCAGTTAATGAAGCTGTCTCTCTGTCCATCTAATGAGATACAATTTGATACCAGGCAGGTTGGTAAGAGTGAAAAACTGATGATATTAAGTTTCGGCAAGTTTGAGGAGCAGAGGGAACCCTTTATACACTAGTGGTGGGTGTGAAAATTGGTCCATCCACTTTCCAAACAATCTGCAGAAGAGAAACATATACCTTTTGATCCAGCAGTTCCCGTCCTGGGTATTTTCTTGTACTTACCCACTGGGAAGCATGCATTACTACGTTCATAGCAGTATCATTCAACACTGCAAAACTCTGGAACCAATCCACCAGCAACAGAATGGACAAATAAATTCTGGTATGTTCAGACAGCAGGGAAAACGAATTATAGGTACACATATTAACATGAAAGAATTTCACAAAATTGTTGTATCGGTTTGCTAAGGCTGTCCTACAGAGTACCACAGACTGGGCAGCCTCAACAACAGAGATTTATTGTCTCACAGTTCTGGGGTCCAGAAGTCCAAAATCAAGGTTCTGGCAGCGTTGGTTCCTTCTGAGAGCTGCGAGGGAAACATCCATTCCAGGCCTTTCTCCTTGGCTTGTGGATGACCATCTTCTCCCTGTGCGTCTGTAATCGGTCTTCCCTCTGTCTGTGTGTGTGTCCAAATTTCCCTTGTTTTATAAGGACGTCAGTCATGTTGGATTAGGGCCTGTACTCTAGACCTCACTTTAACTTGATGACCTCTTTAAAGACCCTCTCTCTGCACAAGGTCACATTCTGCGGGACTGGGTAATTAGACTTCAACATGTGAATTTTGAGAGGACACAATACAACCCATAACGATCATTATTTATATTTTATAATCAGGCTATGAATATTTATTTGTATTTATTTATTTATTATTATTATTTTTTTGCGGTACGCGGGCCTCTCACTGCTGTGGCCTCTCCCGTCGCGGAGCACAGGCTCCGGACGCGCAGGCTCAGCGGCCATGGCTCACGGGCCCAGCTGCTCCGCGGCATGTGGGATCTTCCCAGACCGGGGCACGAACCCGCGTCCCCTGCATCGGCAGGCAGACCCTCAACCACTGCGCCACCAGGGAAGCCCTATTTGTATTTATTTAATCAAAATACATATGTACATCAGTCCACCACACTGAGGAGGATGTCTGTGACTTTCAGAAGATTCTCAGCAAGGCCTATGACCTTCACAAAAGTTTAGAAACACTTGGAGATTAGAAGTAGAACTTCTACTACTAGTAAATATTACCACTTCTATTACTTGTCTTACTAGTGACAGAACTTACAGGCTTCCCACAGAAGCTGATAAGGAAAGCACACAGATTCTTACTTGTGGGGCATTTAGAGAACACAGGATGCTTCTGTTCGAAGTGGTTTATATGTATTACTGTGGGGAGTTATTCTAATAAATCATCTAGTCAACTTCCTGTCTTTAAGAAGGAGTGTATTTAAGCCATTTCAGATGTATAGTTATCCAACTTTCTGTGAAAACTCTCTTCTAGTATGTTATATACCACCTAAGATACTTTCCTTAGCATGTGCTTTTGGACATAGGAAATGCTTAAGACAACCTGAGGGAAATGGCATGGTCCATACGCCTCCTGTCACATCCTCCCACCGAGGGGTCTGCCTCAGGGCCACCCTGAGCTGTAATGTGTAGCAAACCCAGGACGATGACCTTGGTAAGTACCTGCTGCTCTTGCTTTGGGTCCCAAGTCTCTACTATCACAGGCAGGTGGGGACCGGCTGGGTCCAGGCATCTACCTGGGAGCAGTACTGAGAGGAGGGGTCTTTACTTTGGGACTTTATAGAAAAGGAGGCAAAGATTTGTCGGGAATGACTAATCTCATATTCTAAAATACGAACTATGTAATTTTACTATATATTAACTTAAATATATAAAAAACACTGTAGAGATTTCCTGAGGGTTCTGATATAAATAGAATGTTATTGCCCTAATTGCCATAAATTAGGGCTGAAGTAAGTGGTGTGGAGTAGGGGTGGGTCGCTGAATGTGCAGCTTTGGAGGGTGGGGTCTGGGGGCCCCTGTGCCCTGGGAAAGGAAGAAGGCAGTGGGGCACCCAAGGCCTGTGTGTCAGAGCTGAATGTTCCAAAATGCATGCACATGGCCTCACGTGTAAGTGCCTGTCTCATGCCTCACGTGGACGGGCCAACATGAGCTTCGCTCAGCATTTATACGTTGTTCTAATTGATAGCACAAAGACCTTTGGAGAATTCTCAGCTCTTCATTTTTATTGGAGTATAGTTGCTTTACAATGTTGTGTTAGTTTCTGCTGTGCAGCAAAGTGAATCAGCTCTACGTACACATATATCCCCTCTCTTTTGGATTTCCTTCCCATTTAGGTCACCACAGAGCAGTGAGTTCCCTGAGCTATACAGCAGGTTCTCATTAGTTATCTGTTTTATACATAGTATCAAGAGTGTATATATGTCAATCCCAATCTCCCAATTCATCCCACCCCTCCTTTCCCCACTTGGTATCCATACATTTGTTCTCTCCGTCTGTGTCTCTATTTCTGCTTTGCAAATAAGATCATCTGTATCATTTTTCTAGATTCCACATATATGCGTTAATATACGATATTTGTTTTTCTCCTTCTGACTTACTTTACTCTGTATGACAGTCTCTAGGTCCCTCCACGTCTCTGCAAATGACCCAATTTCGTTCCTTTTTATAGCTGAGTATATTCCATTGTATATATGTGCCGCATCTTCTTTATCTATTCCTCTGTTGATGGACCTTTACGTTGCTTCCACGTCCTGGCTATTGTAATAGAGCTACCTCTTCACTGTATATTTCTCAAATGGAAATGCATTCAATTCCATGAATACTTACTGGGAACCTACATTTGGAGCTGTGCTGGATGCAAAAGGCTCTCCACTTCACTAGCATCCTGAAAAGACGAAATCCTTGGGGAGGGGCTTGGGGAGGGGAGCCACAGGGGCAGGACCAATGCTGTCTGCTCATCTGCCTCGCCCCTTGGTCTCAGAGCCTGTTCTAGTCCAGCTCCATCCCGGACTGACTGTCAGGACCCAAGGCTCCCTGCTTTCCTCCTCTTAGGCCTTTCCTGGAGGATGGTATCAGCCCACAGAGACGTTGGGGGTGAAGGGGAAACCCGGGAGGTGGAGGCACCCCACCTCTCTAGTTTGCTCTACATTCAGTAATTAATCTCTCAGCTTTGTCTATGCAGATGGCTCTTTAAATTCTCACTAAATTCATGGAAAGTTCCAATGCCCTTGTAAAATTCACGGAAAGTTCCTAGCTTGCAAAATCATGTTCATTCTCATGCGTTATAGTTATATGTAATAGAGAACAAATTTACTTGCTTTATGGATGCAGAAGTTGTATTTCAGCCGAGAAAGCTCTTTCTCAGCTGTGTCGGCGAAGAAACATCTAAGAACTATTGTCGAAAGAAATGAAGGGATTGTATCCTTTGTTTAAAGCTGAAGAAGAAAACTGAACGTTTGCAACGCATGCAGTACTGAAAATCACTGCATTTTAAAATAATTCACGGTATGATTTAATCGTTGCTAATCTAGAATAGAATAAATTTTGAGCGGCTCCCTGCCGCTGACTCTGTTTAGTTTAGGATTTACTGCCTTTTATTATCCTTAGAGAGTTATGAAGTCTGAATAAATTACCTCCAGACCCAAGCCCTCTGCCTTCTAACTTGTTTTGCTCCCTTAGAATTGCTCTTAGAAGAAAGATAAATAAATTAGTCAGGTGTTTTACACTGTATGGAACACACGTTACATTCCAGAATGCAGGTGCAGCGTGGACACTCACTGTGCTTTTTGACCGTGAATTTGGGTGGGTTCCATGTTAGCGCCACTTGTCAGCACCCTTGCTGGTGACGTTCGCGTCCCAGTGGGTGGTTGGTAGACATCGCTGACCTGCCGACTAGCTGACTGACACACACACACACACAGGTTCAACCTGCTGGTGGCTTTGGTTAAATTCCCTTTGAAAGGACTGTAACGGGGCCTCTATGTCAGCAGGGATGATGGTTTCTTGAGTGGGTCTCTGTGCTGGGGACATCCTTCTGCAGGCAGAAGGGGAGTGTTGTCACAGGGTGTTTCAAGGAGTGCCAGGAAGCTGCACCCCCTGCCTGAAACCCTATCCTAGTGTTAATACAAATGCATCTAAGTGGTGAACCGCTTTGCCATTACCAGTACTAACACTTCTGTGTGAATTAGTTGTCAAGTCCTTTCTTTTTTATTTTTAAATTTCATTTCTTTGTGGTAAGAACATAACGTGGGATCTGCCCTCTTAACAGATTTGAAGCGGGCCATGCACTGCTGTAGACGGAGGTACGTTGCGGTTACTGCAGACGGATGGAGCCACAGTGTGGTTTCCCCGGTCCCTAGAACTTACTCATCTTGCTTCACTGAGACGTTAATGCCCTTGATTAGCAGCTCCGGTCGCCCCTCCCCCAGCCCCTGGCAGCCACTGTTCTACTCTTTGGTTCTATGAATTTGACTATTTTAAACCTCATATAAGTGGAACCATACTTCCTCTCAACTTCTAGTTGTACCTAGAACTATCATATGATCCGGCAATCCCACTTCTGGGTATTGATCCAAAAGAACTGAAACCAGGACCTTGAAGAGGTACTAGATCTCCAGTCTTCACGGCAGCACTGTTCACAGTAGCCAAGAGGTGGACTCAGATCCTCTCCGAGCTCCCATCTGGAGGGCAGGTGTCGATGAGGGCAGAGACAGGCCCAGGCGAGGCGCACCATGTTTAGAATGAACTGACAGTTTACAATCGAAATTGGTCCATTTGGGGGGCTGTGTGCAGCTCGGGGGGAGGTATTAACATTACCTGCGACCACAGGCATTAACGAGGACCGCCTACTCCATCACTTCGACGAGGTGCGGGCAGCGTTGTTGAGTCTCACTTTCTGAACCTCATGGTTTTGCCAGGTTGCATTTTGGGGGTGGAGGCGAGAGATGGACCAACGCCCGCGTTAGGGCTCCAGTCCAGAGCTCCGCACGCGGTCCTCTCTGGGGGCCGCGCAGCGTCTGGCACAAAGAGCACGTCCACGGAGAGGGGCCCTGGACACGTAGTCTACAGGCGGCCACCTCCACCCCCGAGACGCTCTGAGCCCCCTGGACCCGCTGAACCGTCCTTCGCTGATGCGATCTCGTTCTTCATTTGCTTACGTCTTAATTGTCCATCTCCTTCCACCGGACGCAGCAGGAACTGTGTGTCTAGAGTGTTTCTAGGTCTCCGGTGCCCAGCACAATGCTGACCCACCGGCGCCAAATCGATGTTGTCCAAAGAATTCATCACTCCGTTAGCAGAGTTGCACGGCCTCAGAGTGAGGGAGGGACCTGGCCAGGCTGGAGGCGGAGGGGGGGCGGTTCCGCTTGATTTGCACTGACTAGGCGGGACCAAGATGCAGGGCATCCCAGGCCAGCACGCCCTGACCTTGCAGGCAGCCGGGAGGACGAACGCGCCTCCCCCTGCCCACCGGCTCCACCGTGGCTGCCTCTCATGACAATTTCTCCTTTCACCCTAGAAAAATGATGCCTGCCTTGGTCCATTTCTTTCAATGGAAACTCCTTAATAGCCCAGAAACAAATGATTGTTTTTTGAGCAACCAGCTCCATGGGGCTGTCTCTAGGAAATAAAACCAAGTGATGGGAAGAGGGATCTGTGCTACTTACCAGCCCTGAAGTGAGACGAGATCTGGGTAAGGGAGGTGCCACGGACTTAGAATTGCAAGCCCCTGGAAGATGAGATCATTAGACCCTTGGTCTCATGCTAACACCCACCAGTAAAGAAGAAAAACAGGACATAAGGAAATTTTGCAGTGAATTTCTTCTACTCTTATGACAGTGGATTTCGGCTTTTCTTTTCCTCAAACGTGCCAAATGAAAAGAGAGATTCTCGAAAAGCATTTTCACACTTAGCTTGTATGAACTGCCTGGCTGCCTAAAACATCAGTGCAGACTTTTCCACGGATGAGAAAATCTCTGCCATGTTAGCCCCCAGGAAAAGTAACTTTAGGGGCACCCTTCCCTCGGGGCACGGAGACATTCTACAGATCATAGTTAATGCCGGCAGCTTCTGCATAGAGGTTCTCAGCCCTGGTCACCATGTGTGGCTTGAACCACCTTTCAGAGGTGCCGCATGAGCTGGGGAGCTTCGTGTTTCAACTTAAATGAACTTTTTAAGGCAAGTTGGAATTTAGGCCAACATCTTGTTGAAGTTGCCGACGCCGCTTAATTCCAAGTAGCACAATCGGTGGTCCTGCAATGATCTCCCCCCTGGAAGGGACAGACCCGCTGGCGCGCACTTGTAATGAGCGCTTCGCAGAGCTCTACGGAGGTGGTAGGAGCTGCAGCCGGGAATATTTATGAAGCTTCTTGATTGACTCTTTCACATTTATTCTCAAGTGACAACTCCCAGCTACCTACCGAGACAGGCAGATCTCTATTTAAGGGAACACCTTATTTTTGGAATGTTTTTTTTTCCTAAAAGGGTAGGAGACCGTAGCGATTTTTTGTTTGTTTGTTTGTTCTTAGAGAACTCTGTCAACGTGATGATGGCTTGACAGAGAGGAAAGTTTCAGCCAGGACTGTAGCGTGTCGTTGGATGTGGGAGCTGGAAGGGATCTTGGAATCAGCCATCCCAACTACTGTCATTTTACAGATGAAAAAGGCAAAGTGCAGAAAAGTGAGGTGGTCCCTCCAGGGCCCCACTGCACGTGTTGGGCAGACTGAGGATGGGAGGTGACGTTTCCTGACCCCCGAGCTGCTCTGATTCTTGCACCTTCATTTCCCAAATCTTAGACTGATCCTTCCCTACCACCTTCCTCCCCTGCCACCTCCTTCAGACCCTTTTAATGTTGGTGAAACCGGGGCTCAGCTTCTTAAACTGGCTCTGAGGGGACCCCAGGAATCTGCTTCAGATGCACCATGAAGGCACTTACATCGTGTGAAGTGTCCATCAGGGTTGTTCCGTCGGCGCACTTTTCAGGAACGAGGGTCTAGAGCATCCATTATATTCCCTCGAGGGAATTCGTGACATAAAAAACTTAACCACTTCTGTTAGAAAGTGCCGCAAAGTCGGGAGAACTGCATAAGCTCTGGTCCTTTCATTCACGTTCTCAAGTAGCTTTTTACTCACACTGACCATGGCTTTGTGCTGCGTTAATTGGTTCTCTGTGGTTCTGGTAAGAGAGCTGAGTATTGTCCCAAGTCATGCAGCCTTGAGTTTAATTGGTCTCTGTCATTCTTATTTCCAGTTCGTCTCCTGTAGGCAATGTACTTCACCTGATTGAAGCGTCCTTAGGAAAGGGGGTGCTTCCAAACCTGCTGGTCTGGGTAAGCACCAATATGGAAAGTCCTGGGAAAGCCTGAAGGAGGGGGCTCACAGGACCAGGGTGCCCGGTACATTCAGTCATTGGATGCATAGGAGGCTCGCTGCCAACCCGGTCCTGATCTTCCCCAGATGCCACTCAGTGTGTGACGGCGACTGGGAGCATTACCACGTGGACAAATTGCTGAATGGCTCTCACTTGTAAGATGTGAGATCATTTCCCAGCTCCCAGATGTCTAGTTCATTTTAGGTGCTTCTGGCCTGGATTCAAATGGATGAATCAGAAATATGTAGCTTTTGGTCTTGGCATTAGTTTCTCTACCATCTCAAAATCATTTCCAAACTTTTTAAAAATCTTACTTTCTCCAGAATTTAAATATAAATTGTGTCTTTCTTTTTAAAATCTACACAAGCATCTTAGGGGCTACAAGGAGAGCGGATGAAGCGACAAATATTTCTGTCCATAAGTGCTGTAGACTCATCCCAACCAACCAGTTGACAAGGATTTGAGACCCTACCGTGTATCAGGATCACACTGTTGAAGACAAGCTTACCTTTCAGACGGTGAGAGGGATAGTAAAAAAGTAAAAAATACAGAAATAAGATAATCCTGGGTAATGGTAGGTACGAACCAGTCCTTGGTAGCAAACAACACAGATCCATCAACTGACATGGAAAAGGAGCTTTGGCAGTGTGTCAGGCTGCTTACAGAATCCGCTGCGGGGAGGTCAGGAGCGAGAGGCAGGCGCGGCCAAGACCCCGTTGTAGAAGCGACTATGTGCCTCCTCTCCCAGCCTCTCCCCGCCTCTCCCCGTCCTTGACATTCAGCTTCATGCAGCCCCCGCCAACCTCTGACCCCTCAGCGTGGGCCCCTCCAGCTCCCGGGGGACAGTAGAGAGAGCAGCTCGGTCCCCTGCCCTCAGCCTCAAAGCAGACGTCTTGAGACTCCCCCAAAGTAGGAAGGGTGTTCGGAGGAGAGGTTGAGCAATGCTTTAGACAGTAATTTGGGGAGGTTTAGGGGCCGTCCGAGTGGGTAACTTTTGAGCTGAGATCCGAGTGGTGAGAGGATGCAGACAGGTGAGCCCAGAAGAGACCCTTGTAACCAGAAAGTCCAGACACAGAAAGGAGCCACAGGGAGAGAGGGGCAGGAGAGAGCTGGGGGTAGGGTGGGGAGGTGTCCAAGTAAGGACGAGGCGGGGATAAGGGCTGAAGTTAGAGGCTTGCGGTGTCTCGTCAGGGAAGACCTCGCAGGTTCCTGCAGGAGGCTTAGCTCTTCCCATGTTCGTGGTGGAAACCATCAGAGGTTTGGATGTCCCTCGCTTTGCCAGGGGAGCAGCAGCCAGAGGCGCCGTGAGCCTCTTACATTTTAACCAGGCTCCCTGGCCGCACATGGAGACAGGCTGTTGCAACCATCCAGTCGAACGATGGTGGCAGCTCGGAGGAGGCCGAGAGAGATCAGATGAGAAGCAGGGTCAGCTTGTGGGAGGAGCTAATCCGGTGGGAGTAGGGGTGGCGATAAGGTGGGAATCAGTGGCTCGGCTTTAGCTGTGCTGAGGTTAAAATGATGATCAGCGCCTCAGGTGGAAATGCTGAGGATGCAGATGGAGGCGTGGACCTGGAGCGCCGGGAAGAAGCTTTTGGTGATTCAGATTTGAGAATCCTCCTTGTGAAAATGGTGCTTCAAGCCGCAAAATGGGACATCGCCAAGGAGAGAGTGCAGACAGAGCAGAGGCGGGAGGGAACAGGCCAGGAGAGGAGGGTCTCATGGGGCAAGAAGGACGGGGCAGGTCGGAGGGTTTACAGGTGAGCGTGGTGTCGCGTACTGGACAGCTAGAGCACCACTTTTTCTTTTTTTTAGTAGACCTTTATTGGAGTATAATTGCTTCACAATACTGTGTGAGTTTCTGTTGCACACCAAAGTGAACCAGCCATATGCATACCCGTGTCCCCATATCCCCTCCCTCTTGAGCGTCCCTCCCACCCTCCCTATCCCACCCCTCTAGGTCATCACAGAGCACCGAGCTGATCTCCCTGTGCTCTGCGGCTGCTTCCCACTAGCTACCTATTTTGCATTCGGTAGTGTATACATGTCCACGCTACTCTCACTTAGTCCCAGCTTCCCCCTCCCACCCCGTGTCCTCAAGTCCATTCTCCATGTCTACATCTTTATTGCTGCCCTGCAACTAGATTCATCAGTACCATTTTTTTTTTTTTTAGGTTCCACATATATGCGTTAACATACGGTATTTGTTTTTCCCTTTCTGACTTACTTCACTCTGTATGACAGACTCTAGGTCCATCCACCTCACTACAAATAACTCAATTTCGTTTCTTTTTATGGCGGAGTACTATCCCGTCGTATGTATGTGCCACAGGATTGCGTTATTTCAGATAGGCAGAGCATTTTGAATTTTTTATATCACAAAGTTATTTTCCCTCCATGAATTTTATGTATTTATATTACATTTGCTTCCCAAAAAGGGCTTGAAGCAATTTGATATAAAGTGATATTCGAGGAAAACCATTCAACTAGAAAATGAAAGCGATAAGGAAGGCAGAGGAAACTAAATACCCTCTGTGCTAATGTACTGTACCTGGTTTCCATGGCTGAATATTACATTTAACTCGGTCTCCCAGAAGCCAACATCGAAAGGAACTGATTAGGTTATATAACTATCTTTAGCTGATATGAAGAATTCCCCAATGTAAGGGAGACAAATTATTTTTTCTTACCAAATGCTAAGGAGTAAGTTTCTTTTGAGTCATCCCATACATAATGATAAACGACATGCCTCCAGAATAACAGTGCCGTCATACTTTATTCTCCCAGAAGCTCTTTGAGGTAGATCCTACTGCCATCCCCATTTTACAGTTGAGGAAACTGAGGCTGGGAGTGGATAAGTGTATTGCTCAAGGTCACACAGCTGAGAGGAGGTGGAGCTCGGATTTGAACTCAGTTCAGTTTGGTGCCCGTCTGTGGGTGCTTAAGGCCTCTACCATACTATCACCAGGCTATACTGCCACCGGACTGTACCACCACCAGGCTGTACCACCACCAGGCTGTACCGCCACCAGCCTGTACTGCCATCTTCAGCCCGGACTGCTTTCTTGACCCCTTATTTTCAAGTGGGACATCTCCAGTTAAACGATTACAGGTGTCTCAAATTCAGCTTCTCCCAGACATGTACTCTTTGTCGTCTCAGACCCGCTCTTTTTAAACTCTTGGGTTATGGCCCCGCACACCAGACAGACACCTTTGTATCCTCCCACTCAGTAAATGTTTACAGTGAGGACGAATTACTGGGTGAAGTGACCTCACATTCTCACTAGGTGGTGACCTCTCTGAGGGTAGTGACCGATCCGTCAGTGTAATCCCGGGCCCTTGATGCTTAGTCCTTGCTTGTTGAACAAATACCGTGATTACACATCTAGTCGTGTGTACAGCCTAGTACGAGGCCCGGAGAGAATAAGGAGAAAACGAGGCTGGAGAGGGAGGTTCGCTTGTGGAGGTTCCTGGATGTATACTCCCCCCGCCCCACCCCACCTCCGCTGCTTACCTTTCAGGTCTCGGCTTAGGGATTCGTTTCCCTGGAGGGAAACAGTTTTCACTGGGGGATTTCTCTCCCTTCCCCTTGGGACCCCTTCCTCCCCTCCGTCCTGTCCCTCCCTCCCAGGCTGGGCTAGGACTCTCCGGTTTAGCCCTCACCACGGTGTTCATCACTCAGTTTTATCATGACATTTCTCTTTCTTGTCTTCCCGCATAAGGGTGGACACTCCTTAAGGAAAGACGTCTGGTGGGTAGTGCCAACTGTCTACTGGGATGTCATCTGGGGCTGTCTTATCACGGCCTCTTCCTGTGGCCTGGACTTCCTCATGGCAAGTGCCCTGGGGGAGGGAGGGAGGAAGAGAGGGAGAGAGAGAGAGATAGATAGAGAGAGAGAGAGAGAGAGAGAGAGCGAGCGCGAGAGCACTGTACTGCTCTCCGTAACCCTGCCCCAGAAGTCACATAGTGCCACTTGGTTGCACTGTTAGTCCAGATGGTGAACAAAGTCTTCCCAGTTCAGGCGGGGGACACATAGACGCCACCTCTTGATGTGGCCATGACAAGGTCTTAAGGTCCTGTTGTAAGGAGAGAACATGAAATGGGAGATCTTTTCGTGGCTCTCATTTATTTATTTATTTATGGCCGCGTTGGATCTTCGTTGCTGCGCGCAGGCTTTCTCTAGTTGGGCTTCTCATTGCGGTGACTTCTCTTTGTTGTGGAGCACAGGCTCCAGGTGCACGGGCTTCAGTAGTTATGGCATGCGGGCTCAGTAGTTGTGGCTCGTGGGCTCTAGAGCACAGGCTCAGTAGTTGTGACGCATGGGCTTAGTTGCTCCGCAGCATGTGGGATCTTTCTGGACCAGGGCTCGAACCCGTGTCCCCTGCATTGACAGGCGGAATTTTTAACCACTGCGTGTCACCAGGGAAGCCCCTGGTAGCTCTCTGTTGAAAATACAGGCTGCCACTCTAGCAAAGAGAGGTTAGAGGGGAGGAGAAGCCAGTGGGAGTTGACGGGTGAGCGTGGAGCAGCCTCAGAACAGTGGGAGCTGATCTGAGGACCAAGTGTCAGGAAGGGAACCAGGACCACACACAGGACTGTCCTTGGAGAAGCTTGGCCGGGACGAGGAAAGAGATGGGGCCATGTGCCAGTTTCAGAATATCTTCATGTAGGCGGCGTCATGATTTCTCAGTGTATCCACCGCCTTGCTCTTTACTAGGCTGGCTTATGTACCTGAGGCCATTAATAAGTAAAAATTCAGGGCTTTTAAGAACTCATATTCCAGTTGACCCTTGAACAGCACGAGTCCACTTATACCCTGATTTTTTTTCAATAAATACTGTTACAGCATGACTTGGCTGGTCCCCAGTGGATGGGGAACCAGGGATACGGAGGGTCGACTGTAAAGTTATACGTCGATTTTTGACTGTGACCCCTGTGTTGTTCAACTGTATTAAATGCTTCCCCCAGATTCACTAGATGAGTGAAATTTTGTGATGTTAACTTTCTGTTTAGGCTCTCTGCTGGCTGGCTGACAGCAGGAACCAAAAAGAACGAAATCTTTTCAGTCCAATTGCTGATTAGCCTTTGATGTTACACCAAGCCAGTCAGTTCCTTACAGAATAACAATAAACCAGTTTGGAGCAAAGCAGATCAGACCGTTGTCGCATGGATAACGTATCTTTGGTGACAAGTTACAGGATTCGTATAGACCCTTGATGGCTGATTTAACGCAGTGGGCTGAGGTTTGTACACACTTGGGAGACTCTTTACAGTTTCAGATCTTAAAAACGACCATATTTCCTACCGAAGTCAGTGTTCTTTAAACATGACAAGTGAGGGGTTGGAAGATGTGGCTTTTTCCCGCTCACAGTCTCATGTCCCAGCACTTGCCCCATACTCAGCCGTCGGCCACTCTGAACTGTACGCTGCTCCCAAAGGCACCAGCAGTCGGGCCTCCCGGGGCCTGTAATGCTCTTCCGTTCTCTGTCCTTCCCAGTTTGCCTCATAAACTCCTATAAGATGTGGTCCCAGCAGTACTTCTCATTCCAAGGGCTAATTTTCCTTCTGTGCATGCCCACTGGACCTGTCAGCGTTCTTAGCGTGTCTGCCCCGACGTCTGGGCTCCTGTGCTGTTAGGCTGTGAAGTCATTAGGACAGAATTCTCCCTTATCTGTCTTCTTTCTCCCACTCCCTAGCGTGGTTCCTGGCATAGAGAAGTAGGTATTCAGTACACCTTGTACACATAAAGACAACATCGATTATGTTCAAAACATTTAGTGCATTAAATTATAACGTTAGATCACTGGTCATCTGAGGATGGTAGCCACTTTCCGGCATTCAGAATATTTTCCCTTACAACGTGCATAATGTGAAGTGGAGTAAGTCGATTTTTCTTCAGAAGTTGACACAACATACGTTCAATTCCAAAACCTTAATATTCAGAAGGGCACTACTTAACCTTTTGGTTTGTTTTTTGTGTTCAATACTGAGAAAACATTTTAATTCCTTCTCTTGCAAATATATATCTTAGGCCTGTGCAGGAAAAAACAGTGACTTCTGTGGCCATGAAAAAGTTTGTCCCTGACCATGTCAGGGGTCAGGTAACAAAGAGGAAAGGATTGAAACAAGAGGGGAGTATTTATCAGTTGTTAGCTCGTTAGCCCCAATCCTGCCACATGAGTGATGCACTAATTAAGAATGCTTTTCTGGAACTTCCCTGGTGGTCCAGTGGTTCAGACTCTGGGCTCCCAATGCAGGAGACCCGGGTTCCCATCCTGGTCAGGGAACTAGATCTCACATGCCGCAACTACGAGCCCTCATACGGCAACTAAAGATCCTGCATGCCGCAATGAAGATCCTGTGAGCCACAACTAAGACCCGGCGTAGCCAAGTAAATAAATAAACAAATGTTCTTTTAAAAAAAGAATGCTTTTCTAATAGCCTCATTTTTATATGGCCGTGAACTGTGTATGAATGATCTACCCGGGTGGAATATTGAAAGCATGAAATGTATTTCATGGGAACATCTACAGTAGTCAACTAGCACAAGGCAGGCGTAGCACATTCTGAATAATGAAACAGGACTTCTACCTGAAATGAAAAACTCGGTCTACTGGTCTTTCCTGCCTTATTTTTATTTTAGATTATTTATGCAGCTCAAGTAAATAGAACTTTATTGCAGAGGAGTTTTAGATGCCTGGAAATAAGACAAACTTATTTATTTTAGCATGAATGGAGTAAAACTTGACACTACGGTCATGCTGTCATAAATATCTTCAGTGTGATCAATAAGACACATTGCTTATTGTAGTATCCCTCTGGATTTCTACAAACCGTAGTGACAAGTGGAATATTGTACCCACTATGTCTGCCATCCGGATGGAGGAGGGGGTTAGCAAAAGGGTACAGTAAGAAAAAGACAGTTTCTAATTTCTTTTCAAACAACTTTTCAGCAGCCTTGACACATTATCTGCAGGATGTTTTGTGTTGAGCAGGAGAAACTCTCTTTTGGTAGTCAGGACTCTTCTTTCCTTCTCTCTCAGAGGAAGAACAATCTTCAGGAGATCTTGGGCTGAGGGACATAGATTGACAGGAAATATTACTTCAGTTTCCTAGAGGATAGAATAACTTGAAAATACATTACAATCCGGAGGAGGAGACAAAAGCAATTCTGGGATGGTGGCAGAGAAAAGGGGTAGATAGGGAAAACTGTGTTTCAGAAACAATAGGCACATTTTGAAAAGCAATACAATTTATTCTTGTTTTATTTTTTATTTTGATGAAAAAATGTGGAACAATCTTGAACTTCTTAAGAAGTTGGAAATACAGTACAAAGACCTTTTATTTTCCTGACCAATTTGAGAATCGGTTGCCAACCTGATGTACCGTCACCCCTGAATACTTTGGGGTGTGTTTCCTGTATTATGCAATCCTCAAAACGAGGAAATTAATGTCTACATGTTAGTACTGCGCCATTGTCCCAACAATGCCCCTTATGGGAAAACAATCCAGTCCAGAGTCACATGTTGCAGGTGTTGTCATGTGTCTTTAGTCTCCTTCAAGCGGGGCTAATATTTCAGTCTTTCTTTGCTTTTAGTGACCTTAACACTTTGGAAGATCACGGGCCAGTTATTTTGCAGAATATTCCTCAATGTGGGGTTGACTGATGTCCGTCCTGATTAGACTCCGATGCCCGGTTTGGGCAGGAACCCCTGGGGTGGTGCTGTGTTCTCTCCTCACCTGATCGGGTGGCCTTCGATTTCAGCCTGCCCTGTTGCTGCCGGCGTTCCCTTGTGTTGCTGGACGATGGAGGTGGTGTCTGCCAGGCTTCTCCCGGGAAAGCTGCTCTTTTCCTTTGATATGTTAGATTAATCAAATAACCCCTTCCTCACCAAACTTCAATTTATTCACATATTTTACTAGGTGAGTCTGACGTAAGGATTTCCCATTTTATTCAAGGAGCTACAATTCATTCGTACCATTTGTCCTGATGCCCGTGTTGTCCCAGATCTGGCCGGGGGGCCCCTTCCGTCTCCCTCCGTGTCCTCCTGGTAATCTTCCGTCATCCTTCTTTGAGCACCTCCTTTCTAACGTGGCAAGATGTTCCAGGCGTATCCTGCGCTTTTCCTGCTCCAGCTGTAGGGTTAGCCGTTTTCCACCTTCAGTGCCCGCTCCTTTTAGTGGGGAATGGTACCTTTAGAACCAAGTGCTGGGCACTAGGTGTGTTCATTGCTGTTGGGGCAGCACTGCTCCGAGGCTCTCTCGGAGGGCAGAGCACAGGATCCGTGCATGGCAACTCACGCACATTTATACCTGTATTTAGTTGTGTGTTTGCCTGTCTTTCTATCCACAGTTTGCACTGGTACATCCAGTTCTACTCCAACACCACAGGGTTTATTCTAGTTTTCTTCCTTTCCATATCTGTAACTCTCTTCTCTGACGATGAGAAATCCGTCCTGCCTTAATCCTGAACATCTTTACCTATTTGGGCGTTCTCGGTGTGCGTAACCACCCTTCCATCACCACCGCACACCCTCCAGCATGGAAGCCTTCTCCCTGCTCAGGCTCCAACCCTCTGAGCCGCCAGCCACCTCTGCAGACACGCCCCAGCCCTGGGGCCCTGACACCCTGTGCGCTCCGCCCACCTCGGCCTCCGTCTGTCTGAGCTCCAGCACACACTCTGAGCCTCTGGGGCTCCCCTCCTTCCCCGTCCCCTCCCCCGGGGAGCTGTGTGCTTCCCTTGGCCTCACCTAATGCCTTTTTGGCTGCATTGTCTAGGAAGGGAAGGGATACTGCAAGGAGTGTAGCAATTATTGTAGCTGCTAAGGGCAAGCTCCAGGGTGGGAAACTCAGTGGTTGGCTTTGCAGCGCTGCCCTGAATGTGATACCCTTGAGGAGCTCATGCCAACTGTCCCCTGGAAAAGAAATACTAACTTATTGAGAAGAAACACTAACTGCAAACGTGTACAGGCGCTGCTATTGAAAGTAGGCGTGGTGCTCTACATCGCAGAGAGACTCTGAAGATGCCACAGGAGGTGGAGGGCGGACATGACGTGCAGAGAAAGGGGTGGGTGGGCAACGTGGAAGGCACCTGGCAAGTAAACCACAGATGGTGATGCAGCAGAAGAGGAACAGACCGGCCAGGAAAAGCCAGCGAAGGGGTTTGGCCGAAGGACAGATTCCAGAGGAGACTCAGACCAGCTGTGCAAGCCTTTCCTTCATTCAGGCCTTTTCTCAAAGGCCATCCTGTCCCAGAGCTCTCCTGATGTCCCTGTAACGGGTAAACGCCCCACGCTAGTTTGTTCTTCCTCGAGCACTTTACACTTGTGGACATGCTGGGTGGTCCAGCTGCCCCTCTGAAATGTCAGCTCTGTGATGGAAGGGAATTTGCCTTGCTTACTGCTTTATCTGCAGTGCCTAGAACAGCACCTGGCATGTCAGAGTTGTTAAATAAACATGTAATGAGAGGAGGAATGAAACATACCTAGGAGGATAACAATGGACATTGGGTTAAAAACGACCTGGAAACAGGGGCGTTTCAAAGAGGTTCATTACTGAGTGGACCCCAGTGAGCTCCAAGGACACAATCATCAAGTAAAGTAAAACAAAAAGGCTGAAGACATGAAGGCCTAAGAACAAGAAGAAGGTAGAAAAAACTGAAGTAGTCAAATGGCAGTAACTTTTGATGTTGTTTCTAAGACAGAGTTGAGGAGTGCAGTGTCTGACCAAACGGACTCTTCCCTCTGCCTGTTGAGAGAATATTTCTAATGTGCTCGAACACTTGCCAAGCAATCTCTGCAGCTGAGATTCCGCAGACACTTGAGCAGATTAAACCTCTGAGAAGGAGGATGGATTAAAACATTAACAAAAGGCAAAGTTCATTATGTGAAGAAGGATTCGGAACGCATGTGATGAAATTTAAGCGTACTCCATTCAATGGAACAACGGCAACAAAAATTCAAACAGTATCCATCACGTAAGAGGTCAAAACCACAGTAATAGAGTGTTTAATATCATAAAAGTATAAACATCACAGGTCAACACCGAAGGAATGCCACCAAAACAGCACTTAGAAAGATATGTTATCTCACATACTTGCATTTGTTAAAAGGTAAAAACAAAGAAAATTAAATCAGGTTAAGAAATAAGAGCAGAAGTGAACAGCAGGAAGTAAACAGAACTGATGAACGAAATCCACTTACTTTAGGAAAAACTTAATGAAACTGATGTGGTTTTATGAAACTAAATAATAAAAGAGCAAATGAATAGAATTATGAATAAGGAAGGAGCCTAAGAGTTAATACAAGGAAGGAAGAGTGTTGTTCTCATCAGCGGGCTAATTAATAGACAGATATGTGGCATCATAAGAAATAAAGTCTTTTAAAACTGATGTGACAGGAAATGCAGATCTTCACGGGTTAGCAACGCAAGTTACAAGAATAACAAATAAGGATACAGATCTGACAGATTCACTGGAGAGCTTTTCTAGGTCAAATTTAATTATCATTAAAACAATCGCTTAAAATACTTCAGAAAAGCTGGTAATTACACATGTCATTTTTTACCTCACCAAAAAGGAGTGGGGGAAGGTGTAACCAGGAAACCACTTCGAGAAATGCAGTTTCCAACCAAGATACCATTTCAAGTGTTTACATCACAGGGGACGTAACGGGATGAATTCGTTACCCAGGGAATGAGGGTGCTATGACGGCTTCCCAGAAATTAGTGATGGCAGGAAGCTACTACCATCCAAGGCTGGAAAACACAGGAGGCGGTGGAGCTACAGGACCCGTGGCTGAGCTCAGCAGACCCAGGAGCCGGGAAGAGCAGCGCGCAGGGCTCCACTTCCACGGTGCCTGCCCAGTGGGGCCAGGGCAAGAGGCGCTGAGGGGCCCAGGTCCAGGCCTGGCACATCTGGAGAGCTTAGCCCACAGAGCTGCTCTCTGTATGCGTGGCCCACTGTGGCTGGGTCCCCTCTTCAAGGGCATGTTAACGTTCACATGAGTTGATGATGCTTGGACATGTGGCAACAGACAGACTCCTCCTGGAAGCCAGCAGGTCACGAGCTGGTATGACACCCATGATGCCAGGTTCCCGTTCTACTTCATCCTCTACAGGAAGGACATCGGCATGAGAGGTCTACCTACCTATCTACCCAGCTGACTCCCGGCTGTGCCTCGGGATGGGGCGTAAGGAGGAGGGTGAACTAACTGCCCTGGCCAAGGGGGGCCGTGCACTGGGCCTCGCAGCTGAGGTTCGAGTCCTACTTAAAGGGACATTTAACTGTCCCCCTTCTTGGTCAAAAGAAAGATCACAGTGACCAAAAGTCCATGATCTCACCTTACACAGAATTGCGTGGACCAGGGAGTTTGGTGGAGCTCCCAGCTGAGAACTCCTACTCCTGCTGTCTTGTGTGCTGGAGCCTCTGTAAAGACTTAAGTCTCTCTCTTCTTTGGTAGATACAGGCCACCATGTGGGAGTCAGGTCCAGAAACCGGCTCACTTTGTCTTATGGAGCCCTTGTGGAAGGAGGGGCTGCCCCCTGAAGCTGGGGGGCTGCCATCATAGGGGGCTCTGTGCGGTGAGTAGCTTGGCCCCGGGTGAGGAAGGACACCAGCTCAGTGGGGAGGGACATTCTCCCCAGTTCTGTGAGGAGCAGCTGGATGACTGTGTGGCGTAGGAGGTGCTGGGGGAAAGGTGTGCAGAATTCTCGTGGAAGCGTCTGGAAGCCGTGTTCCTAGTGGGGGGGGGGGGCGTCATCCTCCGGTGGCTTTTCTCTAAGCAGATATGAGTGAGGCGCTCAGAGACTTGCTCCTTAGAATGCACGGTTACTTCCTGAAGCCTCCCAGAAATAACTGTAAGACTTTGATGGAGGAAGTTATATTGGTAGGGGCCATGGGTTTGATAATTCTGGATATTAATGATAATGTCACTTTATTACATCTGTAGCCTGAGGAGATTTGGTGAAATTCATTTTTCTTTTACTTCAGACCCTGAAACATGATCAGGAAAAATACTAACTTCTACCAGAGGAAAATCCCAGGTCCACTATGCATGGAAAGACATAAAAATTCTCAATAAAATTGTAGCATATGTAATCCACATTGTAAGAATAATATACTCTCCGGAGTACATAGAGCTCATGATTCACATTAATACTAATACTTGCAAAAATAATGCAGTTTAACACCTCCTGACATTTAACACGTCACAGGAGTACTGCCCACGTGTGAGGGTGGGATTCGAGGTCGTCCAATGTGTGTGAGAGGCGAGTTTCTCTCTGCCTTTTAGGCAGTGATTGAAGGTATGGGTTGTCAGAGAAAGTTGATGATGTTGTAGACTCTGCATTCTGAGAAACTGAAAGTGTAAGAGAAAACTTTAAGTAAACACTAGAGTGAATTTTCGCTTGTGCCTAATTACCGCAAGGCAGAAGGACTAGTCTATATACACTATGACCTTTCTTGCACACTTGGTTGGTTACACACTTACTTGCTATGCATGCAGCATGGTTGTCTACTCACAGCTTTACATAAATTAAAGGAAATCACGTGCACTATTATAAAAGTGACATGTCCGACTGACATTATTTCATAAGGAGAAATTCTACGTAGCCACATTGTATATGTGATCTATGAATAATTGACGCATCATATTAATATAGACTTGGCCTCCATAAATTAGACATTAATAAATTTTTCTACTTCTACGAGTAGCAGCCAGAACAAAAGAATGCAGTTAGGAGGACAGGAAAGCAACCTATAAATACCAGTAAGGTCACTTATTTGGGGCTTGGAAATGTACTTTCTGTGTGATTTTTTAATTTTAAGTCAAGCTGTGGGCAAGTTAACAATCATTAACCAAATCTTCAAAATACCAAAATGCTACAGCAATTTTTATTTTATTAAAGTATAATGTGTACATAATAAAATACACAGAGTTTTAAGTGTAAGTTTGAGAGATTCTGACACCACCCTATCAACATCTAAAACGTTTCTCTTACTCCAGAAAGTTTCCTCATGTTTCTTTTCAGCCCACCCATAAGCAACTTATGTTTAGACCTTTATCACAGTAGCTTAGTTTGTCCAATTCTAAAGCTTCATATAAATCGAATCACGTAGTATGTACTCTATTGTGTATGACTTTCCTTCACGAGGTCTGCAAGACTCATCTCTGTTGCGTGTATCAGAAATATATTCTTTTGTTTCTGATCACTGAGTGGTATGCCATTGTATGAAAATACAATTTGTTTATCCATTCACATGTTGATGGACATTTGGGTTATCAGTTTGGGGCTATAATGAATAAAACTACTATGAACATTCATATACCAGTCCTTTTTTTAAATTATTTTTAAAAATTAATTTATTTTATATAAAATTTATTTTTGGCTGCGTTCAGTCTTTGTTGCTGCACGCGGGCTTTCTCTAGTTGTGGCGAGCGGGGGCTATTCTTCATTGTGGTGCACAGGCTTCTCATTGCGGTGGCTTCTCTTGTTGCGGAACATGGGCTCTAGGTGAGCAGGCTTCAGTAGTTGTGCCACCTGCGCTCAGTAGTTGCGGCTTGCGGGCTCTAGAGCGCAGGCTCAGTAGTTGTGGTGCACAGGCTTAGTTGCTCCGTGGCATGTGGGATCTTCCCGGGCCAGGGGTCGAACCTGTGTCCCCTGCATTGGCTGGCAGATTCTTAACCACTGCGCCACCAGGGAAGCCCTAGCACTAGATTTTTAAAAATTTTAGTCAGTGTAGTGCACGGCAGTGGTATCTCACTGTGTGGTTTCAATTGCATTTTCTTGATGAGTGGGCTATTCTTATATTAGCCATCTTGTATCTTTAATTTTGGTAAGATGTCTGTTTAAGGCTTTGCCATTTTGAAAAATTGGGTTGCTTCTCTTTTTATTATTGAGCTGTTGGAGTTTTCTGTATATTCTAGATACAAGTCCTTTACCAGAATATTTCCTCCATTCTGAATCTTGTCTTTTTATTTCCTTTAGAAGGAATGGTATCTTTTATTTGTTTATTTAATTTTTTGTTTTTTGGACACTCTGTGTGGCATGTGGGATCTTAGTTCCCTGACCAGGGATCAAACTGCATTGGAAGCATGGAGTCTTAACCACTGGACCACCAGGGAAGTCCCAGAACGGTGTCTTTTAAAAAGCAGAAGTTTAAGATTGAATTACATCACTTAATCATTTTTTTTTCCTTTCATGGTTAGTACTTTTTGTATCCTAAGAAATTTTGGCCTATCCCACGTTATAAAGATTTTCTCCTCTGTTTTAAAGGCTTTCTGTTTTGGGCTTTTGCACTGGGTACAACGTTTAAAAAATAAATCTAAGTGTTATTAGCTGAGAATTATTAGAAAGGTACGTATATAAATACTAAAACATAAGTGCTGCCTGTATTTTGAATGGAATAGTCAATAGTATGACATTTTTTTCTCACTAAAGGTCTTGTTATCCTTGTAAAGTTTCCATGAAAAAGTATTTCCGTAGAACATTAAGAAGAAATTCTGGAACTGAAAAGACCCAATCGACAGTACGATTAATACTTCAGTAACTACTGACTAGGCCAGTTACACAGCCCTGACACTGACATCTTTCCATCCTTCCTCTTTTTTAAATTTTTTTCGGTACGCGGGCCTCTCACTGCTGTGGCCTCTCCCGTTGTGGAGCACAGGCTCCGGACGCGCAGGCTCAGCGGCCATGGCTCATGGGCCCAGCCGCTCTGCGGCCTGTGGGATCTTCCCGGACTGGGGCACAAACCCGCGTCCCCTGCATCGGCAGGCGGACTGTCAACCACTGCGCCACCAGGGAAGCCCCATCCTTCCTCTTTTTAAACATTTTTTTCATCCTCATTTAACTGTTTTGTTTGTATATTTGTCCTATTAAGTTCCTTGAGGCCATAGATTATGTCCTATAGTTCTCTATAGAACATTCAACTTTTATATCTGTGCTGAGTTTGCTTCTCTGCTGTTATCTGTTATATTCGAAGCAATTTGTATGTTCAAACTATCAGACAGCTCCTGTATAAATATGTTGTGTTTTGTTAAAAGCAGCTTGTGAAATCCTAAAGTTTTCAGTTAATGATTTCATTCTATTTTATTTTTAAATGATTATGATTTAATTTCATACATTTAACAAATTTTACTGTGAAAAAGTACAAAATTACAAATTGTTGTCCAATTGTGAACATAGATTTTTCTTCAGAGAACAGGGTCACCATTAATACATGGTATAACTTTTAAATTTTACATTGAGAATCATTCTTTCCAAAAGTAGCAAAGGAAGCAGTGGATACAAATATCCCATTTTGTTAAGTTGCTTGCTCAGGCAAACATATCCTGATTGGAGGGTGAATCTTAGAAGAACTCCCGATTTGCCAGGAATTTTCTTTTTGGGTCCTGTAAGTGAAAGGCTGCAAGAGCTGAATTTCTCTTTGGAGGTAGGGGCTGAATAGGGATGCAACTTTCAGCAAAAACTAAATGGAGAGAACTTTATGCAGTGGATCAGGTACTGGATGGATAGCAGAACACAGGTATAATGCAGCGTCAGGGAAATGTATCTGGAAGGCTTTCATGTCAAGGTTTAAGCACCTTTACGAAGTGCTCTAGGCATGCTAATTCTTGGAGGTCAAAGAGTTATCTCGGATGATGCAGAAAAAACTAGTTAGAAGTTAAGGGAGTTACTTTTTCAGAAACACAGGCAGGTGTGCCCAGGTGTGCACACACATGATATTAATGATGCTTTGAGACCCTTCCTGTGTTACCATACACTGAGCTGAGGACTTTCATAAAATAGCTCTAATCCTCACAAACAACCCTGAAAGACTTATGTCATCGTCCCAGCTTAGGGACAAAGTGACTGAACCCAAGTACCTCCCAAATTCACACGTGTAGTGCAGAGCTGGGATTTGAACCTGTGTCTTCCGCGCTGGGACGAGGGTGTGATGTGTCAGCTTGGCTGGGCTGAGCAGCACCTCCAGGTGCTCTGGTGTATTTTCAGTGACTGTGGGCTACACGGGAGGTGGCAGCTGTTTGTAGAACACACTCACCTTCTTCCAGTTATTCATTCGGTGCTGCTGTGAAGGGCCCTTGCAGATGTGTTACAGTCTTTGACTAGTTAGCATTGAGTTAATCAAAAGGGAGACGAAGCTCGGTGGGAAACCTAGTCAGATGGAAGCCCTTTAGAAGAGGAGTGAGGCTCTCCCTGAAGGTGGAGATTCCCAGCTCAGCTTGTGGTGGTGGGGTTCCCACTGCTCCGATGTTTCCTTCCCAGCTACCTGCCTGAGGACTGAAAGCCTCAGCTTCTGTTCCTGGCGGGCCATCTCCCCCACTGCCTGTCCTGTGGCCTCCGGCTTCTTAGCCAGCGCCCATTCCTTTGTTATATGTGTTCTACTCACCCACTACTTTATTTCCATGATAGTATTTCTTTAAATCTTGCTCCAAATGCTTTTGAAAAAATTTTGTATGTCGCCATACACTCTTTACATGTTTATATGGGCTGATTATTCATAAGATAATTTATTTTTCATGTACAAAGTATGTCCAAGAGTGGAAGACAATGCTTTATCCCAGCTCATTTATCCCCACTTCTGGGAACCATTCAGCCTTTTCCATAGGGCTTAGGAAATATTTCTTGAAAATACTGTATGTTTTAATGGGGCCAAATATTAGAAAAAATATCAAGGATTTATCTTATGATTCAGCACTGTGAACGCTCTTGGGCTTGGCTCTAGGTTTGAAGGCTGACAGCGTGTTTTATTTCTGAGCTTCACGGATGTTTTATACTGGCTGTGAAAGCCTTTGGCACCGTGTCCTTTTCTCAGAAATCTTAATAAACAACTGGGAGCAAGTTGCACCTCATGAGCGGTTAGTACGTCCTGAATCAGCAAAAGCGCCTCTGTCTTTTCTGAAAGGCAAGCATTTGGCCACCATACAAGTTGGTGATGGTGCAGATAATTCACAGTCAGGGGTGGAGCTGGTCCTCGACGTCAGTGAGCGGCAAGGTGATCGGTGATGACTGACAGCCTCTTGAAGACGTGTGAATCTTTTGCCAATATCTTAACATTTCCAAGCTTAGTTCCATAAACAAATCCCATAATTGCGGTTTGGCTGGATATGCCTCGGTATCTAGTGGTTTCTAGAATATCTAACGTGATAATATTAATATAATTTACGTTTGTGAGAGTGCCAGGGGAGGTGGTTGGCCCAGAGTCCCTGCACAGTCCTGCCGAGTGTGCGGGGCTGCAAGGCTTCTCTGGCTCCATTTCTGGAGATGCCACCATATGCTCCCCAGGGGTGGGAACTGGCTTGTTTGCTGCTTGTTGAGGTGTTTATTCCTTGTTCAAAAAACGCTGGGCCCTGGGTTTCTTTCCTGTAATGCAGCCACGCTAGACGCAGGCATTTATCTTAGGCCTGCCGTGTCACCTGCGTGAGACGTGAGGTTCTGGGGAACTGAGGAGAACACAAAGTGCTGGCTGTTGCCATGAGCAGTGAAGCCCTTTGTCTCTGACCCGGGAGTCTTGTGTCTTCTGCCAGCTTCCAGGAGAGAGTGACAGGTTAGCTTACTGCTTCCAAGAAGGGCAAAATCTCAGACCCCTCACATTTGAGGTGTACGCGGGCCTCTCACTGCTGTGGCCTCTCCCGTTGTGGAGTACAGGCTCCAGACGCACAGGCTCAGCGGCCATGGCTCACGGGCCCAGCCGCTCCGCGGCATGTGGGATCTTCCTGGACCGGGGCACGAACCCTGTCCCCTGCATCGGCAGGCAGACTCTCAACCACTGCGCCACCAGGGGAGCCCAGACCCACATTTTTATGAAGTGATTTTCCTTTGCTGACAACCACAGTGCTGCTTTTCTGGAACAGCAGTGTTGACGATATTAAAGACCACCACAACCAGACATTTGTTAAGCACCTGCTTTCCAGGTGTGGCACATGTAGGCACTGTGCTGAAAACCTTCATGGTGGTCTGAGGTAGGTGTTTCCTTGGGCTCCGTGCAATGGAAGGGCACACAGATTAACCAAGTAAGAGTTTGCTCCTGGCGGTGTCCCCTCACCATGCTGCTGATGGTTGATACCTCCCCCCACCCCACGTCCAAGCTTTGTCCCCTGCTCTCTCCCCCACGGCATTTATCTGGATCTGGAATACTTTCTGACTCATGAATTATGTTTGTTTATTGCCTCCTCTCACCTCCAGAATCTCAGCCCCATGTTTGTCTCCTGGGCTCCCCGAGGCCCCAAGAACCATGCCCTGTGCCCGCCAGGCTCTCTGTAACACTTGCTCAATTAATGGTAACTTTCCTCTGTTGGTGAGAAAAAAATTTTTCTCTACCCTCCTAAATTCTTCTTAAGAATTCAGTGGACGTGAGACAGATGAACAGGAGAAAAACCCATTTAATTTGGTACCCGTGGGCGATCATGAACGTGATGCCTGGAGACTAACCGACAACAGGCAGCTTTTAGGTCTTTTTACGTAAAGAGACAGTACATTGGTGCGGAGTTGATGGGACAAAGCAGCTTAGGTCTGGGTGCTTAATTGGTAAGGAATTGAAGCAATGTTTGGGCTTGGGTGGTGATTAGTAAAGAGTAACAAGGTTTGTTTACACAGGCTTCTTGGTCCTGAAGTCCCTGTCTCTGGTGACAGGGATGGCTCTTCTTAGCCTCCTGGTACAGGGAGACACCTTCACCGGGAGATTTATTTCCTGGTCTCAGGGGGGACAAAGGCAGGTCAAACTGTCTCTCTTGTACTGGCTGCTTTTCAAGTAACTTTAATTTGAAATAATCAATGTGCCATGGAGGCAGATTCTGGGGCAGCCTGCCCTGGGCCCCCATGGTTGTGCAGTAGCTGCACTTTCTCTGATCTCACACCTACATCCGAGGCAGGAAGAGAAGACGACAAGACAAAGAGAAGGAGGAAGGGGAAAGGAAAGATGGAGGAAGAAGAAATGAGAAGTATCTATTTCAGGAAAAAAAAAAAAATCAGAAACACCCAGTGAACCTCTGCCCATGTCTTGTTGGCTTGAACTGAGTCTATGAAGTATTCTAACCGAGTGTCTAGTTATATTGAACAAAAGTGGGGTTTTGCCAGTAAGAAAGGAGATAATAAATATTGAGTAGGTAGCTGTTAGCATCTTCAAAAATGCTAGTATCTTTGTAACCTTCCAAAGTACCCTTTAAATAGACATAATCATTTCCTTTCTATGGATACAGAATAAAGGGGCTAAGCTGCCCAAGGTCACACTGCTGGTAAATTGGGAGCTAAGACTGAACTACAGTCTTTCTAGCTCCATCCTGTCGTTGCTCATAATGTTATACAATTGCAAATAGCCCTACAGTCCTCTGAATGAATCTAACAATGAACTGTTTTTTGAGCACTACTGCTCTAGTCTGCTCGGGCTGCTGTAACAAAATACCATAGACTGTGGTTAAGCACCAGGAGTTTATTTCTCACTGTTTGAGAGGCTGGAAGTTGATCAGGTGCCAGCATGGCTAGGTTCTGGTGAGGACCCTCTTCCTGGCCTGCAGGCGGCTGCCTTCTTGCTGAGTGCTCACATGGCTCTGGGGTGAGGTTGTCGGGGGTGGGTGGGTAGAGGGAGTTGTGGAACAGAAGCTTTTGCTCTATTCTTATAAGGGCACTAATCTCATCATGGGGACGCCACCCTCGTGACCTCACCTAAACCTAATTATCTCTCCTAATACTATCATATTAGGGGTTAGGGCTTCGACATATGGATTTGGAGGGCAGGGCGGGAGGTATACAAACATTCAGCCCATAATAACCACTCTTGATAAGATATTAAGCTAGGTACTGTGGATGGATATATCTGATGCTGTTTGACATGAAGAATTTTATACTCCCATAGATGTGGTAAGATATAATCCCAGGAAAAGATGACTACTAAATTACCCAAGAAGTCATGTTATCAGAGTTCAGAGAAACGACCACCTGGGCTGGTCTGAGAAGGCTTCAGAGAAGAGGTGGGATTTGATCTGGGCCTTGGAGAATGAGTCCATATAGAAGAATAGGGAGGGGCATTTAGGGAGCAAGAAATTGTATCTTGGTAGAAATGGTATGTCCTTTCTTAGGACAAATTCTGAGAAATAATACTGGGGAGATTAATTATATTTTTAATGCATCCGACACAGATAGAGACAGATTATTTTAATAAGCAAGCTGTTGGTACATTTACCAGTTAGGAATGTGGATGAATGTGAATTTATAGCCATCTCATCTCATTAATAAATGGAAAATTATTCGGTTGGTGAAATCAGGGGTGCAGGACCCCTTGAGGGCAGGGACCACGCTCTCTGTGTGGCAGTTAGTCTCCTTGCAGGCTGCGTGGCACATTACATTCTGGAAACTCAGTTTGCTGGGGAGCCAAGGTTGAGAGCGTCCAGCTTCAGAACCCACCACACACATACCCGCCTTTTTAGTAGCAGCTGATTTCTTAATATTTTTTTGGCTATTTTTGTAATTGCTTTGTTATATGGCAAATCCACTGCTCCAGTGGCCGTAGTTGATTGACTCGGGGTGGCCGCATGGGCCAGAAGGGGTCACCCATGGGCTGGTCTAAGGGTGCCCTGCGGTTCCTGACATCCTCCCTAGAGGTGTCCCGTCTAGCGCAGCCGTCTCAGTTCTCGGAGCTCCTGCCAAGAGGCACGAGTCCTTCAGGCTGACGGGGAAATTCCTACCTTACTGCGCACGCACAGGCAGGTGGAGGGCGTCTAGGTTTTGACACACTTAGTGGTGCTGATGTGTCGGAAGGAGGACCACATGGTGATGTATTCACTGGGCTGTCCTCCCCCACTGCCTCGTCCTATTCCCTGGCGACCTGGACGCTGTCCTAAGAACCTCCTGGTTATCCTTCAGCTCCTGCAAAGAACAGAAGTGTGCTCTGCACAGGGGCACAGTGAGCTGGGTGGTCAGACCCACAGAGACTGCAAGGGGGACTCCCCCCGCCCCTGCGAGCGCTGGGAAGTTCAGCCCCGGGCCCCCTGTAATCCTCAGCTGAGTCCTCGGTCTGGGACCCCTACCTGCTCCCCGAGGAATGGCTCTATGTCAAAGGTCTAGAGAAGAGCAGGCTCTCATTTCTGAAAATATCATCTGTGTGGCCCTTCCCCTTCCAGCATCTCAGGGAATACAGGGTGGTGCCTGCACTCCTGGTAATCATAGGGCAGGGTTATTAAAAGCTACTTTGGGGCTTCCCTGGTGGCGCAGTGGTTGAGAGTCCGCCTGCCGATGCAGGGGACACGGGTTCGTGCCCCGGTCCGGGAAGATCCCACATGCCACGGAGCGGCTGGGCCCGTGAGTCGTGGCCGCTGAGCCTGCGTGTCCGGAGCCTGTGCTCCGCAACGGGAGAGGCCACAGCAGTGAGAGGCCCGCGTACCGCAAAAAAAAAAAGAAAATCTGCAGATGCGGCTGTGAAGGTGGAGGATGACGAGAATGAGGAGCAGTGTCTTCATAGTTTCCTTAACTATGTACAGTTCCTCGGAGGATTTCAAGCCCTTTGTAGCTCTTGTTACAGTCATAGCCCCCAGATTCCAGGGAAGGAGGTAGACAAGGCAATGACTGCGGTAGAAAGGGGCCGGGGAAGGAAAATGCCAGCTTCCCGCAGCATTTTGAGGACTGACAGCCGGGGCTAAGCATCACCCCTGGCTTGCTGGCTGAGCACATTTTATTTTCTCTTTTCCCTGGAGTGTTTGCATCTGCACCATAAACCCAACTGCAGAGGGTGCTTTGGAGAACACTCTTGGGTCTGCGATCAACGGGAACATTGGGCCCTGAGGAATTTTATTAACTTAGAGGAATTACCGATTCAACTGAGATGATAGCAGGAGGGTTTTTAAAAAACACTGTGCTGCGTGCATCCTGTCCCCTGTGCCAGCACCCTCACACCTTGTCCATAGCGGACCCTCAGCACGTCCTCGAGACCAAAGTTCGTGGGTTGTTCATCTGAAAATTTAAGATGCTTTAAGACACTGGTTCTTGGCGCGCCGTGTAATCCTTTAGGAATCGCTGGTCTCTTCATATTGCGACCTGGCAAGGGGAGCTTTGGTGCCCCTCTCCCAGCCCTGAGTGCAGACGCCCCGCTGCACTTCCCTTGTTCAGAGCTCTCGTCCCAGCTCCTTTCTTGTTCTCACCATGAATTTAACGCTCTCAATAAACTTTATCTCGCCTTTTATGTGGTTGGTACTAAATCTCTTCTGCTGTCATAAGAGACACCTTTTCAGTCGCTTTTGCACCTTTTCTAATTACTCCCAGCTCTGTGGTACGGGGACCTGGCCTCTGGATCTTTCCTGAAAGTGGGTGATTCTCCTCTGCACCACGTCCTGTGACGTCATGCTGGGATGTCGCCTTAGAGAGAGCCTCAGGGCTAAACACACGTCCTTCCTGCCCCATCTCTCGGGCTCCTGTTCTCCACACACTTGGAGGCACAAAACCACTTTAGAAACAGGTTCCAGCTCGTGATGACATCTGTCTCCTTGAACCTGAACTGACGTCGCGGGGCTCTTTGCACTGCTTCCTGTCCGTGTATTTTGACAAGTCACATGGAAAGCTCTGTATCCCCATGAGGACTTCACATTCTTTGATAAGAGGGCCTGCAACTTACACTTAAGACACTTCCAGCTCCTGGTACAGTAACAAGTGCTGGGGACTCAGTCCACAGACACTGGACGGAGCGTCAGCGCTCCTGCTGCTGGCTGTGTCCCCTCTTAGGGCTTCTCTGTGTGGTTAAAGGAGACAGCTCGTCCCCCATCGACCCTGCATTCTGCAGAGGGGCAGCTGACCTGGTTGATCCAATCCAATTACCAATCGTGCTGCTCGTGACTCTACTCTAGAACTGGTTGGGTCGACTCCCGAACCTGAGGAGTTCTTTGATTCAGGACTTCATACAAGCCACTCAGGTATTTTGAGCAAGCATGAATCCATACTTTGTGATTAACTGTTTCTTTCACGGTGCTCTCCAGAATGGAGGCGATTAGAGTAATATACAAGGACAGTTAACTTTAATGTGGTCCTGGTGGTAAACACCATCCTTTCAAATTAAATTACTTGTAAACTACACAGCCAGTGATGTTTTAGGCAGCGTCGATTTTCTGACGTGTATTTTTGTTCGTTGCTCCCAGGGTCTCTATGCGGCCTGTGCTGGTCTGCAGCAAGTTATGTGGCATTTTCTTATCTCAGAGTTTATATTGAAATTCTGTACTTCACAAAGAGTATTATTGGTGAATGTCATATAACAGAAGTGCTCCGTGATCAAAGAGGTTTGTAATATATTCTTGGGGCCTTTCGTGTTCTAATATGCATTGTCGGGTTCAGCTGAGCCGGGGGGAGTGAGCTGCCGGGTGTTGGAGCAGCGGATTAGGACCGGGAGCCAAAATGAAGGTTAACAGCCGAGACTTTAAATCTCTCACTGCCGTGATGCAAGCAAGAGGCTAAGCCAGAGAAAGCACGACCCCCATCTCATTTTCCCTCATGAAGCACCGCACTGCTCGAGATCCAGGTGGGGGTCCTCCCGTTGCAGAGGGAGCCCCAGCAGGAGGCTCTGGCAGTCTTATGGACCTAGGGCTGCTGGGGAGGGGAGGGGCTGGGAGGGGAAGGTCCTGATGTTGGAGTCATTGTGGAGAAAGCATCTTCACGGCCCCCTCTCCCCTCCCGCTAGTAGGAGGTCTCCCAGAGGTGCCTGAGGAGGGTCCCTGTTGAAGGCCCCAGTGAGGAGTCTCGGAACGGAGGTGCCTGGGCTAGGAGCGCAGGCGCGCCTGAGCGCTGGATTCCCTGCGCATAATCGCCCTCCAAGAGGATGAAATACAAGGGGCGCTTCTCAAACGTGTTTAACTATGGGGTTCCTTTTTTTTTTTTTGCGGTACGCGGGCCTCTCGCTGTTGTGGCCTCTCCCGTTGCGGAGCACAGGCTCCAGACGCGCAGGCTCAGCGGCCATGGCTCACGGGCCCAGCCGCTCCGCGGCACGTGGGATCTTCCCGGACCGGGGCACGAACTCGTGTCCCCTGCATCGGCAGGCGGACTCTCAACCACTGCACCACCAGGGAAGCCCTGGGGTTCCTTTTTACACGTCCCTTGTGACTGGTATTCTGATTTCAGAATTGCCAGCCTTTCAACCTGCAGTTGTTCAGTTCAGTCTTTAAATTAGGAAACTTTTTTCGTCCCTCTAAATGCTAGGCTTCCTCGGTGACGTTTCTTTGCGTCTAGGCTACAAATGCGTGCGGCTGTGCTTTTCCTCCAGTGCTCGTGTGCTTGTCTAATGACACCTGCAGAACGCAGGCAGACCACGCCAAGGGCTTCGAGATCACCTCCCAGGAGCGGAAGGCAAGGCCAGAATTAATTGCTGCAGCAATTATTTTCCACTTTACAGACGAGAAAACTAAAACTTAAAGCAGTTAAGTAACACTTTGTCACTGATGACGTTGGGTCTAAAAGCCACAGAATCTGCTTCCAGAGGCTGAATCTTAGCTGTTATTTCTGATGAAGGTATTAGCTGAAAAGAATCATCTGTACTTGAGCAAAGGATTAATTTAGACACAACCCTACATGATATCAAATAAATCGTAGTCAAATAAGCCTACAGCGCAATCCTGATATTAACATGCTGTCCTTTCCTCTCTGGAGGAACCAGGGAAATGCCCGCTCTTCTTCTTGTCCTTTGGCCAAGGTCACTCCTGGCCACTGGCCTAGGTCATCAGAATGGCCAGCCTGTGACGTCCTGCTGCCCGTGCCTGCAGTCGCTCAGTGTTCAGCCTTGAAGCTCTTCCGTAACTTCGTTTCTAATTCTCTGGTTATTTCTGTTCTTCGACGGCTAATTCCACAATGCCAAGGTGAGACTCCCCTCCGATGCAAATGTATTTGGAGATGCTTGTTACAGAACATTTTTCTGAAGAATGCCTATGGCGGCTTCTAGTTGTCTCTTCTCTGTGCTGCTGTAGTTGAAAAGTTTAAAAATATATATACTGTTGGCTCTTCCATGTCATGTGATAATTACGAGAGACTCTATACTTGCACCCCAGAGTCGCGTGTGTCCAGGGCCTCCCTGGCTACACACACCACTCCTTACACTGCTTGGGGTTTGCAGCCATAGAAGCTATGGGGGCCATATTTTCTCAGCCAAAATTTGGAACACACGCCCCAGCCAGGATGACTGTACGTATGGGTACACAGGACATAATATTTCTTTCCCAGAAAACCTGAGGCATATGGTCTCCATATGTACAGAATCTATGGCCTCTCACACGTCTGTTTGCTGATGAATTTCTAGTCACATGAATATGTAACAATAGTAATGTGATTTTTATAGCGTCGCTGTCTGGGCCTTTCCATTTGGAAAAGATATTCATCATTTCTGTTTATGGCCAAATTACTTCTCAATTTTGTGGCCAGCCTGACATTATAAGTTATGTATCTTGGTTTTGATGTTCTTCAGTGAGTATATTTTCTTACTTCTATTTAGGGATCTGTGCTCTGTCTACGCAAAAAAAAAAAAAAAAAAAAAAAGGGGGCTGTGTGTGTTCATTTGTCCTGAAAATGTCTGTGGAGGAGGTTGCTTGATGGAGAATCAGTGTGGGGAGAGATTTCAGGGGAAGTATGTGAGGAGGAATCTTTAGAAAATACGATTAAAGTTTATGAAGTTAGTTCTCTGCTGGGGTCAACGAACACGGATATTTTGAAAGGCATAATAAATGATGAATGAAGGGAGGACGAGAAAATGGCAGAAAAATGGAAACCATAGTGGTGTAGAAGGTATTTTTTTCATCCAGGCATCCACCCTTCAGCCTGCTCCCAGGTGGCGAATGGAGAAAACAAATAAATAGATGACTTTCACCCACAGTAGAGCAAACAGCAGTGCTAGGAAGTGGAGCAAAGGCTGATGATACCTGGGGGGTTAATGAAACGTGGCTGAGTAAAGAAATAATAAGCACAGCGAGCATTTATTAATAAAAATCCTGAAAGTGGTAGCCAGTGACATTCTGGTAGACAGGATCACCTCCAAAGTAAGCAGGAGATGATACATTTGATTGGAATAACAGAAACAAGAAGCTCCTAAAAGAAAAATGATGCCTTCATAGCGGTTAAACTAAATTGGACACGATGCAGCTCGTTAAGTTGATAAGTGTAGGTATTGTGATGGGCAGGCCGTATACATTACGTTGACCTTCAGACAGACATGAAAGCCAAGCTTGAAGCACCAAAGAGTGATGGATGGCACAGGGAACCCCTTCGTATTTTTCTCTTCGTTAGGTGGTTTTAAACGAAACATAAGCGCCATTCAAAATCCTTTGGTTTTTGGCAGCACTTCTCTCGCATCTCTCTGCAGAGGAGTCTCATTTTCCCACCGGGCCACATAGGTCATTTTTTCTCCATCTCTTCCACTGTGTGCAGAGAAACAGTCACACCTTGCTTAAAACTGTTGAGGTGTTTCCCGTTATTCATTTACGGGAAAGAAACTCCTCAACACGGCCTGCCTGCCCCTTGCCTACTTCGCCCAGGGCTGTGGAGGCTACCGTAGGGTCCCGAAGTGTCATCCTCCTAGTGTCACCCTGAGCTAGTTCTGACCCCGCAGGGAAAGCTTTCTCCCTTCTCACCCTGGTGATCGCCTTCTCAACTGTCAAGTCTCGGCGCGTGTGTCACCTCCTCAGGGAGACCTTCTCTGACCCTCAGCCTAGGGTGGGTCACCCGCTGGGGACCCTTGCGGTGTTCTGAGTCTATCTTTATGGTATTCGATACAATTATGTACTTATGTCATCTTGTTTCTTCCCCACCAGACCAAGCTCTGCAAGGTCAGGGGACCATCTTCTGTGCATCTCGGAATTTTTAGTCATGGTGTTAAATGGTGTCACCTGGTGTGGAGTCTGCTGTAGAGTAGGTGTCTGCACCTGGTGGAGCGTGGTGCAGAGCTCACTGCCTGGTGTGCATCGGCTCATCTAATCCCTAGGGGGGAGGTGCTATGATTACCCACGTGGTTCAGACGAGGAAACTGAAGCATGGAGGAGATAAGCAGCTAGTAAACGTGGACAGATAGTTAAGCCCAGTCCGTCTGTCTCCACAACCTGACTCTCCTGAATTTTTAATCATGGTGCTAAACTGCAATTCGAGACAAGAAACTCCCTCCCAGACTTTCCTCCTTGATTTTATGCCCTCTTTTCCCAGGAGTGCAGCTGTAACCTGAACCCCATCTATCCATCCATCGACCCTCCCTCCCTCCCTTCTTTCCATCTATCCTCCCATCCGTCCATTCTGTCACTAAACATTTTCAAACACCCAATATATACTAGGTACCATAGTTAGCACCGCAGATACAGGGTGGAGAAATATTAGTTCCTGTCTAGATGCATTTATACATAAATATATACATTTATATAGAAATGTTTTAATCTCTATATTAATCTCTGTATGTTCATCAATGTATACCAGTCAATATCTGTCTACCTACCTATCTCTCTGCCTATCTCTCTAATCATCTATTTATATAGCATCTGAATATACCATGCATTCAGACCAGTAGCAGGAAGTCTAGTGGAAGTTTTAACAAATTATTATGGTCATCCAGCAGACAGAGGTTATTAAATGATTACCTGAAAAAGTGTGGGAGGGCAAAGCTTATGGAGGAGCTGACATCTGGATCTGGAAGGATAATAGAATAATAATGCATTTGGCAGGCCAATAAGTAGAGAAGAACACTGAAGTGGGACTCATATGGTGGGGAGCGAGGCCTGTGGAAGGGGGTTCAGTGGAGGGGCTTTGGGGTGTGGGATAGAGTGGCAGGAGACGAGGTAGGGGGTAGACTGGAGACCACATGGTGAAGGCTTTTGTAAATAGGATTTTCCTTCACAGTGAGGGGTCCACAAAGGCCTCCCTGTGGCTGATGGTCTGGAGTGGGGCTCACTGGGGGAGGGAGGTCCATTAGCCAGTAGCACCAGCTGGTCTCCAGGTCACAGAGGTGACAGAAGCCCTTCTAATCCTTCAGTTCTGCATCACAATGGTTCCATTGCTCTTCCTGGGCTGCACAGCCTGGAATGGATGACCTGTCTGTGGATGGACTCTCTTCAAGGCGTGAAAGGTTTGCTTGGCAATTCCTTTATTGACTTGAAGATGGGTTTAGTATCTAACACCTGTTAGCTGCTTTGTTGGGGATCAAAGGTGAATATTAATCATCCAGGCCTTCTAAGTCCCAGTACTTAGTAGAAAAGGGCACAGTCTCTACCTTTCTTCCTTCCTGGGGCGGTGAGCAGAGGAAAGGCTTTCACCATCAGAAGACTGCTCTCTACCACGTGCACCTGTCCTATCCCCTATGCTCTTTGTTTTATACCCAAAGCTTCTGACCCTAACGTGTGCATCCTCTGCATAGATGCAACCTGGAATCCCCTGGGCCCCTCCTTCTCCTCCAGTTCCAGGTAGCACTGGCTTTAATGCTCATGAATTCCATGGCCTGTGAGGGCCCCAAGCTCCCCACAGGACATGCAGTCAACGAGCTGTGTCCCCCTCAGCTTCCCGATACTCCTTATGGGCAGTTTCTGACCCACACTACTGCAAAGTAGACCCCAGAGCCTTCCATAGCTCCCCATCCCCAAAATAGCCCCCGTGGAGCATCTAAGCGTGAAGTGGGGTTGACTAAGAATTTGGGAGGTCACATTGCACACTGCTCGGCCCTCCATCTCCTTGACCCTTCTCTCTTCTTTCATCTTATCAAGAATTCCAACCTTTATCCTTCTCTTATGCAGAAAAAAAAAAAAAAATCAGCTGTCTCCAGTTCCTGTTCCCGGATCCAAATGACCCACTCATCACGGTGTTCCGCCAAAGGAAAGGGATTTCTTTCGAGTGGTACCCACCCTCTGTAGCAGGCAGCCATGATTCGAAAGACCAGTTCTTACTTTCTGTTCTTATGAAAGATAAGTGAAGTTTCTAAAGTGGGCCAGTGATTAGACTGTGTGCCCAGTGTATGTACATACATTTGTGTGTGTGCATCCTGGTATGTGTGTGTGTGTGTAGGCATGTAAAACATGTGTACCCACATGCATGCATCTACAACTGATGTCCCAGGGAATGTGTAAATGGGCCGAGTCTTGAAGTAGACGTGGAATTTTAGATTTCTGAGAAAGTTGCAGCGTGGCAGGAACTCGTACTGGGGGACGACTGACAAGTCAAGGATTGAGGGCGCCCCAGACGATTCACGTGTTGGAGCGGCGGCCACCTTGGTGCACACACTGAGGTGTGTGAACACCTTTGAAGCTCTTTTGCAACCAGAGGTTCGCCTCGGTGCCTCCCATCCACACACGGGGCTAAATGCCCTGGCGTCACACTCAGGATCACCCTCACCCCGTTGCCCCTCATTTTCCTCGTCTGTAAATTGGGGTGATAAGTGTCCACCTTTGAAGTGTGTGTTGAAATGTCTAGTGTAGTTTCTGGCTCGGGAGGGTCTAAAACATGTCCCCGTAGCGTGGCAGCTAAGCGCGTGGGCTCTGGCCCTGGGCTGCCTGGCTCTCTAGCTGTGTGATCCTGACTGAAGTAAGTGACCTCTCTGTGCCTCGGCCACTGCCCACCAAGTGCAGCAAAGAAGAGTCCCTGCCCCTTGGTGGCGCCGTGAGGCGTAAAGCAGCTGCCCGCGCCAGGCACTTGGACCGCCGTCTGCTATCCAGCGAGCATGGGGATTGTCACTGCCAGGGTGTTGACCCTGGGAGCAAAGTCCCGCTTCATAGAAAATTGACTTGTAGACTAGCGGCCAGACCTAGACACACTTACCCTGTGATTTTCTTTCAGTATGATGATTTTTGAGTCCTTTTTTCTGGTCACGAATAACCTCTGTGTAGTTTATTTACATAGCACCTGTCAGTTGATTCCGGGGGTGCTGAGACAAGTGAGCTATTTTAGTTCTAAAACAATATTTTTGTTCTAAGCAGTCGAGGAGGGGAGGGGAGATTTACTCTGACAGTGAGACCAGTCCGATTCCACCGGCTCACGCTGGCCACTGCCCGTTGGGACCCCTCGCTGGTCCAGCCGCGGGTGCATTTCAAGTTCAAACTCACCTGCTTTCCTGTTAATCTTAGGAAAGGCTCTCGACTGTCTCCCAGCGAAGGGGGCAGATCTGAGTCACTGTTTTCCCTGTGTTTGTGCCATTTGCAAACAAGGCAGAAGTGGATGGGGTCGTGCTTCTGCCAGAGGTGTGCATCCCAGGCACAAGCACCCGGGCTTCTTCCTTCAAGGATGAACACAGGGTCTCACTACCCATAGCCAATTTTAAGGAAGGCCACTTGTTATTTTTTTTTAATATAAATTTTATTTGTTTATTTTTGGCTACATTTGGTCTTCGTTGCTGTGCGCGGGCTTTCTCTAGTTGCGGCGAGCGGGGGCTGCTCTTCGTTAGGGTGCGTGGGCTTCTCATTGCGGTGGCTTCTCTTTTTGCAGAACATGGGCTCTAGGTGCGCGGGCTTGAGTAGTAGTGGCTCGCAGGCTCTAGAGCGCAGACTCAGTAGTTGTGGTGCACAGGCTTAGTTGCTCCGTGACATGTGGGATCTTCCCGGACCAGGGCTCAAACCCGTGTCCCCTGTATTGGCAGGCAGATTCTTAACCACTGCGCCACCAGGGAAGCCCCCTATTTTTGCTTTTGATAAAAGAATATATATTTCGGAATCTGACCTCAGATGCAGCATTATTTTAGGACTTAGGAAAAAACTGGGTGCAGACCGCACAACCTGGAGCTAGTTAAAATGGAATCTGACATACAGAGTGGAATGAAATGGCTTTTGTGAGCCTTCAGAGGAAAGAGATCTTTTCCTTTGATTATATAATTGTTTATCTGCTGCGTATGGCATAACTAGGAGTTGCTGCTCTATGACTTGGGGACAGAAATCCAATTTGACCTCCTTTTGTGCAGCACGTTCATTTGCACAGGAAGATTCAATTATTCCCTCACTTATGAGGCTATAAATGAGTTTGCTGGGCTAGTTGCTGACACTGGCACTCTCATCATTATTCAGATTAGTTTTCACTTTTCTAAACTGGTCTTCTGCCTGCTGCTCTTGGAGCCCAGCCAGCATTTTGGAAGAGGATTAAATAATCCTCCTCTCACAACTTCCTACGTGTTTTGCTATTTTGTTCTCTCCCAAGTGTCATCCTCTCCTCACACACACGTTTTCCACGGCTGAGGATTTCAGACTTCTCCGTGGCTGGTTGCTCTGTGGACGGCGGGGCTGTGGAAGGGCAGCCCCGCTGAGCTGTTGGTCCTCTGTGCAGATACTGAGCTGGGGCCCAGAGCGTTCCCACCACTGGAGAGCAGAAATCGCTGTTGACGTGCACGCGGATCCATTTGCTTTGCCGAAAGCAGAGGCAGAGAGAATCAGCGGGAATAAGTCCCGAGGACAGAAGGACAAAGTGAGGGCCCCTGGCACAGAGAGCGGGACACTCAGCCAGCTGAAGGGGGCCTCATACGTGAGTGGCTCTGAGGGCCGGCGCCTCTTTCACTCTGTTGGTGATGGACTTGCCCTAAAGCACCCAAGACTCCTTCAGAGCACCTTGCAGACCCGGGGTGGGGCAGGGGGAACGTTTCCTCTTGGGTTTTAGGTGTGGGACCTGCATAATACAAACTATACCTTCCTGCGTGTGGATCCTGGGAGAAGGGTTCCGTGTAAGGAGAATGAAGGTGGCCTTCCACACGCCTCTCCTTCCCCACGGCATAGAATCTTCTCACCTACAATTTTTCCATCTGGTTGGAGCACAACCAGGCAGATTCCAGCCCCTCAGACACCTAACGGAATCTCCAGCTATCTTGCATCCAGCTCCCTGCCAAGTCACGTGGGCCGTGAACTAGCCTTCTGTGCAGCCCCTGAGTGCGGGTGTCTTCCTGCCGCTCCCCGGCACTCGCATTTTCCGCGTCTTCAGCGGGAAAAGCTCTGCCAGGAGTGCGTCTTCGTTGCTGCTCACCCGGTCCTCGGCTCGAGCTGTGCATCCTCTCCGGGGGAGCTCCAGGGACCTCGTAGAGCCGGGTCCCTCGCATAGCCCACCAGCTGAACCGGAGTCTCTGCGGGTGATGCCCAGGCAGGCGTGTGTTCAAGACAGGTCCCAGGTGCTGCATCGTGCAGCCAGGATTCAGAACAGCCTCCCCACAGGAGGCTAACCCCTTGGCCTCGCTCATCCTAAGGATTCAAAGAGGGCGTAGGGGACTTTTGCAAATACAGACAACCCCACGCAGAAGTTGCAAAACACCGTGTAAATGTGACAACATATTTGCGAGAGCTGCCCGAGGGAGACTGCAAGAAGGGATGCACAGCTCCCCTGGAGCTGGCGGGGGGAGCCCCAGGAAACAGGCATTTGGGGAGATCAGGGCTTTCCTGGAGAGAGGCGGCCAGGCAGAGGGAGCAGGTGCTCAGGCAGGGAGTTAGGGGTTGGCAGGTGTTAGGAGACCCGCGAGGGCTGCAGGAGATGGGACGCAGCCTTGGAGGAAGAAAGTCATTGGGGGCAGGACGGCGACCAGGCTGTGCCCGGCTCAGGGCCAAGTTCAGGTCCGTGTCCTCAGACCTGGGGCCAGCAGATGCTTCGCAGCTGGTGCCAGTGGTCAGTTCCTTGTGCTAAACTCATACCCCTTGTATGATGCGGATGGAGATCCTGCCGGACTTGGGAAGATTGGGGGTGTCAGTCTGCAGCTGAGGGTCTGGACTGAGTAGGGGGTGTGGGAGAGAGGCTGGGCCAGCTTGTATCTGAAATGCGGTCGACACTTTCGTGAATGACAGGGTTTCAGGAGCGAAGGAGGATGGATCCCCCGTTCGGGGTCCGAGTAGAGAATAATGGCATCTGCAGAGGTGGGGGACAGGGAGGGTCTGTTTCTTATGTTTTTCTTTCATTTTTCTTTGAGGAAAGGAAATAAGGTCAGATTTGGGTTTGTGAAGCTTAAGTTGCCAGCAAGACCCTGAGGAGGAGGTGAGGCCAGGGGTTGGGGGATAGTTGCATGGTGGGTCTGGATGGCGGTTTGGGGCGCTGAAGTAGCTAACAAGACTGTAGATACATCAAGTAGGATAATGGTTCAAAATTCAGCGGCTGGCTTGGCCAGTTACGAGGGCGTGTGTCTTCTGTCATCAGAGTAGTTTCGATAAAGTGGAAATGGATGGGAGCAACACCCGGTTTCACAGAGCGGAGGGATGATGGAAGGTTCAAAAAATTGGAAACAGCATCCTCTGTCCGCCCTCCTCCGCCCCCCAAAGAACTTATCACAACCCTTCATCCCTCTCCTGTTCCCTTTTCCATTTTTGTTGACCTCTCATTTCTTAATTGTAACACAAGCACAACTACTGTTTATTCTCCTCTCGGACTCAAAATCTCACCCTAATCAAGGCTCTTTTCATCACTCCTAAGGTATTGTGGTATCTCCTCACCATCCTCCTGATCTCCAGTCTCACTTCATCCAGAGGAAAGTACTTTCATTTTATAAGTATGTTGCCCCCAATACTTCTGTAGTAGCCTAAGCCTGGTACCCATGGCACGTTGTAATCTGCTTGCCAACTCACTTTCCAAATTTAGGTCCTGGTGCTCACAGTATGAATCTGCACCTCACTGTTTTCTTGATCCGGGCTCTGAGTTAAGTTTGCTTAGCAAAGCCTCTGTGCCCTGCATTGTTCAGTGTTGTTCCCCCCTTGCCTTCCCAGCCCTGACATTTCCTTGAAGGTCCAGGTCAAGTCGGACCACCTCTGAGAAGCCTCTTGCCTTCCCAGCCCTGACATTTCCTTGAAGGTCCAGGTCAAGTCGGACCACCTCTGAGAAGCCTCACTTTAGCCCGTGATGATTGCCATGTGCCAATAGCTCTGTCCGCCCCAGGTGAACACAGAAGTTCTCACTTCATGTCATTTTCCATGGGCAGATCTGGTTCCACACTCCTAACGGTAGGGAACTAGGTTCTCTTTGGGGGAGAAAAGGTATATTCTGTCTATCACGTGCCCCTCTGGGAATGAACTAGCACACATATAGTAAATAGATTCCTAGTTCAAATGAGGAAGGCAGTACTTAAAAACCCTGATGTAAATTAAAAACGTGCATGGCAAATACAGGCTCAACATCTTTAAATATATTGGAGATTATATCTGTGCTGATAAACAGATTAGTTTGAAGGTAGAAGTAAAAATGTTCAACTTGTAATTTGTACTAAGGCTTGAATGTTTGTGTCCCCCCAGAACTCGTAGGCTGAAGTCCTACCCCCCACAATGCGATGGTATTTGGAGCTGGGGACTTTGGGAGGTGATTAAGTCATGAGGGTGGAGCCCTCATGAATGGGATTCGTGCCCTTATAAAAGAAGCACCAGAGAGCTCCTTTCTCCTTTCTTCTGCCTGAGGGCACAGCAAGAAGACGGTGTCTGTGAACCAAGAAGCGGGCTCTCTCCCCCGACACGAATCTGCTGGCACCTTGATGTAGGACTCCAGCCTTGGAAGTGTGAGAAATACATTTCTATCGTTTACAAGCCACCCAGTCTTTCGTATTTTGTTATAGCAGCCCCAAACATGGAGTGAATTGTCATTATTTTAACCCTTTAAAAGTCTTTAGAACAATAAGTATGGGGTAGGAATTCCCTCATGCGGGGTTTCTCAGCCGCGGCCCTGTTGACACTTGGCTGGATGTTTCATTGTGTGGGTGGTCCAGGGCACGGCAGGATGGTGAGCAGCATCCCAGGCCTCACTTAACCTGTTGCCAGTAGCAACCGCATCCATTTATGATATCCCCAGCCGTCTCCAGGCATTGGCAAATGTCCCCTGGGTGTGGGCAAAGTGGCCCCCAGTTAAGACAGGATTCTGGTCCAAAGTTTTAGACTGTGAGTGAAATTTACACCCTTGGAAGAGGTGGATTGATATCCTACTGTAGTTCCCTGGGGAGAGTGGGAAATCTGTCACTATGTGGGGACAGAAACCGGACGTGCTTTCAAGCTGCTGCCATCAAGAGCTCTGTGTCCCCTTGGGAGACACACGGGGCATGATGAAGAGCCTCGCTCAAGGGCCTCGCAGATTAAACAGCAACTTTGTTCTCAGGAGACCTTGGGACTGGGGTGAACGCACCAGGTAGTCTCATCACAGTGAGAACGTTCACGGGTCGTGCGCCCGTCAGTCTCGGTGATTCGGAGGTGAGGCGCTTCCCAGCCGCTGTGGTCCCGGCGTTGAAGTTACATTAGAGGAATGTGTCTGACTGACAGTGAACTTCTAAAGTTGGAGGGGCCCACTGGAGTTTAGCCACTTTCACTGCCCTTGATTCCAGGGCCCTGTGGCCACCCTGACATTTGCGCGATTTATTATTCAGGGACAAATGTGCGTGAGCACAGGGTGGGGATGCTCGGGTTTCGTTAAGCATACAGCTGTCTTGGACATGTGCCCAGATGCTCTGTGATGGGCGAGTCTGAAAATCAGTAACAACAGTGAAAGACAGATAGGATAACACTAATGAACTCCATAATCATCACTTGTAAAACATGTCCCAGCTTCCCAGGCTTCCCGGGGGCTTGTGTGTATTCGGCACGCCAAGGAGCCTGAGTCTGGAAATTCGGGGAAGAGTGAGCCGGAGTGGTCGTGTGGGCCCCTCGCTCGGTCGCCAGGAGCACTGCTGAGCCCCGTGCCCCGGAGAAACGAGGGGACGCCCCAGGGGAGGAGAGGCAGGCCCAGCCTCCCCGCCACCACTTGGTGATTCTCTTCCCGTGGAGGCCGCCTGACCTCTGAGCCTCTGTTTCCTCCTATCAGATTAATCAGACACCCCTGTCAGTGGTGGAGATGAGACGCACATGGAAAGTTCTTTCTCAGCTGTGCCACGCTCCCCAGACAGTGGTTGAAATGACCCCATCCACAGCTCCCTGGTCCGAGAGGAAGAGGCGGGCTGCTCTTCATGAAGGGAAGCCCTCAGTGGGACCAGGAGTGGGGTCCTTCTACCAGCCAGGAGCCCCTCAAGTGTTCTGGGAATAAGGGATGAAGTGTGGGTGCAGGAGCCTCCCCAGCTGCAGAGGGGCTGGGAGGGGGAGGTCTGGAAGGGGTGGAGAAACAGTCACCCGCCCATGTTTGCGCTGCTGCATGCGGACCAGCCAGAGCTGGTGGGAAAGTGCAGGAGGCCATGCGGGGCTGGCTGCCAGTGTGGAGCCCAAATGGGGGCTCTGCAGAAACTTCTGCAGCTCCGTGAGAGCCTTGACCCCTGGGGGCCTCTGCTTAGTGACTGCCCAGAGCTCTGCTGTCAGCAGGGCCCTCAGGCAGGAAGATGGGCCGGACAGGGAGAGCGAGGGCCATCTGGGGACCCCTGGGGACCACCGGGCGTCTCTGCAAACGTCTGTGTCTGCACGTGATGTGGCAACATCCTAGCAGTGATGGCTGCTGGCCCTCCATTTCCCCACCTCTGCAGGTCCTCCCCTCCCCATTGTATTGTGATAAAATAATAAAACATAAATTTCACCATTGTAACCATTTAAAATTTACAATGCAGTGGCATTAGTTACGTTGACACATTACCTCTAGCTGTTTCCCAAAAGCGTTTTTCACACTGCAAACAGAACCTCTAACCATGAAGCAGGGACTCCCACCCCCTCCCCCAGCCCCTGGTAACCTGAGTCCACGTCTGTCTCTGTGAATTTGCCAATTCTAGTTTTTCCTACAAGTGGAATCCTGTAATAGGACCCTCCTGCCTGGTTTCTGTCACTGAGCATATTGTTTCAAGGGTCATCCATCTTGTAGCATTTTTCAGTCCTTCGTTCCTTTTTTGTGACTGAAGAACATTCCATTGTATGGATAGAGCACGTTTTGTTTACCCGTTCGTGTGCGATGGACACTTGGGTGGTTTCCACCGTTTGGCTGCTGTGAATAATTCTGCAGCAATCAGTGGCACGCGGGGCTTTTTTTGAGTCCCTGTTGGCAGCTCTCCGTGGTCCGGTCCGTGCCTAGGGGTGAATGCTGGGTCGTTTGCTAATCATGTGGTTATTAGAGGAGCTGCTCCCACCATGGCTCCTCCAGCCTGGAGCCTACAGAAGAGAGGCTTCCGGGGCAGGTGGTCGCAGCCTCGCGGGGCAGGGCAGGGCAGGGCCCGGCTGATGACACAGTCCCCTGCGTTCCTGATCCAGTTGTCCCCTGGCAGTTCCTGGAGCGGCCTGGTGAGTGGAGCTCGGCCCGATAAGCCAACCAGACTGACTCCTCTGGACTTTAGGCCAGAGATGACAGAGACCTTTAACCAGGAGACCACAGAGGTGCCATTACCGCTCCAAGAGAGAGGCTTGCCTTGACCCTTAGTGGCTCTCAGATGTGGTCCCAGTGTCCTAATAACAAACCCCTGCGTCTTAGGAGAGCCTGGTGGGGAGCCCTGGGGGACGGTTCTTCATTCCAGGATCATCACCGTTTAAATGGTGACCTCCCTCTCTTGGACCCAACAGGACACAGGTCAGCCTGAGACTCAGGAGCAGCCTGGCTGGAGAGCCCCCGAATGGGGGTGACTGATCGGGTCACGGGGAGGGGGGACGGGACAGTGGAGGAGCCTTGAAGTGGAGACACCACAGACACAGTAAGCTGGGAGCGAGCAGTGTGGGCGACAAACGCCATGTCCTGAATGGGGTTTTCTTTCCCCAGGGGCCTCCTTGTGCACCTGTGGAGGGATTGCCTGTGCGTCCTTATTTCTCCACATATTTTTCCAGTAAATCCCATCACCCAATGCAAACTTGTGTCTCTTGTCCCTGCAGACTGAAGGAGCCTAATTAAAGCATGCACGTGCCCAGGCACACGCTCACACGTGTGTGTGCACACGCCCTCCCACGTCTGAATGTACCCGCTTGCCAGGCTGTGATGATCAGTTCTTGCCCTTCCACTCCTCAGCCCTGACGCGTACAACCTCTTGGCACCTTGCACCTGTAAATTACTTACGTACCCGTTTCATTGTCAGGTGGTAGGTTTGCACAATACAAACCGAAGGAGCAAGCATAAAATCATGCTGTAAATTGAGGCTGCAGAGGGTGCCAAACTGGTGAATAAAAACAAAACTAACAAAAATCTATCCAGGGGTTGAATTAGAAAATCTGGACAGTTGCCTTCAGTTATCTCTGGACCGTGACAGGGGATGTGTAAATAAAATGTGAATAATGGATTTGGTTATTTGTTCCAAATAACTGATAATCGAGTATTTCTTTGTCCCAAAATGCTCATGAAAACTGTATCTTTCTTCCCACTCCCTGTTAAATTTATGGCCCAGAGATTGAGGGCAGGTATTAAAATGATGCCGTAAAAGATTTCACTGGGAGTTAGGTTTGACGCCCGGCATCGCGTTCCCGTTGGCCGTGTAGGGTTCTGGCATCCCAAGACCCCGGCCTGAGACGCGGACGGTCTCAGCCACAGTGGGCTCAGAGGTCTAAGGCCGCGTGTGCTCTGGTCCATTATTTTGTTAGCTGGATTTGCAACCGAACCCAGGTTTGGCTGCTCACTGCTCATATGCCAATAATTCTAGAGGCAAGTGTCAGTAGAAAAGAAAGGTGCTTTAATCAGAAAAGCCAGCAATCTGGGGAGATGGTGGACTCGTGTCCAGAGACTAACTCCAAAGATGCTGCTCAGCCAGGACGGTTTTTAAAGAGAAAAATGGAGGGGGAAGAATCTCAGCGAATCCTTGAGGCAGGAGGTTGTGTTCTGCGTCTCCACCGCGTGCAGACTGGCTGGCTCTCTTCAGATGTTATCCTGCCCAAGTGATCTGCCTGCAGGATTCCTTAGGGGGGGCTATTGCAGGTAGAGAGCTAGTCTTCCTTCTTTTTTTTTTTTTTTTTTTGCGATACGCGGGCCTCTCACTGTTGTTGTGGGCTCTCCTGTTGCAGAGCACAGGCTCCAGACGCGCAGGCTCAGCGGCCATGGCTCACGGTCCCAGCCGCTCCGTGGCACGTGGGATCTTCCCGGACCGGGGCACGAACCCGTGTCCCCTGCATCGGCAGGCGGACTCTCAACCACTGCGCCACCAGGGAAGCCCCCTTCTTTTTATCTAGGAAAAGAATCAACAGGTTAGACAAGGCATGGCGTGCATTCAGGAGAGCGTAAGTCACGAGGTAGTTTCAATTGCTTAGTGATCACATTCCTAAAATTAGGTTCTTTTAAGGTTAGAGGGGTATAGAAATGGGCAAACAGGAAAAGGGCAAAAGAGCTGCTTTCACATTCATTGAAGTCATGCTCCTTCATCCACTGTGGGAGCCACAGTGAGGAGGGTGACGCCTGATCCCGGGTTCTGTGGTCGAGGCTGTTTTCTGCCGTTTACTAGCTGTGTGTCCTGGGCAAATACGGTCCACTCTCCCTCAGTCTCAGTTTCCACGATTTTGAACTGGGGTTAATAACACCCACTGCATGGTTATTGTGAAGATTATTCAGAAGATACAAAGAGATGCATTTCGGGACCACCAGCACTATTTTTAATGAGTTTCTGCACTCATTTCGCGCACGCCCCGAACGAGGGCAGAGGGGATTCTCGGACCCTCCGAAGTGACTGCCTTTCATGCCGGAGCTTAACTTGGGTCGTGGCCTCCTTCGGGACGCCCTTGAACCGCTAGAGAGACAGCCGCTAGCTCTCAGCACGTTCTTAAAATAATCTCCAAAAGTGTAAGGAGTGTTTTCAGGAAATGCTGCTGTGATCCCTTTTAGACATTCTCCAATATTCTTTCTATTATTGGAGCCAAACTCAGATTTCCATTCGGCCATTAGATGTAGGACTGGTGATGTTGGCCAGCCCCCGACTACCAGCCTTGCTGCTTCCCAGCAGCTTCCTGGGTAATGGGGGAAATTCAGAGGCTTTCAACTGTTCTGCATCGGGGAATTGGTCCTGCTTGATTAAGGAGTGGCTCCATTTCAGCCCACCTCTTAGCTCATTATTTGGATTGAACTAATTTTACAATAACTAGATACAGATGACATGCCTCTTTCACCCAGGCTGATTCATGGCCATTTTATTCCATTTCCGACCAGGGTGGGCGTTTCATGAAACTCAGTCCCCAGGTGTGCAATAAACAGCACAATAAACTATCCAGTGTGAAGTTTGTATCTTTTCCTATAAAAATGCGTTTGGATTTACAACAGCTGTTTTACTCTCTCCAGCTGGCCAGCTAACTCATTCCACAGCTAACTAGGCAGTGAAAGAATTTGAATCAGGTGGTTAGTTTATTCTGTTATGTGAGTATGAAGGCACTTTGGAAGAATATAAAGAGGCCATTAAAGTGTATTAAAATTCAAAAGGGTTAGATGGCTTTTCTGTTTATTCAAACGCAATAAATGGTAGATTGAGGTCATAGTTGTTTTGAACTAAACACTTCCTCTGCTATGAGCACCTTCCTTTCATATATTTGCATTTAACAAGTCACAGGGCATTAATAAAACAGCTAAGAAAAAAAAGAAAACATACATTAAACCCAGATAGCTTATTTCCCTTTTGGCCTTTTGTGTAGTGCCTACAGAATGTGTGTGTGTGTGCGTGTGTGTGTGTGTGTGTGTGAGTGAGTGTGAGCATTTCAAATCCACTTATTCTCCTGCCTGGTTGGTCAGAGTACATTACCAGAAAGTTGTTCCTTGCAGGAAAAGGTAAAATATATAGGAAGGCAGCTCTTCAGTTTAGGGGGTTAGAACTTTTTATCTTGCTTTTTTCTTTTTTTTTTTTTTGGTAGATCTGGAGAACTGGAGAGATAACGGGGGGGGGGTACAGATATCTGGTACAGATATTAGATTTCTCTCTCTCTCCATCTCTTTCTCTCTGTTGAAACTACTTAAGTTTGACAAAACTGCAAGCTCCTTGAAGGCAGGAACTATGGCCTAAACTAGTGCCGGCAGGGACTTAATAGATATTTTTCATTTCATGTTGTAGGAAGTTAGCTTTTTTTTTTTTTTAACATTCATATTCCTTAGTTCCTCTTAGTTTGGACTTTCATCATAATGTTTGCTGGTTTTAAGTGGTGTTGGCATCTCTGGTACCCATAAGGTCACAGGTGTTTAAAAAATAAAACATGACCTATTAGTAGGCATGGCTTCGAGTTAAAACGTCTCCTTCGGGACGGCACCTGGCTTTATTTTTCCAGTCCACTCGAGGGGTAGGGACTGCAGAGGGGTCTTCTCTCACTGACCTGCACTGGCGTCACCCCAGGGCTCGAGCCTTCTCTAAACGTGAAATTACACTTTTAATTCAATTTGTTCATTTAATTTGAAAGTGGACTCTACAGAGCTCAGTATTCTCAATTCCTGCTGTTGACCGATTATCCGGTTAATCCTTATGAGGCGGGAAGGAGAGGGAAATTGTTTTTCCCCATTTTTCTAACTGAACAGACATAAAACAGGAAGAGGTAAGGATTTTGGGGTGGGGGGGGCAGTTGGATCCCTTGCGGGAGCTTTGCTGTTTCCCAACCTCCCAATCCAGCCCCCTATCTGGTAGCATCGTCTTCAAAGGGGAGGGGAGAATTATACAAAACAACACTCATTTTCATTATTTAATGGAGATTTTAAGTTTTTTGAGGCAGTGGTTAAATGACTTCTCAAATATTGGGTCTATTTAGAAATAAAGGCGAAAAAATACCCAAAAGGATTATTTGCAGACTTAGAAAGACAGTCATTTTCTAATGCTAAGACATTACTGCTATTAAAATGTGAATTTTATCTAGTTTTTATTAAGCTCTTTGCAAAGGAAAAGAGGTTAGCGTGATCCCTGTTGAATTTTCAAGAGGACACCAAAAGTGATGACAAATAAATTGGAGCATAATGTTTCAAATTAAAAAGATCAACGAAGTACAATCTAAAGACAAAATATAAAACTTGGTAATGTTTTACCTTCTTTTTAAAATGACTGACAACTTCTCTGTGCATATAATAACATTGTGCATATAAAAATTAAGATAGGCTAATGCCTTAGATTTTCAAGAAACAAATGTTTGTCTTGAATTAACATGGTTTTAGCTCAGTTAATACTGAAAGTTGTCAGTGTCAGTGCTCATCTATAATAAAGTCTTTCTGTGGTTGGGAACCCGACTTGATGTGGATATCTTACAATGAGCCTTAATCTTGGTTTATTAAAGGACTAATAGCTGTAGGAGACCAGAATACACCACCCCAAATATGCCTCTTTGGTTTAAGGATTATTTTGAACTGACTTTTAAAGAAACAGCAGATAGGAGAAGCTCTGAAAACAGAGTGTAAGTTACCCTTTTATAAGGGAAATTTATATTTATAAAGGAAATCTCCACTTGTAAGGGTGTTTCCCATTCTGTACCAGAAAGAGAAGGATGTCTCTAAACCCTAAGAGACCCTGGTCCAGGCAGAAGACAGTGGCTTAAATGTGCATAACAAACCTTACCTCATTTACCATAGTTTCCTGGCCACCTTCCCAGCACTCACCTCCCCACATCCTTCTTTTGATTTAGCTGAGAAGGTCCTGAAGCCCAAGTTCTAGCCACGTCTTTGAGTTACTCTTCCCAGAGTTTCTCTTACCTGTACATGAGATATACATGTTAATAAACATCAGTTTGTTTTCTCTTGTTAATCTGTCTATGTAACAGGATCCCAGTTGAGAACCTAGGAAGAGAGAAAAAGGTTTTTCCTCCCCTACACAGGAAACCCCAGGCATAGATAGCCATGTTTTTATCTGCCATCTGCTTTCCACCTGTGCTTAGAATCTTAAAATACACCTGCTGGACTCTTGCACTAAAATGAAAAAAAATTTTTTTTTCTTGTAAGCACTTGAATTACACAAATCATGTTCATTGGAGAAAATTCAGATAAATCAACAAAATTCACTCAGAATCTCACCCACCAATCACAGAAAACCACTAAGTTTCTGGACATTTCGGGGCTTTTTAGCTCTCTTTCCAACCATCAATTCAGAAACAAAACCGGATCATGTTACAAATACTTTTCTGTACTCTGTTCTTCTCAATTAATAGGTCATAAACATCTCTCCCTACCAGTGCATGGACATTTATGTGATCATTATAAATAAAACTATTATTATTAATACACGACTTACGTTGTTTATAATTTACTCAACTAATTGCTAATTGTTGGACATTTAGGTTGCCTATAAATTTTTTTTTCTATAAACAGCATGATAAATATCCCCTGTCCATGCTCATTGTTTATTAAGCAATAATCTGCTTAGGACAGATTTCTAGAAGTGGAATTTGGGGGCCAAAGGGTTGTATATTATTAATGCCTTTGCTAAATTGCTCTCAGAAGAATCTAACAATTTGTATTCTGTATTTTCTTTTTACATTTTTGCCAATTTGATGGATAATTATAACATTGGTCTTGGTTTGTACTTTTTATTAGTGAAGAACATTTTTTCATAAATTCATTGGAGATTCTTTTATAATTAGTCTATTCTTTACATATGTTTTTATCAGGATGGTCCTCTATATTATTTATTTCTAAGAATTTAAAAAAATACATTAAACACAGTGCTCATTTGCATAGTATATCTTCGGTAGATTTTTTTCCAGTTTGCACTTTGATTTTTAACTGTATGGATTTTATGCACAGGGGTTATGCTTTTACTTTTGAATATGTTTTAGGTATTTAAGCTTTCAGTCTTTTTCTTTATAGGTTCTGCCTTTTGTGTCAGAATTAAAAAACACTTTTCCACAGAGTTATGGAAATATTTACCTATATTTTCTTCTAGGAATTGTATGGTTTTACTTTTTATGATGAAAATTTTAAACAACCTAACATAAGAAAGAATCAAAGTTTCTCCACACTGGTTCCTGATTTATTGGAAAATCAGTCCTTCCCTATTTATTGAAAGATCTGCCCCCACTTCCTGCCTTGAGTCAGCCATCTGACCAGCAAGAGGCACGCGGCCTCTGCTCCAATGTAGAGGAAAGATGCTGGCCCTTCCTCAAGAGCAAATGGCTCAAACTGGGCTTTGTCGCCCCCTTGTTCGAGGCCTCAGCATCTCAGCCTCCCGTCTGATTTGAGGCTGCTTCCCATCCAGTTTGGGAACCCCAGTTTGGATGATCTTCTGGACTCCTGGCCTCTCTTTTCTTCCCCTCTGCTTCATCATCTGGTTACTCAGGAGGAGATTTTATCATATCCTCCCTTCCTTGCTGCCCCTTTTTGAGAGTTAAACTGCTTACCACTGTGGAGAAATAACCAAGTAATCACACAAAGACAGACAAAGGAAAGCCAGGAAGCCTCACAGCAGGGATCCCCAGCCTTTGTTCCCAGCTTCCCACTGAGAACCCTAGCTCTTATTTGTACGCTTTTATCCACCAGACCCTAAAATGTTTTGATTCTGCCTTTAGGGGACACCAAGATAGAAAGGTCATGTGGCACCCTGGAGACCCTCCTGGACAGGGTGACACTCCGTGCCCTTGGCCTTTCCAACAAGGAGCCCCTCTGGGCATTTTCTCTAATTCTATCCCTTATATAGGAGCTCAGTTCCATTTATTCACTCAACAAATGTTGACTGATCCACTGTAAAGTGTCTGGAACTGATCTAGGTGTTGGAAATAGAGCAGAAAATAAGGCAAAGTTCCTGAATTCATGGAACTTACCTTTCATCGGGGATTCCTGTCATCTTCTTTGTATCACAGATGTTGATTTACACACCTGTTGTGCAGCTCTTCTCGCCTCTTCACCACCGGATTATGCCTTTCCTGAGGTCAGGCACCAGGCCTTATCCTCTGGTTTACCCATTGCATGCGGCACACACCAGAAATTCAGTGTTTCTGTTGAATTAAAATCATTGAATAATGCTGTCTTTGTTATGGATTCTCTCACTGTTCTGAAACCCAACCTGTAGCTCCAAGGGGCATTTGGGGAGAGAGTGAAATAACTCCTCGCTTCTAGTGTGAAAAAAACCCTTAAAGCGATGCCCCTCAACCTTGGCGCCACTGCCATTCGGGGCCAGATGGTTCTTAGTTGTTGGGGGACCATGCTTGTGAGTTTCAGGGTGTTTAGTAACCTTCTTGGCCTCTGTCCACTAGATTCCATTAGCGCCCGCCTCCCCCCATGTGATAACCAAAAATGTCTCCTGATGTCACTAACTTTCCCCTAGGGGACAAATTGGCTTTGGTTGAGAGCCACTCCCTTAAAGATTTGTGGTGGACTAAATACGGCCCCAAGTGCTTTGACTCGTGAGAGGGTCTACGTCCCCTGAAGTCTGGGTGGGCTCAGTGATCACTTTAACCGAAAGTATATGGCAAAGGATGCCAGGCCAGCTTCTGAGCCCAGGCCTAGAGGAGCATGGACCCTGGAGCTCTTGGAGCTCTCCGCCAACATGTAAGAAATCTGATGGCCCTGAGGCTGCCACACTGTGAGGGTCCAAGGGGTGTGGCAGGATTCTGGAAGATGTGTGTTTATGAGAGAGTCAGAGAGGGAAGGAGGGCGGGAGGGAGAGAGAGGAGAGACCACACACTGAGGAACACTAAGGCACCGTCTTGGAAGGGGACCCTCCACCCCCAGTTGCCCCAGATCCTGTGGGTCAGAGAGGCACTGCCTAGATTTGGGATAGTTTGTACGCAGCAACAGATAACTTGAGCAAAATTCTCTCTGAAGGTAAAGCAATTCAGTCATTGACTATTTCCCACATAAGCACCGCTGATTTAGTCATCAGCATAATTTCTGTAAGCAACGAGCATACAAATATTAGGAACTTTTCGTGACACTACTGTTATTCCTGATTCTAACACACGGTCTTCATATTATTCTTTATTGTCCCCTCTTTGGTTGATGGTATGAAATGGAGAACGGTTGAAGTGCTTTCTCCTTCCTATTAATATTATTTAGTTTTTAAATTCAAAAGTACTTACTCATCAGCTAATTCATTTAACAGCCTTCTAAAATATGCAAATTATATCCTTCTCAATTAGCACTTGATAAAAATAGAGTAAATTGGAAGAGAACTTTTATTTTTATTCTATTCTCATTACACACAGATATAGTTAGAGAAAAAGGTCTATTTGTTAAGGGAATTATTTTGCTCTAAGTCACTAAGTGCATATAATTAGGGAAAATGAAATATACCAAATGACAAGGAGTATGAAACTGTGGTTTTTCAAATGCTGCTTTCGTTTTTATTTTTCCTCCGAACTTGAGTAATTATGTTGTGAAACCATGTCCTATTATACTTGAGATCTCTGTGATGACCTAGCAAAATAAAGGATAAATAAATCAAGATCAAAGTCCATTTAGGACTGTTGCTTGAGTGTTGCTGAGTAAAGGAACATTACCCGGCTGTGGGACCTCAGACAGCGTCTGTGGATCTCAGTTTCTTTTCCTGGAGAACAGTGGAGTTGGTCCCTGTTGTGTATAACTTTAAAATTTTAGAATGAGATATTTTCAATTTTCAGCAAATACAAACTACATTGAAACTGGCTTCAATTATAATGAAAATAAATAGGGGAGAGAGAGAGCTTCTTACAAGGGAAAAACTCTCCCAGTTTACTTATGTACTATATTCCAGTAAGTTATTCACATTCTTCCATTTAATCTTCAAAATCCAATATTGTAGTTTTCATCATCCCTGTTTTATAAATAAAGAAATCAGCTCTGAGAAGTTAAGTAATTGGTTCAAAGGTACACAGTTAAATGGAAATCCATACTTTGAATCCTGTTTCTCTGGACTCTGAAGCTCACACTCTTTTCGACCTTCCCCTCCCCCAGGTTTCTCAGACGAGGATTTTTTTTTTTGCAATCAGCAAGGGTCAGGCAGAATGGAAATGTTGCTAACGTGACATACAGGCTGGGGTTTAGTATGGGGTGCAGTATTACAGCTCTGGGAAGCACATGTGTACAGGTCGGTTAATGTGGGAAAAGTGAGTTTGCATGTTGGTACTAGTAAGGACATCATAGCTGCTAGCAGACTGCTGGGTTCAGTGCTAGCACCGAAACTGATGGGCCGGTTAGCTTGTTTGGCGTCCTGGCCCTCTTGGGGCCTCTGAACTGAGAACCTCTCAGGCAGCTGGCGGGTTGAGCTAACAGCGAGTCTAAGGTGTGATGCCCTGGAGGCACTGTAACATCTCCTGGGAACTTTAAGAAACATGCGAGTCCTGCCATCAGTCTAATTCAGCTTTTCTGTGCTGGCGGACCAGACACTGGTGATTTTAAAATATCCATTTTCAAAAGGAAAACCATTATTTTGGGGTGAGGCGTGCTCTTCCCTTCTTTCGGTGGATGTAATCAATCAATGACTGTATTTATTGCCAGGCTTGTCTTCTCTACCTTAAGCAAGATTTGCCTAACAATTACTTCTCAACAAATATTTATTCTACAATTATTTGTCGTGTGGTAACATGGCGTTTTGATGACCTTCATCCTGTGTTTCAGTCGCATTCATGACCATTTCATCTTCAGAAACAAAGTCGCAATGCAGTTTAACCCTTCCAGGGCTGTAGGAGAACTTGCAACTAATTCACTCGTGCCGGAAATTTGCATTTGCCCCGCAAGCCGCAGGAGGGACCCTCATGCCAGCCAGCGGCTCGGCTGCCTCCCATATTCCCTGGTGTGAGTGAAGTGATCACATCTTTCCAACATTTGCTCTCAGATGAGCCTTGGCGGTTTCCTTGTCCTTTTAGATTTAGAATTAGTCATAGAAAAAATGCAGTCTAGGAAGGGCTCCTGTCCTTTCTACATTTTGCACATTTTCTTCTCTCTGCAGGAGGTGGTAGCCTACGGAGGTCCAGCTCTGGACCTTGAGACCTCCTGGGCGCTCTTGGCAGTGAGGGCAGAGGAGTGGGGTGGCCCCGTAGCCAGTCCTGATGCCACGCCCTGCCCCTCGCTCACCTCCTCGCAGGGTCCTCCTGGCTCTTTACAGACGTCAGTGTCCCTGTTTACTGGCCTCGTGCTGGTCTCGTGTTTGCATGGGTGGTTCTGATGTAGCCTTAGACTTTTAAGAAAATAGTATATCATGACCTATCTGCCTCGCCATCTCGTTCGAAGACCCGTGAAACAGGGTTCTTCACCTTTTCTGTGCCCTGGGTCTCTTTGGCTTCCTGGTGAAGTGCATGGACCCCTCCTTAGAATAATGTTTTTAAATGTACAAAACACTAAATTTACAAAGGAAACGGATTATATTAGCATGCACTATCTATTAGAAAATAAATTTGTGATATACTAACATATGTGCTTTATTGATGAATTAATTGACACCTGGCCATGCATTGGTGACTAAGGTGACTTAGAAGTAGTGATGAACGTGAATGGTATTTACAACAATTTTACGTAAAGTGAAAGTGTGATTTTATTTTTCTCTTGGTGGTAAAGGCACTGGTACCCCTCACTTCAGTAGGTTGCCTGCGTTCATAATAGAAGGAAACGCTAAATTTTAATTGGTGAGTGAAAATAAAGATGTAATTTTTTTTCCCATCAGAGGGCCCCATTGTGTTCATTCCGCAGCCTCCTGAGATATTTCTGAAAGGGAGATGGGATGCTGATGGGTGTTAGGATTTAAAAGACACTTGGAACGTGCTCTGTTGAACAAAGGAAAACAAATGCCTTTATTGCTGAGCTTTCAAGATCCTTCACATCTATTCTAGAGCTCCAAGGGGGCTGTTTTCAAATAATGGGACCAAGTGACTCTCTTTAGAGGAGCACATCATGAAGTCAGAATGCACTTTGGGAAACGCGACTCTTACAGGTGATCCCTTGGCGGGGACAGCTCGGGGTGGAAGTCCTAGTGTGGAGCAGCAGAACCCCATTGAGGGATATGGCAAGAGTGTCACCCGCCCATCAGGGGCCAAGGTCCTGCCCCTGTGAAGCTTCTCTGCAGCAGTGGACTCACTGTCACCTTCTTAGGGTGGCCGTGCTCTCATTCGGTCACCCAGGTCCCTGCAGCTGTCAAGTCTGCCCTCCAGAAATGACTTAGGATTCTTGAGGAGGTAGGAGCAAAGCTGGCCATGACCCTTCCCCCAGGGCAGATGTCACTCTGGCTGTGGCCAGTCAGCGTTTCAGGCCCTGCCCCCCACTTCATCATAACGCTCCTCTCAAAGACTCCAGTGAAGTGAAGGGCACGTCCTTCTCCTAAGGTGTGTGGACGCTTTTGAATCTTTCTTCTTTCTCAAACGCAAATACGATATTGTTTCACTTCCATAAGGGACACAAGTTAAGGGTTAAAAAGTAAATGCCATTTATTGAGCATGTCTTTCAGGCCAGGTGCTGTGCTAGGAGGTCGCGCCTGCCCAGTGTCAGTGATCTTATGCTACAGACTCTGGATAGCGTTCTCTGCGGAGGATGGTAGGTGACTGACTAACTTCTGTGGGGCTACGCCTGGTTGGTCGGTGTGGTGTGTGGTCTGAGGTTGACGGCTGCCCTCGGGATCTGGGAGTTATTTGACAGCATCCACCATTCCTTGTCTTTTCTACTTGGGGAGGGCTGGGATGCAGCGAGGGGACCAGACTGGACATTTTAAGGCATTGGGACATGCCTGTTTAGGCCTGTCTCCTTGAGAGGACCAGCTGCCATCGCCTAGAGCACATCATCTTTTACTTGGATGACCAAGAAATCATTTAAGAGTGAAATGAAAGATTCCTCACCTCCTTCCAGGACTGAGCTCAGCAATGTGAAATGGCGGGACAAGAATTGGCCAATCTCACATTTAAATGAATAAATTAGACCTTCAGTGATCGTCAGCAATTTCATGCCATAATTGACAATAAATAGCTACTTTTGAAAATACTCCTGCAGTGCACGCTCAGTCATGGCAACCTAGCACTGAGCAGGGCCACACCACTGTGTGTGTGTGCTGTGGCCTCTGGGTGGAATGCTTGTTCCAGGAACATCAGCATAAGATGTCCAGTGTCAAGCCAGTGTTCCCCAAAGTTCCACTGGTGGAACAAACCACCGTGCACACCAGGTTGTGTGTGCATAGACCTTATCTTGGATAAACGTTAAAACACGAAAGCCATGAAGAATAAGAATGTTCTTTTAGAATGTTCTTTTTTTTTTTTTTAGTTTTGAATTTATTTTATTTTTATTGCGATATAATCAACATACAGCATTTTGTAACTTTAAGATGAATACTGTTTTGATTTGGGAAATTTATGTACTGCGATATGATTACCAGTATAGCATTAGCCAACGCCTCCATGGCATTAAAATTATCATTTTTTTTTTTTTTTTTTTTTTTGCGGTACGCGGGCCTCTCACTGCTGTGGCCCCTCCGGCTGAGGAGCACAGGCTCCGGACGCGCAGGTTCAGAGGCCATGGCCCACGGGCCCAGCCACTCCGCGGCATGCGGGATCTTCCCGGAACAGGGCGCGAACCCGCGTCCCCTGCATCGGCAGGCGGACTCCCAACCACTGCGCCACCAGGGAAGCCCAAAATTATCATTTTTTTTTTTCACACACACACACTGTATTTTATTTTTACAAGAGATAAATAGACTGACACCAAGCATTGTAAATGGATGGCCACAACAAAAGCAACAACGACTGCAATTACCAAACACGAAACACACTCATACTATGTCATAATATTGACATTCAGTCCAGGAATCCTCCACTGTAACAGCTCCTTTACTTTGCAGTGAAAAGTGATTTGTATATTTTTTGCCTCTGAGTCCTTGTGGTATTTTTTTTTTTTTATTCACACAGAAAGTCACAAAAATTATAATCATTCTCATCAGTTCACTCAGTCCCATGTAAAGAGTGTTCTTAAGGCGTGTATTCTCTGTGCATGTGACCAGGGCCAGTGTCACAGGGGACATCAACGCTCTGTTCCTTACTCAGAAAAATTAGTAGTGAGGGGTTAAGCTGAGCCATCCCCCAGCCACAGAGGTATTCTGATTGTCATTGGCATCCATCTGTAAGGCTGATGGCCAGGGTTAATGTTTAGGGTTAGCATTATTTTGTAGCCGGCGGTGGTTTTATGTCTGAGAAAAGAATTGGCTATTTGAGGTCAGGTTTGGCTTTGACCTTACTGGTACTACATTCATACCCACAACCAGCCCAGATCATTGTTTAATGGTACTTCCTTTACACTTTGCAGTTGACTTCCATGCCATCACAAAGGGAATTTGAATTAACTTTTGTGTAGTCTATAATAAGTATATATAATTTCTGTTATATAGACTTCCTATATAGCTTATATAACATTTAAGGGTAGATATGTCTCAGCTAACACTCTTAAAACTAATTAGTCCTTGCTTAGGTAAAAAGCTAGGTATGAAAGTGTGGCATGTACTTAACACTTTGTTCTATGTAAATAATTAATTTCTTCAGGCTTTCAAAGACTAGGTCTTTTTTTCCCCCAAATTGGGTTAATGTGCTTTTGGCCCCAACCCTTGGGGTTTAAGTGAGCTGGAAATCTGTGGAGGTAAATCTGCCAGTGTTGCCAGGTGGCAGTGACGGAGGGAAAAACTGGGCCCACAGGTTCCCTCTGGTGGAGAGAACGTTTCTTGTGTACCCCACGCCTTCCCAGCCCAGAGCACAGCGTCGCTGTGATTTGGTGGCTCCTCTCAGCCACGGCTGCTCTGTTCCTGGAGCCAGGACATTCCTCGGTGGCAGGACCTCGCAGTTCTTGCAGGGACAAGAGCTGGGTTGCAGTCATTCCCTTCTGGCCAGCTGGGCAAGAGGTATTTCTAATTAAAAAGGTGGAACCCAGGTTTGGTGTTTTTTTCCTAAGTGCCTAAATAAGTAAGCCAGGCTGTTTATACAGAAACATTTTCATAAGAAAATGGTTTTACCCAGACTGTCTTATTCAGAGGTATCTATATCTCAGCCAAGATAAACCTGAGTTTGAGGTTTAGGATCTGAGTTTGTGTCTGCATCATATCACGTATTGTTGATTAGGAAACATTTGGCATTAAGGAATTGGGAGCAGGCAAGGAGATAGTGTTAAAATGTGTCTGATGAGATTACTTAATGGTTTCTCCAAAGTGGAAAAAGGTATTAAAAGAAAGACAGTAAAAAAAAATGGTAAGGAAGCTAGAAAGTAGCTAGATTTATTGCACGATATGCAATAGCCAATATTATTTTGAACTAAATTCCGTGTGATACCTAATGTATACAGGTCTATGAAAATACTGTGGAATAAGCCCAGGAAGGATGGATAGTGTTCCAGTAGGTCCTTCTGTAAGTAAAAACAGAGCACAGGCTTTAAATTGTCAAAGTGTGACGGGGAGCCTTTATCGAGTAAGAGTCGATAGACAGCTAAGAATCAGTCTCAGTGATTTATTCAGTGCCGCTTCTTGCCGTCATTTTGAAATTGTTAAACTGGGCATAGTTCAGAAAGCACCCCTGATGCCTTTATGGGGGATAGAGCCACATTCGTGCTCTGGGTGGGATCACCTCTGCAGGAGAACATTACATTTTCTCCTAAAGGCAAAATGCTTGTAGGTTTTTCCTCTTTCCTTTGTATTTACTTTTAAGGCTGCACTTGTCCACCTACCAGTGTTTACGAAATCCTATATTTGGGATGCTTTTTCTATAATAAAATGTTGTCATTTGTGGAAAAAAAAACCCCACGAAAGCCAGATTGTGTAAAGACAGACTTCACTTTCAAAAATTAACATTGCTATTGTTTTCTGGGGATTATATTTTCATTTTGGAAAATGCAGTCTCCTTTTCAGCCATCTCACATCCACACTACAAACTCAGTGCTTTCATATGCTCCCAGATTTTCAGTCTCCACTTACTTGTTTTGGCTTGAAGTTTGAAAATGTTGAAGCTTGAGATAAAATATCCAATTCGCAAAAAAAAACCCACCACTGGATATATACCAAATATGCAAGCTAGGTAAATTGGCATGTGTTTCATATCTAAATGTTTTCTATTGAAGATGTAGTTTCCCATATGCATCAGAAAAATGATTTGAAGCTCTTCTATTATACAGTTTTTGTTGAATGAGCTTCTTACTTCCTTCCCCCAAAGACCAGTCCTTTAAAATTGTTATTCATTTTGCAAACATTTACTTACTGAACACCAGCTGTCAGCCAAGCACTGTTTTAGGCGTTTGAATACAGACAGACGCTTAATGCAGTCCTGCCCTTGAGAACAGAGCAATGGAATAATTTCTGTGTTATCAAAGAAATAGTTTAGTCCAGATGCCTAGGAATAAAAGGAGATTAAAATACAAGATTCAATAATCTAATTATACCAAAGAGATTACCTGAGGAAAGAAACATTAAATTCTTAGAAATTATTTCATAATCTTATTTTGACCCAGATGATTGAGACTAAAGTTAGAGCAGTATTTATTGCTTATCCTTGAATGTGTGCCCAGTTATAGAATACACTTAAAAACATTTAAAGTGTGTACAAATAGAGTAGAATCAAGGCCAAAACTCTTCATTAAAACCGTGAGCTAAGACTTAGAACACGATTATGGCTTCTCGGTGTGTTTGTGTTTGTGTATTTGCTGGAGATGTGTACAAGCTTCAATAAATCTGAATTTAAGATTTAGGCTTTTATCCAGGAAATGTATTACAGAGACTCCGGAGGAAAAGCAAATTGATAATTTAATGAAAAACTGGGAAGATCCAGTGACGGCTAAGCCTAAGCTATGTGCTGCCAGAGTTTTTCTAAATTCTTCAGAGCTTACTTTAGCTTCAGGTGTTTAAAAGTCAACACTGTTTTGATTTAAAGGTTTAAACAGCTTAGAGTTTTCTAACAGAGATTTAAAGAATTTGAGGAAGGGAAGGTGAGTTAATCCTAGATGTGAATTCAGTTGAAGCACCTGATTCAATTAAAAAAAAATCATAATAGTTGGCAGAAGTTGGAAGGCATTCTATTCATGTGATCTACGTTTGATGTTTAAATTAATCTTCAAATGCTTTTCGGAGATCAAACACAAAGGTTGATGGCCGATTTACCTCGGCACCTCTGCTGAGTAAGATCTGAACGTGCACACGGCCATTGTGGTCCCGTACCAGCTCCCGCACTCATTGTGCAAATCCGCTGGGTTGTTTCTTCCTAAGTGTCAGTGCAGGGCAGTGAAACCCCAGACAGACCCTGGTTCCACGTGTTAGTGAAGGGGAGATGCAGAGCTCTGATGAATGAGATGGCACACAGCGAGACTGCAGATCTCAACAGCGAAGAGGAAACGCTCAAAGCCAGCCCTGATAAATGTCAGTTTCTCGGGGCATTTGGGACGGAGTCTGAAATACCCATTCTTGACATTTAGAGTTTAAACTTCCAGATGAGAAGGGGGCGGGGGGGGGGTGCATCCTGGAGGCTCCGGTAGTGCGACGAATGGGCAGAACTCTGGACAGAGAGGTTTGGAAAGCTGAGTCCGTCCCAGTGAAGACCCTTACAGGACAGCTGTAGAGGTGACAGTAGCGGGGAAGGGAGGGAGGGCTCTTAGAGATCATGGATCCCCTCCCTGTTCCCTCCCAGCAGACCCCGTGGGGAGCACCACTGGTCCCTGCACCACCACTGCTGGTCGCAGGTTCTTGAGCAACTCACTGCCCTTTTCAGCCTCAGAATCCTCTGCTCTACAAGGAAAACAGTCCCATGTGCCTGTCCAATGCATGGTGTTGCCATAGAGCAGAGTCATATTAAACCATTTCCAGTTAAGTAGCATATTTTAATGACTATGATATATTTTTTGGCATGTGTGTGTGTGTGAACGACCTTCCAGTCTCTTATATTTGCTTACTTTCAACCTTAATTCTCTGTTATATTTACTGTACATCTTCCCTTTTATTTCATTTTATTTTAAAAATAAGGATTGTGTATATTTCAGATGTATAACATGCTGATTTGATATACATATACATAGTAAAGTGATTACTACAGCCAAGCAATTGGCATATCTCCTCATATTACCTTTTGAGTGTGTGGTGAGAGTACCTGCCATCTACTCTCTTAGCAGATTTCCAGTATTCAATCCATATTATTAAGTGTAACTGTAGTCACCGTGCTGTACATTAGATCTCTAGACTTACCCTACATACCTGCAACTTCCTACCCTTTGACCAACGCCTCCCCATTTCCCCCACCTCCCGCCACTGGTAATCACCTTTCTACTCTCTGCTTCTAAGTATTTGGCTAAGATTATGCAGTTTTTACCTTTACGTATCTGACTCATTTCAATTCACGTGATTCCTCCAAGTTTATACGTGTTGTGACGTAGGGGAGAGTCTCCTTTTTAAAGTGGAATACTACTCCACTCTACGTTCATCTGTCAGTGGACTCTTAGATCATTTCCGTGTCTTGGCAATTGTGAACAAAGCTGCAGTGAACATAGTGCAGATATTTCTTTGAGGTGCTAATTTCATTTCATTTGGGTATATCCCCCAAAGAGGGATTGATATTTCCGTTTTTAGTTTTTTGAGGAACTTCCACACTGTCTTCCATAATGGTTGTACAATTTACAGATAAAATTTATACAGATTTTTCACTTCCTTGGTTAAATTTATTCCTAAGTATTTTATTCTTTTTCATACTCTTGTAAATAGTATTGTTTTTTTGATTTCCTTTACAGATAGATCACTGATGGTGTAAAGAAATGCAACTGATTATTGTATGTTAATTTCGTATCCTGAAACTTCACTGAATTTGTTTATTAGTTCTAACAGATTTTTTATGTGCACCCTCTTTCTTCTGACACTCATGTATTAACTAGAGGGAAAGTGAGTAGACAATAGAATAATTATAACTAAATTAACCAAAGAAAATTCCTCTTTTTTTTCCTCTGTTACTTACTTCAAGCAAAACATTTCCTGAACTGAAATATTTGAGGCAACTATGACTTCACTTTCCTCTTGCAGTTCAAATCAGAAAGGCGGCATGGGGACTTCCCTGGTGGCACAGTTGTTGGGAATCCGCCTGCCAAAGCAGGGGACACGGGTTCGATCCCTGGTCCGGGAAGATACCACAAGCCACGGAGCAACTAAGGCCGTGCACCACAACTACTGAGCCTGCGCTCTAGAGCCCGCGAACCACAACTACTGAGCCCATGTGCCACAACTACTGAAGCCTGCGTGCCTAGAGCCTGTACTCTGCAACAAGAGAAGCCACTGCAATGAGAAGCCTGTGCACTGCCACGAAGAGTAGCCCCCGCTCGCCGCAACTAGAGAAAGCCCGCGCGCAGCAACGAAGACCCAAAGCAGCCATAAATGAATGAATGAATGAATGAATGAATAAATAAATAAATAAGGCAGCATGATTTCCACACTGAACGCTCAGGATTCGTTTCTCACAGTTTGCCAGACCTGGGAATGCTGCTATCCCTCACAGTATTCGGCCTTTCACCTTTCCAAGAGGGCAAAGTTAACCTATTTTACATGATTTTGTAAGATGATAAGTAAGGTCTCCCTTGCTTAGTTGAAAGTGAAGAGCTTTCTGAGAGCCTAGTGATATGGCAATGCTGAGAACAATCGTATAGGAGACCCCTTAGTGGGCGATGGTTTTCCTGATGCTTTCATTCTGATTTCCTCTCCTAACTTGGCTGGGCTCGTGCAGGTCTAAATGCTGCGGAAGGGGAGGATGCTCTCGTGCTAAACGGCTCACTGGGTTTGTGTCGGGCAGTGATGAGAGCTGGGATCCTGCTCCAATAGCAGCGAGCATCACTGACCTGTGAGGAGGACCACATGCAGAGGAAACAGACTTGGACTGAAGTCAGTTTTGGCTCAGTCATCAGCTGTGTTCTCCCAGGATCTCTGGAGGCTGACAGGCAGGGGTCGTATTAAAATATTTAGCCACTAGTAAGGCAGGGGCATGGGGACAACCCGTCAGAAGGTAGAGATGGAGGCAGGGCCAAGTCATTTGTTCTCGGTTGTGGGAAGTTAGCAGGGCCCTGGAAACGTGCCAGGCTGGCTGGGACAATGGGAACGGGGGCCGGGAGCACAGGATAAGAGAGGGCTTGGGAAGTGGCCACTTACCAAAGAGTACAAAACTATTCCAGCATTTCAACACCTGGTGCATCTGTACAAAGATGGGCTGCCTGCCCTGCAGAAAGATGGTCAAAGTAGTGGCCTTGAGCACTCTGGCTAACCTCTGACTTTCAGTTCCTTCATCTGGGAAATAAGGGTGTTGGTAATACATACTTTGTGAAGTTGCCCTGCGGGTTAAATGAGATAATGCATGAAAAAATGCTGAGCCTAGTGCCTGGCCCGGCAAAAAGTGTTCAGTAAACGGCGGCTGTGATATGGTTCTTCGCTCTCTGCCTGTTGTGACTGATCTTTTAAAAGATTTTAAATGGAAACAGCTTGGTATAAAACAGCTTCCAGCCCTTCTCTGGAAGAGATTAGATGTTGCTGTTGAGATTTTATTTGTGCATAGATTTCTGCTTAAATTTTATGATAATCTTAAAAACATTGATAGGAGAAAAAGGAAGAATGATGCTTTAATTTGCTGTGTCATTACCACCATAACTAAATAGTAACGGGCTTAATCTGCGATTAAGTTTCTCAGATGTAGAGAAAGTCTTGACTATGCAACTTCAGAATAATTTCTTCATTCTTTTCAAGATACTGGGGCCCTCTGAATTGCAGATGTTTCTAGAGGCTTTTTTGTTATCTTGCTATGGGAAAAGGTCATTGAAATGTATAAATGAAATGAACTTGGATGAGAACAAGTCTTATGTAAGGTTTATTTAATCTGAACAAAATGCCTTGGAACACATTCAGGACACGTGCATGGGTCAGAGAAATACTATGAAATATTATGTGAATAGAATTATTTTGAATGCACAAAGGAGCTTACTAACTAAAAGAATATTTTCAAGCAAATAATTTTTTCCAGTTTTTTATTTCGTAAGATTTCCCTTTCACATATTTATTTAAATTGCTGTAGGCACTGGGTGTGTTTGTGTGTACTGAAACATATGTTCTTTTTTTATAAGCAGCTTTTTTGAAGTCTAATTCACATACTGTATAATTTATCCATCTAAAATATACAATTCAGTGGTTTCCACTATATTCACAGAGTTGTACAATCACCACAATCAATTTTTGAACATTTTCATCACCCCAAAGAGTGTTTTAATTGTCACGTATTTGTGAATTTCCAAAATTTCTCTTATTCATTTCTAATTTCATTCCAGTGTGGTCAGAGAACATAGTTTGCATGATTTCAGCCCTTTGAGTTTGGGGGAGATTGTTTTGTGGCCTAGGATTGGGTCCATCCTAGGTAAAGCTCCATGTGCTCTGGAGACAGGAGTGTGTTCAGGAATTGTTGGGTACAGTGTCTTATAGATGTGTTACGTCTACTTGGTTTACAGTGCTTCAGTCTTCAGTTTCCTTGATGAGCTTCTACCTAGCTATTCTATCCACTGTTCCATGTAATACTGGGGTGTTGAAGTCTCCAGTGACTATGATTGAATTGTTTATTTCTCCCTTCGATTCTGTCAGTCTTTGCTCCATGTATTTCGGGGGGTCTCTGCCGGGTTTCACAGCCCTGGATGAGTTGTGGGGAGGGAGCCCTGTGGTGCCGGCAGCACCGGCCAGCAGTTGTTTCCATCTTGCTGAGTTGGGTTTTAGCTCAAATGCAGACTCTGGCTGTTTTACTGAGATTTAGTAGATTTTCTTGAATGGATGTCTTTTCTATTTTCTGTATGCCCTGAGGAAAATGTGCAGAGATTTTAAATGGTTGTTTTTTTCAAAAATAAATTTCACCAGTTATAATTGTTCTGTTGGGGAAAGGTATGTGGTCCTTCTTATGCTGCTATTCCAGAAATTTCCTCCCTGTGTGTTCTTTTAGAGCATTAAAAAACAAAACAACCCACAACATGTCTATGATAAATGGGGAATTGGAGCACTAAACGGAGTGTTACTCCCAGACCCAGGATTTACCATTCTTATACAACAGTCATTGTTAAGCCACTTATATTTACTTTCCTCATTACATGGTACCATGTGTACAAAGAAACTAAAACAAATAGTCTTGGGCCTCTGCAGCTTATATAATAACACAGCTCTTTAGTAGGCATTAAATTAAATTATTTGGAGGTTCTTACTGATTGTTTACCTGAATAACCAGATATGTAAACAGGAGTTTGTCTCTCTTGTTCTCACAGACTATATTTTAGTTACACATCTACCTATACCTCAGAAAGGAACTTAGTGAACTAAATCTTGCCTCCCAGGAATTCTGAGAATTTAATGGACTATTTCATTGGCCAAGGTGTATCTGATGTCATCTGAAACGATCTGAAAAGCTAGGGAAAAAAACGAATGACACAAATGTGACTTCAGGTAACTGCCAAGGATTACGATTATATTTTAGACCAGTAATTCCTCTTTAGCTGGAAGTTTCTAAACACTAGAAAAAGGTGTTAGGTAAATTATTTAAATTTACTTATTTGTCCATTGTGATGATTGACTTATCAACTTGGTTAACATTAAATAAACAAACAAATAAACATGGAATTACTCACAGATTTCCTCATGATAGAGAACATCTGATGGTTGATTATGTAGATACGGTAAACTCTTGAACAATGTGGGGGTCAGGGGCACCAACCATCCACACAGTCAAAAATATATAAAGTCGAATATAAATTTATAGTCAGCCCTGCTGCAGTATATAAAGTTGATATACAGAAATCTGTGGTGCTTCTGTATACTAATAACAAGCTATCAGAATGAGAAATTAAGAAAACAATCCCACTTACACTGCATCAAAAAGAATAAAATACCTAGGGATAGATTTAACCAAGGAGGTAAAAGACTTGTACTCGAAAAACTCTAAGACATTGGTGACCAAAATTGAAGACAACACAAACAAATAGAAAGATATGCCATGCTCATGGATTGGAAGAATTAATAGTGTTAAAATGTCCGTACTACCCAAAGCAACATACAGATTTAATGCAATCTTTATCAAAATACCAATGGCATTTTTCACAGAACTGCTATAAATGATTCTAAAATTTGTATGGAACCACAAAAGACCCTGAATAGCCAAAGCAATTTTAAGGAAGAAAAACAAAGTTGGAGGTGTCATGCTCCCTGATTTCAAACTATACTACAAAGCTACAGTAATCAAAACTCTATGGTATAGGAACAAAAATAGATCAGTGGAACACTCAGAAATAAACCCATTCTCAGAAATAAACCATGTCAATTAATTTAGGACAAAGGAGCCAAGAATATACAGTGAGGAAAAGATAGTCTCTTCAATAAATGGTGTTGGGAAAACAGAACAGCTACATGTAAAAGAATGAAACTGGACCACTTTCTTATACCATACACAAAAATAATTTCAAAATGGATTAAAGACTTAAGTGTAAGGCCTGAAACAATAAAAATCCTAGAAGAAAACATAAGCAGTATGCTCCTTGACATCAGTCTTTGCAATGTTTTTCTGGATCTGTCTCCTCAGGCTAGGCCAACAGAAGCAAAAATAAACAAATGGGACTATATCAGTCTAAAAAGCTTTAGCAAAGTGAAGGAAACCATCAACAAAATGAAACGGCAACCTACTGATAGAAGAAGACATGTATAAATGATATATTCCCTAAGGGGTTAATAGCCAAAATATATAAAGAACTCACACAACTCAATAAAAGCAAATAATTGCATTAAAAAATGGGCAGAAAACCTGAATAGACATTTATCCAAAGAAGACATGCAGATGGCCAAAAGACACGTGAAAAGATGCTCAACACCATTAATCATCAGGGAAATGCAAATCAAAACCACAATGAGATATCACCTCATACCTGTCAGAATGTCTGTCACCAAAAAGACAACAAATAACAGGTGTGGTGAGGATGTGGGAAAAAGGAAACCCTCGTGCACTGTTGGTAGGAGTGTAAATTGGTGCAGCCACTGTGGAAAACGTATGGAGGTTCCTCAAAAAGTTAAAAATAGAACTACTGTATGATCCAGTAGTTCCACTTTAGGGTATTTATCTGAAGAAAATTAAAACACTAATTTGTTAAAACATGTGCATCCCTATGTTCATTGCAGCATTATTTACGATTGCCAAGATACGTAAGCAACCTGAGTGCCCATCAACAGATGAATGGATAATGAAAAAGTGGTATACATATAATGGAATATTACTCAGCCATAAAATAGAATAAAATCTTGCCATTTGTGATAACAGGGATGGACCTAGGGGCTATTATGCTGAGTGAAATAAGTCAGAGAACAACAAATATTGTATGATCTCACTTATATGTGGAATATAAAAAGCAAAGCGCACAAACAAAACAAAGCAGATACAGACTCATAGGTACAGAGGACAAACTGGTGGTTGCCAGAGGGGAGGGGGATGGGGGAATTGGGAAAATAGGCAAAGGGAATTAAGAAGTACAAACTTCCAGTTATAAAATAAGTAAATTATGCAGATGTAATGTACAGTATAGGTAATATAGTTAATAATATTGCAATAACTTTCTATGGTGACATGATTACTGGATTTTATGGGATGATATCTAATAATGTATATAAATGTCAAATCACTGTGTTGTACACCTGAAGCTAATATAATATTTCAACTAATACTGCAATAAAAAATTACATGTGTAAGAATAAATGGCTCTGAAAAACATTTTTAATAAAAAGATTGATTTTATCATCCTGATCTGACTTTTAAAGTTTTGGGCATGCAACTTTATTTGCACTGGGCACCCCCCCCCCATTCATTGCCCACGTTTTCTGTTATCTGTGATGCTACTGATGCATTTTTTGGTCTCATTTTTTGGGCTACTCTTCACTGTTGTAAGACTGCTTCCCCAATAAATCTCATATGCTCCCCATTTGTGTGTGCGTGTGTGTGTGTGTGTGTGTGTGTGTGTGTATATGTGTGTGTGTGTGTGTGTAAAATATTTTGTGGATATAAAAGAGTGACCCATCATAGTGACCTATCACTAACTAGCTATAGAATGTTCTCTATAAAGTGTGGTTCCTATCAATATAGGTAGTAGCTACCTTGATTTACACTCTGACTATAATTAGTCTTTGGCTTTACACAGTGCAAGTAATTATGAGTATCTTTTCACTGGCCTTTGCTCTGTGTTTTCTTTTTTCCTAAACAGTTTGTACTGTCTTTAAAATGTAAGTTGTTTCAGATCCTTGTGAAATAGGATGAATCTTATGTAGGTGAATATATATTTTCTGATGGAAAGTACACACACATTTTTAAGGAACATTTCTCCCTTTTTATAATAGTTTCTATTTTACACAGAATGAATGTATGCAAGCTGTAGTACTTGAACATCATGCAATACTTGGTTCTTCATTTTATTTACTTATTCACGTAGTATTTTCCAAGCGCCAGTTAATACTGAGCGTTTGTTGAGTATTTACTCCAAGCACCATATATTCAGCTTATATATATATTACCTCATTTATATTGGTGGTGGAATATTATTTAGGAATAAAGTAGCCCCTTTCTTGACTTGCCTGAACCTATTTAAATATGGTGATTATGGAGACTTGGTAATGACGATGGCAGAGCTATTTTGAATGCATCTTTTTTTAAAAAATATTTTATTTTTGTTTTTTATTTTTTATTGAAGTATAGCTGATTTACAATATTGTCTTAGTTTCAGGTATACAGCATAGTGATTCAGTTATATATATATTCTTCAGATTCTCTTCCCTTATAGGTTATTACAAAATATTGAGTATAGTTCTTTGTGCTATACAGTAGGTCCTTGTTAATTATCTACTTTATATATAGTAGTGGGTATATGTTAATCCTAACCTCCTAATTTATCCCTCCCCTCACCCCCCTTTTCTATTTGGTAACCACAAGTTTGTTTTCTTTGTCTGTGGGCCTCTTTCTGTTTTGGAAATAAGTTCATTTGTTTTGTTTGTTTGTTTGTTTGTTTTAGGTTCCACATATAAGCGATGTCATATGATATTTCTCTTTCTCTGTCTGGCTTACTTCATTTAGTATGATAATCTCTAGGTCCATCCATGTTGCTGCAAATGGCATTATTTTCTTCTTTTATGGCTGAGTAATATTCCATTGTGTGTGTGTGTGTGTGTGTGTGTATATGTGTATATATATATATATATACACATAAACACTACATCTTCTTTATCCATTCATCTGTCAATGGACATTTAGGTTGTTTCCATGTCTTGGCTATTGTAAATAGTGCTGCAGTGAACATTGGGGTGCATGTATCTTTTTGAATTATGGTTTTCTCAGGGTATATGCCCAGGAGTGGGATTGCAGGATCATATGGTAGCTCTATGTTTAGGTTTTTGAGGACCCTCCATACTGTTCTCCACAGTGGCTGCACCAATTCGCATTCCCACCAGCAGTGCAGGACGCTCCCTTTCCTCCACACCCTCTCCAGCAGTTACTGTTTGTAGACTTTTTGATGATGGCCCTTCCGACCAGTGTAAGGTGATACTTCGTTGTAGTTTTGATTTGCATTTCTCTAATGATTAGCAGTGTTGAGCAGCTTTTCATGTGCCTTTTGGCCATTGAATCTATTTTAAAAGTCTAGTTTAGACATTTTAAAATTCTGGATTAGACATTTCTTTTTAGTTACTTGAGGATGAAAATCCTTTGATTTCTTTTTCTGTTTCCTTTTCTTTTCTCCTCTTCCTTTCTCTTCCCTTCTTGGATGTTCCTTTGAGATATCTCCAAAAGTATATGTCAAGTAGGGGTGCATTTGGGTTTAAATTCTCTCATTATTAATGCATTGTCTTTGTCTGCAAAGTACCAAAATAAAGGGAGGTCAGACAAGACTAGCTGTTATTACTTAATGAGATTCTAAGGATTACAGAACCCTCACAAAGGCCAATTATTGTTTTTACAAGTAAAAGAGTTTATTTTCAGCCAGCAAATGTATTTTAATACTGAGGCTCTTTTTCTCAGCGAATTTGAGAAAAAAAGGTCCTTTGATTTACACTTGTATAAACTTCAGTATCAAGGTTTTATGAGTATAATTTTAAGCTTATTATTCATGCCATTCTGCCTCATTTTGGACTTGTGTTTATGGTAAGGATAATTCTAAATTAAGCCTATAATGACTGCAACTATCTACACTTAGGCCATTTAATAAAAATAAAATCACTTGCTGTGTCTCCTCTTCTTTCTCCTCTCAACTGTTGGCTTTCCTAGGTGTCCCCACTTGTAATGCACAGAAACTCCCCAGCAGAATTCATCACCTGCACCATGTCATTTGGTTTTCTCTTTTTAATACCTGTGTGTCGACAAATCCCAGACAGTTTATTAGGCTCTGAGTATGGTGTTGAGGTGGAAGAGGCAAATAACAGATGATCCAGGGATTTGTGATGCGTGTGTCATAGAGTTTCTCAAAAATGCTATCTACCCCTAAAAGCGGGTTAAAGATTGAAATAAATCCTGGCATGCGTGAGGTCATGCGGTACATCATGGAAGGTCTTGCCGAACCGTTTAATCTAATAGTGTGCTTCAGCTACCAAATACCCTGCAATTGAGGACAATAATTTGTGTTATAATAAATCTGAAATGAAAGAAGTTTTTTTTTTTTAATTAAAAAAACTTAGGTACACAAAACATCACCTTTCCAAACTCAGTGCTTCTTGAAAGATCCGTTATATTTAAAGATTTTTCAGAGCTTTCTTGGCTTTGCTTAAGGTACATGATATTTCCAAAGACCATGTGAGAACACTTAAAAGAGGCAATGTGGTAGGAAGAAATGGGTTCGGGATAGGGATTTTTACAGCAATAGAATGTGCTATAGGTGGAGAAATCCTCCTTGTGATGGCATCCAAATACCATAGCAGTGAATACGTTTTTCCTACAGTCACACCCCAAATTCCTACTTTAACTTTAAGCCAAATTCATTGGAGTTTTCTGCCTGTAGACCACTGACAGGGTCTGAAAAGCAATGAAATTTTGATTATATTAGAAAGGAAACCTATACTTGGTGGACAGAAAGGTCCATTCCTTCAATAAATATAAACACCTGCTGGCCAGGTACAATGGAAGGGGCTCTGAAGAGAGCAGTGAACAAGGTATAGTTTTTACTTTCAAGGAGTTGGATAGTCTAGTGGGTGAGATTGACCATTAAAGGAGCAATTACACCCTGTGTATAATAAATGCTACCCTGTGTTTAAGCATGGAACATATAAGAGGGACAGACTTCCTGGGGGAAGTGACTTCTGAGCTGATAAATCAGCCAAGAACATGTGGCAAGGAGCTGGAGAAAGGGTTATTCAAACAGAGGCAGTCCCGTACACAGACACCTATAGTATGGTTCTATCTGGGAAGTGATGAACGCTTAACGACGGCACACAGAATAAGGGGCTTAGGACAAGACCGCCAGTGGCACTAGCTCCTGCATGCTGGCTATTGTGCTGCATGATTTCACCCTGGGATTGCAGCAGATGAGGGTGGGTGTGGGCGTGTTAAAAGGGTCTGGCACCCCCCAGAGCAGCCACCTGGGTTTCCTAATGCTGTTGTCTCTCCTAGAGATTGAAGTCTGTTGCTTTTTTGTATTGTTTTTTAATTATTTATATATTTTTGGCTGTACTGGGGCTTCGTTGCTGCGTGCGGGCTTTCTCTAGTTGTGGCGAGCGGGGGCTACTCTTCTTTGTGGTGCACGGGCTTCTCATTGCAGTGGCTTCTCTTGTTGCGGAGCATGGGCTCTAGGCATGCGAGCTCCAGTAGTTGTGGCTCGTGGGCTCAGTAGCTGTGGCTCACGGGCTGTAGAGCATAGGCTCAGTAGTTGTGGTGCACGGACTTAGTTGCTTCATGGCATGTGGGATCTTCCCGGACCAGGGCTTGAACCAGTGTCCCCTGCCTTGGCAGGCGGATTCTTAACCACTGCGCCACCAGGGAAGCCTCAGTCTATTGCTTCTTTATACAAACACCTGACATTAAGAAGGCCCTGTATCCTGATGAATAAGAAGAGAGCACCCCTTTGCCTTAGAGACCTTATTTTAATGGAGGAAAAGGGCTTTGATTTGTTTTTTTCTTCCTGACTTTCTTTCATCTATTGTTCACAATTGTGATTCCTGTACTTTCCTATACTTTCCGTAATTTATCAGAATTTTCTGTGCATTCCTTATTTGGATAATCACCTTTGTTGTTTAAATAAAGGGCAGGAGCCTCCCACAAAGACCCACGACCGGGCTCCAAACGTGGACAGAGACCTGAGAAAGCTGGGCACTGACCAAGGGAACAAGGAAGAATTTCTAGCATCGACCCCTGGGCTTGAAAATTAGCCCCCCCAGCTTGTTAACTGAGAACTCCTTGTGGACCAGGAGTAGGTCCTTTATTGTGGACCAACACTTACTTGTTCCTGAGAGGCGTCAGAAAGAGTTCTCCGTGGCTTTGCTGGTAAAGATGTGCACTGGCCAAGACAGTAGGCTTGAAGGGAAGGCTGGGTGGAGCTGTCCAAGGTGCTCACCCTGTTGACTGCCTGGTCAGCTCTTTCTTCTTGGGCTTTGGTTCTCAACCAGCTGCCCGCTCGCCTTCACTGTTGGTCAGGACCCCCATCACACTGGTCAAGCCACTGATGTTTCTCGTTAAATTATAATCTTGACCTCCTCAGCTCTTTACTTGACTGGGCGCATTTCCTCCTACTTGGACTCTATTGCTGCATTATAAGTTCAGGAAGCCACAATGTTCTGCTGGAGCTTCCACTGAATGCCCTTGGATTTCTTTTCTAGTCAAAAGAGAACCCTGTTCAGTTGAGAACAATGAACATGTTCTCAGGTTTTTTTCACATTTAAGTGAACATATGAGAAAAGCTTCCTGGCCATTTGATTGCTTGGGGCTGAAAGGCAGCTGTCCTCATCATCATAATAATGGAAGCTGAGACAGGTCACATTTGCAAACTGTTGTCTTCTGGACCTGAATGTTTGATTCGAAGTCATAAAATACAATTTTCAGCCAGTATGTCTAGCATTTTATTCCATAGATGTGCAGGAAAGGTATCAGCTCAATCCTTAAACAATGTGAGGAATCTCAAATTGATTAAATTTTCACTTATTCTTCATGACAAATGACTTCTCTTTCGATTCCAGATGAAATTCAAACGATGTTAGCCAGTTCCAGGTAAATGTGGTCTCTTCTGTCTCATAAAAAACACGTAGACATTATGGATGGAATTAAAAGGTGAAATGAGGTCTTTAAGCAAAAACAAGCACTTTGACAATATTCCTGATTTTTCTGCCTTCTTACAAATAGATAACTTAGAAGTGTTGTGCTAGCAATTATTAGCCAAGTTTTAACCGTTCAGGAAATTAAGTGACTTTGTAGGTCTAAATTAGAAACCACCTGCAGTATAAAAATTACTGAATAAAATAGGCTACCAAATTGAGGCATGAGAGAAAATAGCTCTGCCACATTCAGAGATTTAAAATGTTTTGGAAAAAAAATGGTTTCTTGGAACCTAAACAAATGTGAAATAATGCAAAGTGTACAGAATTTTGTTTTTGTTCTTCAAACATTTCCTCCTGATTGCTTTGGGCAAATCATAAAGTGTTCATCTTTACCTTTACCCTCTCTTTTGAAATATTCTCCTTTTAGTTCAACATTTACATACTACATTTCTGGGACTTCTTGTGTTTTTGCTCTAAGTTCCCTATCTGTCTCTGACTGTGGAGTACACAGTATTTGTAGAAGCATGTACCTTGTGGATTCTGGGAAGATGGAAGTTTGAATATATCTCTAATGCCCTTCTTTCTCAACTACTCACTACTGACGACCTTTTCCAAGTCAAATAGGAGCTGGAGCTCTCAGAAGTGGTGGCCCAGCAGATGTGAGGGAGGCTCAGGCGCTGCCAAGGACCAGGCATCCCCATTTGGGCGTCATCAAGCCAAACTTGGGTCCTCTTGCCTGCCTCACAGCAAAGCCAATCTACTGACACTGGGGTAGTGATGAAGGAAAGTACAGTGTTTATTGCACGATGCGAAGCAGGAAGGATGGGCAGCTTGTGCTCAAAAGACCCAAACTCCCAGATAGCTTTCAGGGAATGTTTTTTTTGTTTGTTTGTTTGTTTTGCGGTACGCGGGCCTCTCACTGTTGTGGCCCCTCCTGTTGCGGAGCACAGGCTCGGGACGCGCAGGCTCAGCGGCCATGGCTCACGGGTCCAGCCGCTCCGCGGCATGTGGGATCTTCCCGGACCGGGGCACGAACCCGTGTCCCCTGCATCGGCAGGCGAACTCTCAACCACTGCGCCACCAGGGAAGCCCAGGCAATGGTTTTTAAAGGCAACATTTGGGGTAAGGGTTGCAGCTCATGAACTTTCTTCTGATTGGTTGGTGATGAGGTAACAGTGTGATGTTTCGAGAATCTTAATCATCAACCTTCTGGTCCCAGCCAGTCTGTGGGCTTGTGTTCAGCATATAGTCACCATCGCCCACCAGGGTGGGGGTCTTAGTTTCCACAGAACAACTCAAAGATCTGTGTCAGATGGTTATGTGTATTTCCTGAAGAGGAACTAGGACTCTGTTTTATTGCTGAACTATTGTCTAAGGTGTCATTACTTTTACTGCTTGACTGCTTTCCCTTTGTTCCTGAATTCCCTCACTTCACTTCCCTAATTAGCTTGAGTCTCCTCCTGAGAACTCAGGGAAGGCCTAGCAGAATAAAGCCTTTTTTTTTTTTTTTACAAAAAGGAAATGGGGGGCACAGAGGGATTTTTCTACCCAGAAGGCTCCATGGGGTCCTGTTAGATTTCTATTGCCCTTTTCTTTGATACTCCTCAATATTAAGGGTAACAGGGGTGGGACAAGAAAGGAAATTAAAGTTTTAGACAGAGAGATTAATCATAAACTCAGCAGGGAAACTTGGTTTTAGTGGGACTCAGTTTTACTGGGTCTGGAGATTAAAACAAAAGGAGATCACTGGAATGGGAGATTGATGGATCACGGAAAACTTTGGCTTTTGAAGCCCTGTGAACTTCCCGGAAGATGGCTAGAGCTTTCCCATGTGCTAGAATCTCTAGAGAGATTGCTGAGCGTGTGGACTAAATCTCTGTATTGATCCTTCTCTAGGATGGCGCCTGCTAAGGACGCCAGGGAGGAGAGAGTCTTCCTCTTGGTACTTAAGACAAGGACTACAGCTTGCCTGCTGGAATACTTCCAGCTGACAGGAGAAGACAGGGATTTCTGTGCGCGTGCACATGGGCACACACACACACACACGCAATTACAGGAGTGATTGCTCTGGTCTGAAGCTTCTCAACAGCTTTATCTGAACCCCAGCAAGTGGGCAAAAACAAACAAAATGACAAACAAACAGGGAAAAAGGATAGATGACAAATGAAATTACAAAAATAATTAGAACATACAAGGAGATTTATGACAGCACAAAGACTTTCAGAGCTAAAACACGATTATTAAAGAAAAACTGTTGAGAATAGAATTAGTGTGGGAAGATCAAGAGAAAGAGATATCTGAAAACTCAGAACAAAAATTACAGAGAGAGATGAAAAGGACAGATCCTGGAAATGTAACACGCAAGTAACATCAGTTGTGAAAGGACCTTCTGGAGGAAATGCAATAATTAAACAAATAAAGCAGAATATTTCCCTGAGCCAAAGTAGGACCTTAGTCTGCAGAGTGAAATGTGTTACTGGTTCAGCCGAGACTGATGAAGAGGACACGCCTGGACGTATTCTGGTTAAATTTTGATTCCCAAGGATAAAGACAAAATATTCACATTTTAAGACAGAATGAACGGGTTCCTTACAAGGGAAAAAAGAAAGTTGAGAAACTGCTCATCTGCAGCTCTGGAAGCTTATCAGATAAAATGTAAAAATTTCCAAGAAAAAGCTCCCGTTCCTAGAAGCCTATGCGCAGCAAAGATATCACCTGCCAGGGCGGAAGCAACGTACAAATATTCGGGATCCAGAGATTGTATCATCCACAAACCCCATCTGCAGACAATACTCAGAAATAGACTGTAACTGTACAATAAATGAATCACTACAGAGACTTGCATGTGGGAGAGGATTAAAAGGAGAAGGAATAGCAGAAGTGAGCAACAGATCCTGCCGTGGTCATATCCAGTTAGTTAAACTAAACGGATTACAGAGGGTAACTGGGTCCTGATGTGTTAAATAAGGATTCTGAAATAGAAGAAACAATCTGATTTTTAAAATCTAATGACAGTTGAGGAAGAAAAGCATGAAAAATATTAAATTGTATCATTAAAGTCTAGGAGTTACTGTTGGGAGTGATGGGGTAGGAATGAGAAGGAGTATTTGAAAGTTCTCATTTAGGAGAAGATGAAGTAAAAGCATTCCAAAGATTTTATCCAATACAACAGTGGGGGAAAGAACAGAAGAAGATGGGAGAGTGGAATGTTAGGTGCAGAGAAATATTTGATGGCTGGTTTTTGTGTAATACAAAACAAGTGTGTGTTTGATGATGAGTTGTATGAGAGGTTACTAGTAGGAAAGTGGCAAAAGACAGGAAAACTTTTAAAATTAATGATAGGTAATTAGGATATGAGTATTTGCATGATCAAACCAGTGGCAGAAGAAAAAGAAAAAGAGAAAACCAGAAAGTAAAGGAAATGTAAGACGGAAGGAATAAAGCCAAAATTAGAAATAAAAGAATGGGAAAATAATTCTAGGAAAAAATTGGAAACAGAAAGAAAGCAAGAGTGACTATATTAATATGAGACAAGGTGCAATTTAAAGATAAAAGGACTAAACATAGCAAAGAGGGACATTTTACAATGATAAAATACTCATTAATTAAAAAGAAATTCCTGAACTTATACACACTCATCAGTATAATAATTAAATAATAAACAAAACTTTTTTGAAACGCCACAAAAACTTGTTTAAATAGTGGAAGATTTTAATGTGCTTCTTTCAGAATCAGGTTTAGTAAGTAAAAAATAAATAAGGACAGAGGAACTGAATAAAATAAGAAACAAATTTGAATGTATAATGTAAATCTTTGGATTAAGAATATACATTTTTTTCTTATATCTGGGGAAGCATTAAAAAATTGGTCATGCACTGACCATAAGGAAAGCCTTACAAAGCAACCAAGATACTTTACAGGACACGATCCCTGATAATAATCAAATAAAACTATAAATCACTAATAAAACTGTAAAATACACTCAGATAACATGAGATCAATGGGGAAATCTAGAAAAAAATGGAAAGAACATGTCACACAAAAATATATGAGTTACAGTGAAAGTATTAACCCTACATATCTTGATTAATAAAGAGTATAGGCTAAGAACATAGGAATTTATGCTCATTTGAGAAATTATAATAGAACAAAGTTAACAAAAGAAAGTAGAAAGCAGAATGAGCAAAAACAAAAGTTGAAATATATGAGAAAAATTGTACTAAAGATAAATGAAAAGTATCTTATTTTTTGAAAAGCCAAATGAAATACATAAGCCCTCTAAGGAAAAAGATAAAAATTATACAAGATTAAGAAAGAAGGAGAGAGAAGACAAAAAAAAGGAAAGAAGGAGAAACAGAAGAAATAAAAATAATTATAGGAGAAAGCTATGTGCATTCCTTGGCAACAATTTGGAAACCTAGGGGAAATTGATGATTTTATAGTAAACAATTGATGATTTTATATTAAACAATAAATATCAACTTGAAGAGATAAGGAATTCAAATAGATTTTAGAAGATATTAGAAATGAGATTAAAATCTACTATTATGAAAGTCCCAAGAATTGATAGTTTCGTATCCAAGTTCTATATGACACTTGAAGAAAAGATAATGCCAAAGTCCCTGACACTAACCCAGATTAATATAAATATGGAAAGATTTCAGATTTGTTTTTGAAGGCTGTAAAAATTAAATACCAAAACATGTAGAGATATTACAAAGAAAACAATCTAGATCAATTTTATTTATGAATAAAGATATGAAAATTTTAAGTAAAATATGAATACATAGAATAATATATTGACCAAGTTGGGCTTATTCAGGGAACGCAAGGAAAGTTCAGTATCAGGAAATATATCAACATAGTACATCTGGTGGTACAGTGATTAAGACTTCCCACTCCCAATGCAGGGAGCCTGGGTTCAATCCTTGGTCAGGGAAGTAGATCCCACACGCATGCCACAACTAAGAGTTCATATGCTGCAACTAAGAGTTCATATGCCACAACTAAGGAGCCAGTGAGCCACAACTAAGGAACCCGCCTGCCACATCTAAGACCTGGTGCAACCAAATAAATAATAAATAAAATTTTAAAAAACTTTTAAAAAGTACAGCAAAAACTGGAGGAGAAAAACCAATATGTCACATCAGGAGGCATCAAAAGTATTTGATATAATACAATAAAGAAAATCTTTAATTTTATTGTATTGATACAATAAAAATACCGAGTAAGATACAAATAAATAGAAACTACTTACATATATTGAGATCTCTTTCCAATCAATAATAATTGTCAATAACTAAAATGTAAAATCACAGGGTGATTTCTAATCAGAGACAAAATTATTTATTTTTCAATGAATAATTGAAAATGAGTAAATAAATGCAAACATAATTGTTTGAAAGATTCTACTGAATTTCACAGGAGAAAAACAATGAAACAATGCTATACAGGTTGGAAAATAAAACATCCTCACAGTAGGACCCCTTCTGGACTGCCTGCTGTCCTGGAGGAGGTGAGGATGAATTCCACAGGTCTCATGGCATTAGTTAAGGAATAGGTTTTACTAATAAAAGGGAAAATTCAAAGTCCAGAGTTTGTAAGAGAGAGATGCATGCAGTCCCCCAGTTTCTCATCATGGAGAGCTGTGATGGGCCTGAGGCATCTCCCGGACATGGCATGAGTTCCATTCCAGTAGAGGGAATCTCCTCCTCTGTGGAACTGTTTTCCCAGGGGGTGAACCTGAGAAAGTAGCTTTGTTAGTGGAAGAATACAAAGGCCATTTGAAACCAAGCAGTCTGGGTGGGAACTGATAAGTATTCCCAGCAGTTTCTGAGAAATCCAGTTGGCTTGCCCCTGAGGATTCTGGTGAAGGTGTGGACCTTGGTGCCCATGGGCCTTACAGTGATCTCAGCCCCAGAAAGTTTCCAAACTGAGTTCTAGTGAAGCCACTCTTGCTGAGAGAAGGGAGAGACTCCAGAATGAGGAGCAGGGTCCATTTTGGACACTCCTGCTTCTTGAATAATGGAAAGAAAAAGCAAAATATTTCATTTGGCCAGAGATTTAATTTTATAAAAGGAAATTTTATAAAAGATTTAATTTTATAAAATTTAATTTTAATTTTATAACTCAGAAAGCTTGAGTTGAAGAAACAAAGGTAAGATTAACACAAAAATCAGTAGTTTCTTAACTATTAGCGATTACCAGCTAAACATGGTAACGTGAAAATTTTAATTCATGATAATAACAAAAGCTATGAAATATCTAAGAATTGCTTTAATAAGGAATCAACATGAAAAATAATTATAAAAATTTTTTTGAGGGGTGAACAAAGCGTTTTGAACAAGCACAAACATATACCTTGACCATGGATGGAAATTTTTAATTACTGAACATTGTTAATCAATTCCTCTAAAACTAATATGTACAGGTAATTAAACCCTAATGAGAGCCACATTTTTAATTAGAGAAAAGCTCCCAATGGAAGATAAATATCTGAAAATAAACAAGAAAATAATGCCAGATTTTAAAATATACTACACGGATCCAAATAGAATGTAAGTTACAGAGAACCATAAATAGATTGCAGATATATGGGAATTTAATATGTGACAAAGTTAGCATTTCAAAACAATTGTTATATATTTCCTTAATAAATGTTGCTAGCACCAATGGAAATAAAATTAAACTCTTACCTCATATACAAACCCAAAATTTCAGATGATTTCAAAACTTAAAAATAAAAACACTTAAATCTTAAGAGATAATTTAGATGACTAGGAATTGAGGACACATTTCTAAGAAAGACAGAAATCCGGAAGCTGTAAAGGAAAGGTACCACGTATAAAATGAAAATAGGCGAATGATGACAGAAAAAATTTGCAAAGCATATTTTATCGTTTTTAGAAAATACAAACAACTGAGTTATGGAGGGAAGCCATACAAATAAAATCATCGTATAGGATATAATTCTATTTGTGCATGTGTATATGTGTGCAGATGTGAGTTTATAGGGAGATGTATGAAATATGTTCGCCATATGTTAACAGTGGTCCTTTTAGAATGGTGGTCTTTTAGGTGACTTGTACGTATTTCAACTTTTATGTATCGCTTGAAAATTTTCTCATGATGGTGTTCAATTTATATGTCCATCAAGAAAGTTTTTTCATTTTGAAAAATAAAAAAAAAGAGTATTCAAGTCTTTCTGGGAAGATAATTGTGGGCATTAGACCACAGAGACCTCTGGTATTCTATATGCATGAACCTGGCTGTGGTTAAAAAAATAACCTGTCACTTCTGAAAATGCTTTCCTGTTTGAACCCTGTTATCAATATCAAATTAATTTTTAGGCAGAAGCCCTTGGTCAGGCAGCATAATGAATCTGGTAAAGCCCTGTTTCTTAGGGTTTTGACATTCCTATTTGTATCTTTTATTCTCTCCTTGCTGATGGCAACAGCATCTACTCCCCAGTCAGTGCTTGTGAATTTCCTGGGGCTTCTGTCTTGCGAATCCATGTATCACAGGACAAAGGGACAGATCTCAGGAAGGGCGTCAAAGGTACTTTATCATTCATTTTTTGGGTGTTGAAAAGCATCAGCTACCCTCCAGAAAAATTAATAACCCTTAAGAAAATAGTATTTATGTGCCTTCCCTACTTCAGTTAGGCATACGGTAGCAATTCCATCATATTCTATAACTTTAGATTATTAAGATGTGGGATGACTTTTGATCAGGTATTTCCTATCCTGAATAGAAGTGGATTTCAGTATTGTTAAGTCTTTATTGATTTTTGATCATCAGGTTTTGAAGGGAAGCTTACTGAGCTCTCAGAGGTCACATAGAAACTTGGTGAAGGATCTGGACAAAACACCTTCAACTGTTACAGGACTAATGGAGCCTGAAGGGAACTTATTCTACTTCCTGACTTTATATGTCCACAAGTTGGGTTTTGCAAATAAAATCTTTGTACCCACATACTAATTTAGATTTTTCTCTCTTCCTGCATGTACTGTGGGACCCTCAGAAAATGAAATGTCCTTAAAGTCAAATTTGGTAAGAGGGTGCCGTTTACCAGAATCTTCATTGCTAATGTTAATCTGTGCTCATGAAGTTCACAAAAATGGTTAAAACAGAGACTGAAGGAGACTTCTTTAACTCGGGATATTGTAAAGATGACCAAAACATTATTGAGATTGACTGAAACCCTACTATAGAATCAGACACACAGATATTTACTCGTTTAACCTAGGCACAATTGTAGCTGTGTGCGTGTGTGTGTGTGTGTGTGTGTGTGTGTGCACATATTTAAGACGGATGGCCTCATTTCTTAGAAAACCACTGGTGTGCAGCGAGTGTTCTAAAGAAGCTTGCACGGTGGTGGGACTCTGATGCTCATTTCCAGTCCTTCCCAACTACAAAACTAGAGGAAACCATCCATCTTCGTCCAAGACCAGTTGATTTTTCTTCATCATCTTGGCTCCATGTTGTCTGCTAATCTTTCCTTTGTCCAGAGCAGTCATATTCCTGAATAATTACTTGCTGGTATTGCATTGAATACCAGTTGGCCTGTAATTGCTTATTCCAAGAGACTGAGTCTCCATCTGTGCAGGGTGGTATCTCTCTCTGACCGGGGGCCCTTTCTTCAGCCCCGGGGCTGGGGGGGTGGAGCTCACGTGTCTCTTCTGGCTTTTGTCGGGAGGATGGCACGTGAAAAGGTTTTCTTTTACACGGAAGTTACTGAGACCCTTGATTCTCTCTGGGAACCAGGGTCAAACACCCCTTTCCACTGGCATTTGGAATTTGTGCCTAAGTATTTTAAGTCAGTTAGGTTAGAAATTCATATAGTGTTAAAAAATGCATTTCCATGACATGAAGTCTTCACAGTTCATTGTATTTCGTTACATCTGAGTTTATGTCTTTTTCTTTTCTCTGCTTGACTGTAAAATCCATTGTTGTCTTGTTCCATCTCAGTCCAGTGCTTGGTCCATGTTGGGATGCAGGACGTTTTAGTTTCTAGATGTCATCTGCTGGCAGATTTTGCCATCATTTACTTGAATGAGGGAAATCGCATTAATGAACTTATTTATATTCTCTATTCATTAATTAAAACAGTAGCTTCTGAGCATTGCAATCAAAGACTCTCATTTCAAAAATTAGGATTTCTATATTGGTGATCAGGTCCTGGATTAAAGACAGTTTTGAAAAATATATTTGGTTTTAGGAAAAACAAGGTTAGTAGATGGAAAACACACTTTAAAAACTGAAAAGTACTACTGTATAAATTAATAATATAACCATCATTTTGGGAAGAACTTAGAAGGTTGTGTATAAATTTTCTTTATCATCATCAAACCATTCTTGAATAGTAAAAACGGCAGTGGAGTGAAATATAAAGGCGTAAGAATGTTTTCTTGTTTTCTGATTCCCAACTCGGTTATCAAAATCAGTGACAACTAGAACTATTATCGCTTATTCTTCTGAATTCTCTATAGCGCAGTACCATTTGTGGAGTTTGGGTTCCAGAAAGGAAAGAAAATGGACGGTTACATGGAGACAGCTGTGTCTCATCTTATGCAGTAGTTCCATTTTCCTTAGGTTTGTGGGGAAACAAATGGATTATACCTGGTTTTCTTTCCTTTTTTTTTTTTTTTTTAAACCTAAGGGCTGAATAAAGAGAGAATTAGATAAGCCTGTTGTTTCTTTATTGCTATGACATCCTTTATGCTCAGAGTCTATAACTGTTTCTGTAAGCAGTAAACCCACATCTGGTGACCCTCTGTCAAGAAAATGTCCTGAAAAAGATGGAGAAAACAACACTTTTAATGAAAGGAGTAAAAAAAAGAAAGAGAAACAAAGAATGTTCAGGCTTCTGAAAACTGCCTTATTTTAAAAGTTTCCTCGGGACATGAGCCCTTTAAACACGGACATGGGCTGTGTGTATAGTTTCCCTTCCAGGGGAGGGGGCTGATCTTGAACTGAAAGCCTCAGGAACTTATTCCCACACCAGATAATAACATCCAACAATCCTTTTGGATGAGGCCTGGCGACCTCAGGTAGTCCTGGCTGGTGTGGCCGGGTGGTCTGGGATGGCGCAGACCCGGGATGGAGCACACGGACTGAATGTGCCGTCTGACCTGGTACCAAAAGGGCTGACTCGCTGCCTGGTGCCTTGTGCCTGAACTGATGTTTCTACTTCAGAGAGTTGATTAGATTCCCACTGTGCTCCAAAGAGAAGCCTAAGGAAGCGCTCACATCCAAGGAAGTGTTCAGGATGGGAGTGTTTCTTGCTCTTCAGTTTTCATTCTGTTGTAAGATTCGGGCAACATTTGCAGTGTTGGCTGCATTGCCCACCATCTGTGCCACTGTTTGACCCTGTCTCAACTCTTTTTTTTTTAAGATTTTTTTGATGTGGGCCATTTTTAAAGTCTTTACTGAATTTGTTACAATATTGCTTCTGTGTTATGTTTTGGCTTTTTGGCCGTGAGGCATGTGGGATCTTAGCTCCCTGACCAGGGATCGAACCTGTACCTCTGATCCCTGAGGATCAGAGGGCTCCTCAGAAGGTTAAGCCCCAACCACTGGACCTCCAGGGAAGTCCCTCAACTCCCTCTTTACCCTCTTCTTTGGTTTCTTCTCCCTGGGAAGACACAGTTTTGGAGGCACTGAGCAATGTCAGTGTTTTTATTAGGAAATGCATTGGGTGATATTTATTAACACGTGTAGGTCATCTTAACTAAGAAGAAATAATTTACGCAAGCTAAGGCGTTTTTGCAAGCCCCTCTCCAGCACACAGGACCATAGAGCATTCATTCCATGCTGAGCCTTGAGGAATACCTCTACCCCCTCCCTTTCTACTTCCTACCCTTCCCCTAATAGACAGGAATCAAACAATAGGGTAATTGAAAGGCCTGTGGGTTTTGTTTTTTAAATTCTCAACTCCCTTTATTTTTCCAAGACTGAAGTGCAAGGTCTGCTGCTCTATCCTCTACTGAACATACTTCCTCTCTTCCAACCCTCAACTTCCTTACTTAATAATAGCAGTATAGTTTTTTCCCTTTGTCATAAATAATTTACATTGGGACTTCTGGTACATGAGGAAACATAGGGAAAAAAAGGCTTGAGAAATTACCTGAAGGACATTTATAATGGGGTTTTCTTTTGAAAACACTTTGAAATTGTTAAAGAAAAAGCAGGCACTGACCGTGAGACCGCTGGTGAGGTTCAGCTCACTACTTGCTGGATGTCTTGGCCTGCCCTTCTCCACGGGAAGCAGAGATGAGACCAGGGCTGCCACACAGGAGACGTGTGATGGAAACATGTCTGAGAACAGGAGCAGGGCCTGGGAAGTAGAATCGGGAAGGGGGGAAGGCCAACGCAAGTGTGTTTCACCAAGCTGATCACTGTTGTGGACGCTTAGATTCATCTGAGGAGCCGTGTATCAATAGAAGGTGCCTCACAATGAATCTGTGTGAGCTCTGTAGGAGGTGGCCATGTATCTGCTGCCTTGTATTTGCCTCTGATCAAGTGACACATCCCTCTTTAGGGGTTGCTGTGTGCAAGAGCAGGTTCTCAGCAAACCGTACACTTTCAGAAAGCAAGACGTGTGCAGGGCAGCCGGGGCCAGGTAGGGCCACTGTCCTCAGCCTGCACCTGCTAGGAGCCAGTTACTGAAGCTATAGTTGCAGAGAAAGGTGGGCTGTAGGCCCGGGGAGGTAGACCACAGAGATGTACGATACAGTGAACTGGAGGTGATTCTCAGAAGATGACACAGCAGCCAAGGGAATCAGCAAACGGTTAAGAAAAGGCAAGCGCGTTGGGGAAAAGGAAAGGTTGCAGTTATTCACTTTACATTAAAAAAAAGAAACTTTAGAGGATAAATTACTGAAGAGTAATCTTAATTATTAATTAATTCTTATTAATCTTATAACCAATTTTTGGAAATCACTTATTCAAATGATTTCGTAGAATACAATTTTAAAGAGTAAATGTTTAAAATGACCCTATAATGAGTTAAAATGTGAAGCCTGGAGAGGGTGGATACAAGAACTCGAGCTGGAAGTGTTCATGCGGTCAGACACTCTCATATTCTAGGAGGGAATGAGGACCTATTATGTGATGAGCTTTGTATTGGGCACTTAGCCAAGCAAGATTCATTTTACATTTTCCTCCCCATGAAGAGCTCACGATGTATACAGTGACTTAAGGACACAAGGACATATTAAAATAATGACAGTAAGATGTGATAAGTGCTTTGTCAGAGATAAAGTACCATGAGCGCTCTGGAACTGGATGGGAAAGGCGTGAGTGTGGTAGTGGCCCCAGGGTTGGGGTGACATCAAGAAAGATTTCAGGGTGCGAGAAGGAAGTGATTTCTGATATCATCCCATTGTTGATCTCCGTGTTCTGGACGCTCTGACAGCATTGAAGTATCTTTCTTGCAGCAATAATGGCTGTTTTGGTTTATCCTGGCTCTCCCAGAATTGTCTGTGGAATGAAGGAGTGAATGGATGAACCAGCCATCCCCTGAACCCGTCACATTTCTGCTGGGGCACGCCGAGCCTGCTGGCCCCCTGCTGGGCAAGGCAAGCTCAGGCAGGACTCTGAGTTGGGTCTGGTTCCCCTTGCAGAGTGCAGAAGCCAAGTGTCGGGAGTGTTACCTGCAAATAGCGGTAATTTTTAACAGGCCCCAGGAATAGGGGGCCCCTGTGCTCAGGTTCTAGAGTTTATTGTGGGACAATGAGAAGCCAATGCTTGTTTAGGAAGCAGGGGGCTGGTTATAGTTAAAACCGTGAGGAGATAAATTTGTTGCTGTTCTGGACTCACTCTTTTCCCTTGTCAAAACCCACTCTCAAGAAGCTTCTAGAATATTCTTTCGTGTTAAAACGGTGAATGACTGCTAACAGTGACAATAATGAAAATACCAAAACAGCTACTAATTAAAGAGTGCCTACTGTGTTCTAAGGATTGCACTAGGAATCTTTTTTATTTCGTTTCATTTTTTAAGGTCTACTGGAGTAAGTAGAGCTTGCTATGTCCATTTTAGAGATACGCAGCTGAGGCTCTGAGAGGTTGAGTAACTTGTCCAAGGTCACACAGCTCTGCTCACTGGCATGTCTAGTTGGAATTCAATCCGTCTCCTTGGCTCATTTTTTTTTGCTCCTGCTATTTGAATTTTTATGGCAAACTGCATGAAACCATTTTGTAAAGGGAGGAGGGGCTGGCTGGCCAGGACCTTGGGGTCAGGGGGATAGAGAGACAGGAGAGCATGTGGTCCCCTCAGAAAACAGGCCATTAAGAGTCACACTCTGTCTCTGCAGATCAAGTTTGAAATCCCACTTTTTCCAGCCAAATCAATTGGGATAGAAATTAATTTTCGTAACCCCGCAACGTAGTGGGCTGGCCAAGCATGCCCTGTGAAGAGCCGTGAGTGGGAGGGTCTTGGGTTCCACTTCCGGGCGATTTGGGAGCCTTCTTACTGCATTTACTCCTATACCTCAAGGCAGAGACTGCCCTGACCTATTCCTATTTTAATCTCACGGACCCCGTCATGAACGTGTGAGAAGTCTGAGGACTCACCATCAGAAAGATTTTATCACCATCAGAAAAATCTAGAAAATTTTTGCCGGTCTGAAACAAAGATCAAAGATTTCTCTCACAGGAGCACTACTTCCCCGTGAAGAGGAAAAGTGAGAAATTACCAAGTAGATCCTCAACCAAGGGTCTGGTGGCTTTGGGCAGGTCCCCTCATGAGCCTTGAAGAGAAGGGATTGGCTTAGCATGGGCACGGCAGGAGCAGGGACTGTTTTCCTTCTGTGGGTGGCGCCTGCCGAGACTGAATCCTCCCTGACTTCTGATGGAGCCAGCTTTAGAGAGTGTCCCTTTATCTGTGAGAGAGGCAGAAGCATATGACGATGGTTTATCGCCGAACGCGCGGGTAGGGCTGAATAGCCAAGTAGCCGCAGCGAAGCTCAGGGGTCTGAGGCTGCAGGAACCCCACCTAACAGTCATGGGGCAAATAACTTGCCCCAGAATTCTATCCATTCGTTCACTAATATGATAACACCTTACACTTTCTTTTTTTTTTATATCTTTATTGGAGTATAATTGCTTTACAATGGTGTGTTAGTTTCTGCTGTATAACAAAGTGAATCAGTTATACATATACATGTATCCCCATATCTCCTCCCTCTTGCATCTCCCTCCCTCCCACCCTCCCTATCCCACCCCTCCAGGTGGTCACAAAGCACCGAGCTGATCGCCCTGTACTATGCGGCTGCTTCCCACTAGCTAGCTATTTTATGTCTGGTGGTGTATATATGTCCATGCCTCTCTCTCGCTTTGTCACAGCTTACCCTTCCCCCTCCCCATATCCTCAAGTCCATTCTCTAGTAGGTCTGTGTCTTTATTTTCAATCCAATTCAATTACATTACATTTTACCAGGATAAGAACAATTACCATGAGGTTTGCTCTCTGAGCAAATGTTGACGTGCACGATACAGTATCGTTAACTGCAGGCGGAGCTGTGGAACTTACTTACGCATCTTCATCATGCAGAATTGAGACTTTCTGCCCACTGATTAGCAAGCTCCCGTTTCTCCCTGTCTCCAGCCCCTGCCAGCCACCATTGTACTCTCTGAGTCTGCACGCTCAACTACATCAGAGTCTGTGTTGTCCTTCTGTGACTGGCCTATTTCACTTAGTGTGATATCCTCCAGGTTCACGCATGTTGTTGCATGTGCAGAATTTCCTTCCTTAAGGCTGAAGAATATTTCCCTTTATGTCCCTACCTTAAAAAGTTAAACAGCATTTCAAAATTAGATATGTAAGTTAGCGAAGTTTACAAAATAACGACGTTATTGCCTGGGAGGCCTGGGTTCAAACCCCACTTTGCTCTCCAGCCGCCAGGCTGTGACATTATGGGTTCTCTATGTGTCCCCTAAAGTGGCTGCCGTGAAGCCACCTCTCTCGGGGGAGTGAGGACAAACTGGAATGTTTGTCCTCACATGTTCTGGAATGTCCTCTGTTCTGGAATGTTCCACTGGTGGCGGATGGCAGCTAGCCCTTTCATTATAATTGCACTCATCTTCCACCACCAAAGAACAAGATCACAGTATGATACTGTCAGCGAATCTGCTCTGTAAACTCAGAATGTGGGAGGAAGACCATCCCCGCGGTGTGTCGTCTGGCAGGGGTGAGAAACCCCCTCTGTGGAACCAGTCTTGTGTCACGACTCTGTTCTCCCATCAGCATTGTTCTGTGGGTCTGAACTGCAGCACGTTTGTCTCTTGGATTCATTTTAAATAAATTAATAATCAGAATCGACTCCCTTCCCCTGGCATGCAGTTGTAGACACAGCCTGCTCCACCTTTGATCTAACTTAATGTACATCTGTTTGTTGTTGATTAATTCCTGAGTTTCCATCTCATCTGTCTTCCTTTTGGTTTTCCCTCCTGTGTATTTGCAAAGCTGAAGATAAATGTAGTAACTGGCCTTCTGTCTCCTGCCGCACAGTTTATGTGTTGTAGACCTACAAAGGTTTAAAGATGCATTTTTCCTTGAAATATGAAACATTAAATGCATCTGTTAGATGGTTTTATTAGGAAGGCTATCCCAACTCAGGTGTCATTGGCCATGGAATAAATAGCATCTACGTATCAAGAAACAGAAAAGTCAGAAAGCTTCCTTTTGACTTTGTCTGCTGGAGTATAAACATGGTGGGCGTGGGCAACCTTGTCTGAAAACTCTACCTGCCATGGAACTGGTTTCATGTTGGTGTTAAATACAGGTTCATGGAGCTTGAGGTGTGTTATTCTTAGAAAGTTGTGGAGGGAAATTCTGGAATTCAAATGTAGACTGTTCTACCCAATGGTTTTGAATGAAACAATTACCATAAATTCTGACCCATGGCTCCTAAATACAGTGGTGTCTTGTAATGCCTGAAAATAAACATTTGGTTTTTCTTCTTGTATCCTGGTTGAAAATGATAAGATTCTTTCCAGTTGCTTCTTTGTTCTAACAGTGCCTAAAATATGTTCTAGCTACACCCCCATTACTAAACATCTATCTTTAGGTGAAAAAGAAATGCATGTCGGGGGTGCCGGGAGGCGGCCCCTCGGGCCTTTCCTCTCTCATCAGGCTGCTGCGGGCGGTTTTCTGCTCTTTCACAGGAACGTGAGCCGTTCAGCACAGAGGCCACGTGAGTGTGCGTGGCTTAGTGCAAATCCACCGCCCCGTAATAAACATAACCCAGCGCGTCTTCCTGAAGTGTCACCGGGAGTGTGAGGGGTGGCACCGAGCAAGATGTAGGTCTCAGAAGCCCTCATTTCAAGAGCCCTGATTAAGGTTTAAACCTTGTCAACCGGTCAGTGCTCAGAACCGGGACTGACCACAGCAAGACCCGAGACAAAGGGCTGTTCAGAACAGAACGGAAGGGCAGGAAGCACTGTGTTTTGGAATAGATGGACGTGCAAAGGCAGGCATTCAAACCTTCCGCCTAGAAAACACTGAAGGACTAAAGGAACAGCAACATAGGGTGAGGATGCACTGACGCGGAATGTAGAGAAGGTTCCAGCCGCGGGCTCAGAACTCGGCATCCTTCTCATGTCGGGCAGACAGGCCAGCCAGGGAGAGGACGCCAGGCCTGAGGCACAGGTGCCTCCCGGGAAGGCAAGTCTGGCACGTCACGGCCAGGGAAGCCCCTGGAGGGGCAGGCTGGGGGCCCTGCCCCTGCTCTACTGGGCGCATTAGCTTAGTCTTTCTTTGCTGCTGTGCGGGGCTGGGAAAGCAAAGTCAGACCCGGTCAAACATTATGCAGGCAGGGTTTTGTCAGGTGCCATTCCTTACTGATCTGGGCTCTCCCCAACATGGAAGAACTCTTTCCCGAATAAGGGAGCTGCTCTAATTCAGAACGGGGAAGGCAGGTGCCTTTGCTCTGTGGGCCCAGAGCGACTGGTGCAAGCAGGTGGCCCGGGTGGGCCCCGTAAGTGGATATTCCTTAAATATTTGCTCAATAGTGGACAGCTGTCTCCTTTCTTACGCAAAAAATTTGTATGTTCCTCTTTTCGTAGTCAAAATAAGAGATTCACTATATCGGCCTGAACATAGAGCTTTAACCTCATTAAAATTGCCCATCATTTCATATTTTTCCTTTCACTTCTAGCTGCCTTATGCTGGCTTTTCACACTTATGAAGGCTAGAAGCATCTTAAGTAGATGCAGTGACCTAGCAGTTCAGGTGGTCTAGAGAAGAACTGACCAATGTAACTGGCTTGGGTTTTTTTTTATACTTTTTTGAAATTTTATTGGGATATAATTGATACTAAAAACCTCACATATTTAACACATACAATTTGATGAGTTTGGACAGATGCATAAATCGTGAAACCATCACCACAGTCAAGGTGATAGACATTCCCATCACCTCTAGGTTTCCTTCTGTCTGGTTCTTCGGGGCCCAAGTCAGGGCTGAAGCTGGGGTGTTTTCAGGGCTCCAGGTCCCGTATCTCCTGCCATTAGTACAGCAGCCTGAGCTTCTAAAGGCTTACAGACTCGGGAGCTTCTGCTCTATGGGTTCTCTTAAGCCTCGTCAGTGCTCACGGGGGACGCCTGCCCAGGGGACAGATGTCCAAGTGGAGACTCAGGTGCTGTGGCCCGTGGATTCCTAAATGGCCATAGTTCCAGCTCTTTCGTGTAACTAATCACAGTTTCTCTTTCTATAATGCGCAGTAAAGGGGTTCCTCACCTTCTCTAACAGTGACAATGAGCCGCAGTAAGTGTGGACAGACAGTTTCGGGACTTCCACACGCCCTCTGAGTGGCGGTAGTCAGGAAACAATGGAATCTCAGAGGCCCCTCCTCCCAGGCTGAAAAACAGTGTTTCCTGTTGCAGAGTGAACTGTCACCTCTTACTCGGTCAGGACAGGCTGCAGGCAAGGGCAGAGCTCCTGATGGCTGAATTCTTCCCGGTCGTGCTGCGGTCTGCCGTCCCCAGCCTGGCGGATCCCGGGCGCTCGGCAGAGTTTCTGCTGAGAAGACGGCTCATGGAGGGTGCTGTCCCGTGCCTGGTGCGTGGGCGTCCTGCAGTGTGACTTGGGCGGGAACAAATCCATCATCAAAGCCGAACTTGCGAGAGGGCTGTCTGCGAGGGCCTTGAGTGACCTCGGAGCTGCCCCAGTTTCCCAAGTTGCACATGACATTCACTGCCCTCCATACCCGGCCGTGTGCGAGGACGAAGAGAAGCACAGCTCTCTGAGTAACGAGAGAAAAGACCACGTTTTCCAGTTCTTTTGAGTCCCTTAGATTAAAGGGCTATTATCAGGCTTATTTAAGGATCCAAGGAAAAACAATTTAAATTTGTGCCGTGTTTTCACCTAGCCATTTTGGTCTTTGCAATCAGTTTGTGTATCACTGTCCCCACTCTGCAGATGACAGTTAAAGCCCGGAGAGATTATGCCTTGACAAAAGCAAGAGACATCACAAGACTGGTGGGTACTAGGGGAATTAGAATAGAAAACAGATCTTCTCTGACCTCCAAGGATGGATTGTGGCCAGCCTGGCTGGGGCCCGGGGGAGCAGTGGGGTCCAGCTAGGGTAGAGGGTTGATGTCTCGGACAGAATGGGATGCAGATATGGGATACCAAGTTCAGAGTCAAGCACTTACAGTCAGAACCAAAGGAAGTGAGGGGTGGGCAAGGTGAGTCAGGGCCGTGTGTGTGGAGCACGGTAGATGGAGCCCTGGATAATTCCTGCCACTGGCCTGCCAGTGCTGGGTGGGTGGGTGCCCCCTCTGCTCCTAAGTTTGATGCTGGGTACCCTGTCTCCCAACTCAAACTGGTGCATGACCCATGCTGCTTCTTTTGATATGGTAATAACTCCATGAAATGATTATGTTTTATTATCATTAAGACTCTAAGTATGGATAATGAGTATTCTTCCTCCTGGAGTTTACTCATTTCTTTTTTTAAATATGAACTGCGCAGGTCCATGAATTTGAGTTAGCTGAAGATAGTTCTGAATTTTTTATAAGTGGCTTTTCATAAGTAAAAAAAATGAATTTCATAACTCAACTGGTAATCTTTTCACTCTCTTCAAAATGGCATTTGAATTTGGCAGGAAAGGAATACTGCTATTGCCGAGGTTTCAAAAGAAGATTCTCTTGAGATATAGGCTGACTTTAAAAAAAACTTCTCCATCGAAGAAATACTTCTCTTCTTATTTCAGATAGATAATTTTGAAGGAAGCTAAGCAATCATTTGAAAATGACAGAACTTTTTTTCCCAGGTCCTGCCCTACTCTGTTAAAAAAAAAAGAATCATTCTGTGTCAGATTCCGATCACAGACGTGGCTATTCCACTAGGGAGTGGAAATCAGAACCGCAAAGGAGTGGAGGTCAGATGGACCACCTGCTTAATTTCATGGATGGGAAAGTGAAATTCTGCAAGACTCCTCAGGCCACACAGCTGGCTCACACAGAACTGGGTTGGAATCCAGTTTCTTTCCACCCAGCACTTTTCTCCGTATGACCCAATGCCTCCACACATCCTGCCCTTTGGTCAGTACCTTGAAAGAAAACATTTCTAAAGCTCTGGTCGCTACTCATCAGTAGATACCATTCATTTCTGTTGATAACTCATTAAGGACAATGGAGTGAGACAGAGCTATCAAAATGTCATTTTATATATTTATATATGTAGTCAAGACTTTGGTGCTGTATTTTTAAATAGATGAAACTCTATTTTGTTTTAATGCAAACATTTCTTTTAACTGCTAAAGTCATCAGTCTACCCATTTATTCAGTAAGCCCTTATTGGACGCCTGCTATGTGACCCTGTGTACCTGGGGACACTAGGGTGACGTGGACGGAGTTCTTACCTCGAGGACCTCGTGTCTCATAGCTGTAGTCATCGTCACTGTGGCCCCAAGACCCTCTCAGTGTCTATGCGGTCAAAACGAATTTCATCACGATAGTAAGATGGTACTTGCCCTTTTCACTCTTATTTTCTCACGAGCATACGCTGGAGATTTCCAGAGGTTACGTGACATGTGATTTGCATCAGACTGAACGTAAGCAGATCTGAGAATATAGCTCCCTTCTGTCAGGCCAGGCGTTAAAGAGTTTTGTGAAATGTAAAAACAATGCTACTTTTCTCACTATAGTTTTTGAAAATAGTTACTTTTCATAAACGCATGTCGATCTTGTGTTTTAGTCTGTTTGGGCTGCCATAGCAAAACACCACAGACTGTGTGCCTTACAAACAACAGACATTTGTTTCTCACAGTTCTGGAGGCTGGACATCCAAGGTCAAGGCAGCAGCCCGGTCGTGTTCCCGTGGAGCTGTCTTCCTGCTTCACAGCCAGTGCTCTTCCTGTGTCCTCACACAGCGGGAGAGGTGATGGACCTCTCTGGGGTCCCTTTGTAAGGGCACCGATCCCATTCGTGAGGGCTCCACCCTCACAACCTAATCACATCCCACATCCTCACCTCCTAACACCAGGGCTGCCTTCTTGGGATGCCTCCTCCTTCCTGCGGTCCTGATGTTTCTAAGTCCCTCATTCCCTCTCCACCCCTTCAGGCCAGGGGTGGAAACAGCCCTGCCGTTACCTGCCCCAGGTACTTCGATGCTTTTCATAAAGACTGAGGACTCTCACCCACCATGAGCTGCCGGCTGACATCACCGTTTTACTTTTTCCCCGTTGACCACGTTCTTGAAGGCTCCCGAGCCCTGGTGGTGACCTGCTGTCGAACAGCCGGCGTGAGACCTTCCTTGTGTTTTGGTGGCAGGTCTGATGTTCTTACTTGTGCGCCGCCCACAATCCAACATCCTCCAAACTGTTGCCAGGAAACAAAATACCTGCCAGAATGAGAGACCCCAGGAGAGGAAGTAATGTATGCGATGAACACATACACACACTGACACACACAGACACACACCCAGGCATGGGATGTACACACACCCACAGACACAGGCTCACAAACACACACACAGAGACGCACGTGGCCCTTCATAGCTCTTTCTTTCTATTGATAGATCAGTAGAGTACTGGAATGGTCTGCACATCTCAAGGTACTATTAAAAACGGTGTGTGTGTTTTGCCTAGAGAAGAGTGGTCCTCGGAGTTTCAATGCTATGAATTTGGTGTGCTCTGTTCAATGCTAGTCTCATCAGACAATCAGAAAGAAAAGGTTTCTGTGGTACGTTATATTTGGGAAACATGCCAACTTGATGACTTCTTAAAGATTTACTGTGTATCTTAGTAATTAATAGGCTCTGAGGAAACTTCTAGTAAAGAAACCTGTTTAACGTTATGTAATTATATTCTGATTCTAATCAGACCTCAAATGCTGAGTTTTGATCATTGGTAAGTTCAGTTATTAACACAACAGATATTTAGTTGAGGGCTTGTCTCGTCTTCCCGACCCAGGGATACAGCTGTGACCAAGGCAGATAAGCAGTCTATGCTCGCATAAGTTTATATCATCCAACCTTTATTTTTTTTTCCCCAAGTAACAGCAATTAATATCCCATAGGACATGTGCTGCATGCCACACACTCTGGGAAACACAGTTTTAAGTGGATGAGCTCCCAAGCAAAGTGTGCGCTTTCATGAGAGTGGTTCCAGCCAGGGTTTGAGCTGCACAAAATTAGAATTAGGATCTTCTGGATCGTGAATGACGTGAGAATTCCTGGATAAAGCAGGGAGCAAACGTCTCTCCTTGTCTGACTTTATCGGCACATTCTTAGTGCCCCTGGGATGTAGGCGTGGGAGGGCCGTGCATGTGGCCCGGGGACCTGAGGTCATGCTTGCTGTCCATCTTGTGTGATCCAGATTCTCTCAGGGCCCCTCATGACCTGAGACCCCGCAGCAGTCCTGTGGCGAGTGGACCTCGGGGTTAGGGAAAGATCCCTCGTGCCTCATTGGTTCTGTGGGGCTGGTTTCCCTTCACTGACCTTCACTGCCCACTGAGCTGCCTGCTAATGAGCAATGGCTTACTCTCCTTTTGGTTCTTCTGTTGCCATCTCTGTATTTATTTCCTGTTCCCACTTCACTGGATACAAATCCACACCTTCATCTGAGCATTGTGACAACATCCAAATCACGCTCTAGAAATAAGTTTACTATGACCATTCGTCAGAATGTACCAGTTTAATTTTTTTTTCAAACAAGTTTCCCTTCTGTCTCTGTCCTCTGTCCCGATCTTGTGGGTTTGCCCAGAAAGCCGTATCATGTCCCAGAGCTGTTGAGGTAGGCTACGGACTGTCCCAGTAGCAGTCTGTGTAGCTGCCTCCTGTTTCAGAAAGTCCTCCTGTGGGTGCTCATTGCTGAAGGCAAACTTCAAATGTCCTCTGCCCTACCAATCCCTCAAGGTACCTAAATACAAATGTCACTTGTACAGTTTCCATCAGACCTCCAGTGCTGTGCCAGGAATTAATATGCTGGCACTCCAGACGACCAGCATTTTGAAAAGCATTTATGCGTTCTCTGGACTGTCACTACACGTTTAATATCCAATTAAAGAATAGGGGCTTTTGCTGGTAATGATAAGAGACAAACACAGCCGTAATTACCCAGAGAGGAGTGGGTGATGCATGACCCCAAAGTACAAAATCCAACACTGCGTGAAATTTTATACCTCTACGAAATTCCTCCCAGAATCAGATTTTGGTTTTGGGGATTCTATAATTATATATTCACAACGTACACTTGTCCCTAAAAAACTGTACCTTTAATACATGCGATATTTCCAAGACATGTGTTTTTCTCGGGAACCATTTGGACAGTCTAGTGGAAGAGTTGATTTAGTATGTAGTTAGGAATGAAGTTTCCAAATTAGATTGAGACCAGGTTCTGCATCTGGGAAACAGGAATTAGGGATGGTGCCAGATCTTCCCCTAGTGTCTTTGATTGCCCTCAAAATCCTGAAATTTTCAGAATTAACATCAGCGTACCTGTGAACGGTGTCTGTTAAAGTGGTGGAGTGTTGAAGACTTGGCTGTCTTTCCCTCTTAGGACACACAGATTGTTGACCCAGCAATGATCAATTCCCACACTTCCCCACCTCCAGCATCCTTCAGAGCCACAGCTACCCTACACTGTGCGGTAACATGGGGTAGATGAGTATCAGGTTGGGTTTCAGAGTCTTTGGGACCATTTCTGACCTTGGGATGCATCAGAGCATCAGAGGAAGAGCTACCATGTTGTCCATTCTGCTCAGCTGGTCAAATGTTCTTGGCATTTATATCGATGGTGTGTTTTTTCCATATCACAGTATCTTTTAAGAACCCCTTTAAATTAATCCCCCCACCCTTCACCATGCCAATACTCATTCCATCCAGGGGGGCCTTTTGATGGTTTCCTTCAAGAATCCCACCCTGGGCTCTTATCTTCCTCTTCTTTGCTCGTGGCATTTTGTGAAACACACATTCAGTGAACTCCGAAGTTCTCAGATTGTCACAGGCTTTCCTGATATCTTAGCACCAAGCATACCACTTAAACCCACATGTGTACTGTCAGAATCCCATATTCACGGGGTAGGATAGGGCAAGTAAGAAAGTTCCATCTATATGGCAAACATGTTGTGAAGATGCCCAAACACCAATTGGAGGCAGAATACAGATGTTCCTCTCTTTTAATTTAAAAATAGCCAAAGTTAGAGAACAGGATATCCATCATGATGAGTCTGTCCTCTAGCTGTAAGGGTGGGGTCCCCAAGACAGCAAGTTAGGGGTCTGCTAACTTTGATGTCTTCTGTATGTTTCCAGGTAGTGCGCAGTTAGATTCCTTAACACTGAACCAAAAGCGCTTTGTGTTTATTTTGGAGATGTCAAGGAGGGCAGGATGCTGAAATAAAACTAGTCCCCATTCTACGTCTGGAAGGCTAAATGTTGACAATCAGAAAGTCAGTGAGCAAAACCCCCTGGGGCCTGTAAGGGAAAAGAAAAAGTATAATAGAGAATCCGTTTCATGCCAGGCTCTATGCTAGATGCTTTGGAAACCTTTTGGTATCTAACCCTTATAACTGCGTTGTCAGCCCAATCTTATATATCAGGACTTGGAAGATCTGTGAGGTGAGGCATCTTTGCCCCGTGCCACGTGGTTCACGCAGAGAAGAGCTGGGGGTGGGGTCTGGGTCCACCAGGCTAATTTTCTGTACAACAGTGACTCCACCTCACACTTGGGGAGTGTTTGGCGGTTTACAAGATTCTTTCACATGATTTTCTACACAGTCTCAGATGGGAGGGCGGGTTCCTGACCCAGGGCTCGGCTCAGGGCGTGGAGCTCCGTGGACACGTAAAGGGCGACCTAATCAGATTTTACCTTTTTCTTTCCTTCACGAATCACCCCTCCCTCCAGAAATTAGAACTGAGGGAAGAGGATGGAGGCTGTGCTTACAATTGGGACTCTATTGGGGAGGTATCTAATTGAGCCAAAGTAGCTATTACCAGTATTAGAATAAAAGAAACCAACACCCGACGCCTGCCTGTGTGGAGGGCCTGCCCCGTGCAGGGCTGCACGCGAGGAGCTGGGTCTGTTGCTTACGTCTCCACCGCCATCCCTCAGAGCTGACAAAACCGAGGCTGGGAATCGTGCAGCGCACGCGGATTAAGAAGAGCAGAGGCGCTCGCTAGCGGCGTGACCTCAGCTCTTCTCATCCTGCTTTATTCCTCTTTGAACCTTGAATTGTACCTTAGCCTCTGTCCCCTAAATGCTTTTCGTTAACACGTGGAAGAGGTTCTCTTCACTGAGGTATCACTGACACGGAACGTTATGTCCATTTCAGGTGTGCAACCTGATGATTCGATACTTGTGTATACTGGGAAGCGATCACCACACTAAATCCAGGGTAGCGTCCATCACACACGCAGTTACACATCTTTTTCTTGTGATGCAAACTTTTAAGAGCCACTCTTTTAGCAGCTTTCAAGTATACAATAGCATATGGGCAACTGGAGTCTCCATGCTATCCGGAACACTCCCAGGACCTTTTCATGCATTTCACCCCCCTCTTGCTCCTCCCACCCCCTGCCTCTGTCCTCTGCTACTGATTTTTTGAGGATAGAGATGAAGTCTTTCGCTTCTTTTTATCACCTACAGTGCATAGCATAGTGCCTTGCACATAGGAAGGACACAATAAATACTTCTTGATTCTATTTGTAAAGGACACTTTTAAGTCCAAAGAGCGTGCTTCTGTTTAGTCTTATAATGTCCAGGCTAACTTTTTTATTTAAGAATACTTTTTTGATTACAGCCCTAAGCACGTAGAGGTTAATTCACTGAGCCTTGTTTCCAGGAATGAAATACAAGACTTAAGACATGCCGATTGAGTTTCGAGTACCCGTGGTTCTCATCAAAAAATTCTTGAAGAGCTTTGAGATCAGACACATAAGCAAAACCACAACGCACACTTTGGACGATTGATTTTCTTTTATTGTAAAGAGTTTTGGACTCGTGAAGCTACGCAGAATTGCTTGCCACTTTTTTGACGCAGACTGTCTCTGACCTTGTCCTGTACGGAAACACCATGACGCTGATTTAAAATCAAAGAGGGGCCAGTGGTGGGTATATTTCAGGAACCCTGAAAAGTGCAAAATATTTTCCTCCTTATCTTCAGTCAAGGAGTACTTACCATCGACGTGTTGCAGGTTTACTTTTGCAGAACAGATTATGAGAGTCGGTACTGTTCTGTCAGAGCCTCGTGTGATGCCCCTCCGACTGGGCCTGCGCGTGGTGATTTCTTTCAGCCACGGTGAGTGGTACGTGGCCCGATGGGCGGTCACTACCCAGCAGCTCATCTGAGCCCCGGCAGAGCACTTGGAGCTGTTGTGCACAGCAAGTACTCAGCACACTTAATGTGCTTTACCAACAGTGGGTATTCTTCCCCACTACAAAATAAACTTAACCGCACCAAGATTTCAACACAAAAATATTTCTGACAACTTTTTCCCTTTGCCTTCAATATTTACTTTATCTCCTGGCATCAGTTTTCTTCAGTTCCAGAATATATCTATTTCTTTTTTTTAGTTGTTAGAAGTTTAAGTGTGTTTTAAAAAAAGGGAGAAGATAATGGCAGGCAATTTTATCGCTCTGGTGCTGTTTGTTTTCCACGCACGGTTGGCAGGCAGAGAGATGTGGCCAGACCTCCGAGGAACGCTGGGCTCGCGTTGTAGTTCTGCCACGTACTAGACACATGACCTTGAGCCTGGCATTCAGCCTCCGCGGGTTTCCAATTTTGTAAAATCAGGACGATGACATAATAATATTTACTCTGATATTATCTAATACATGATTATACTATTACCCGACAGACGATTACATATCCTTTTGAAGTCTGTAAGAAGCAATGCAAATACAAGGGCATGTGTTTCTCTTTGCCTTCCTTTCCATGCTCTGTGCCTTGTGAATATTTTTGAGATTGATTTTGTGTTTACTTCTTTCGGTCTTTCTCCGGGAAAGCCCTTTGCTCGCCTCTTGACGCATCTCCGTGCGTCTGTGGTTTGGATCTACTACCCACTTCCGTCTCTGAACATTTGGGGGACCTTTTCCTTCCCATTCTCCCCTCCTCTTCCTTCTCTGGCCTCTCCTCCTCTTCATTCCCACCCTGTTGCGTTCTCCCCACTCCAGACCATTGTCTGCCTCTTTCCCGTCACATTATTTTCTTCTGTCATCCTCTTGTTTCTTCCTTCTCTCAGCCTCTGTTTGGCTAGTACCAGAAATATCTAAAATTCTAGAGTCAGTTCATTCTCCCCCATGGAGGCACTCATCTGCACGTTCCTGAAGCTTTGGTCCCTGTGCACTTGTCCAGTGACAGCTCATCTGCTCCCAGGGCTTGACTGGTCCCTCCGTGCCAGTGATGTCCAGACATGTCCAAGCCCAGGGTCACCTCCACAGCCGCAGACCTGGCCACTCCCCTGCCTCCACACGCCTCTCCGGGAACGGCTTGCTAGCACTTCCAGCCCCACGCACCCTAGCTGACCTCTGCTTCTTTCTTCCCAAAGCCTGCTCGCAAAGACCAACACCTGAGGGTACCTGTCGCCTGCCCCCTCCCGGGACGCAATTCCTCTGCCTCTCCCCAGGGTCTGCTCGCTGCCTCTCAGGCTCCCTGCCACTGCTTCTGCCCAGACCCTCACCATCTCTTGACTCAGTAACAGCCCTGGGCTCTCTGGTCCCTGGAGCCGCTGCAGTATCAGACGTTCTCCTCGGCGCCTGCCAGAGCCCACGTCGCCAAAGCCCAGCTCTGCGCCTACCCGTCCCCGACTGGAGAGCCTACAAGAGCTTCCTGTTTCCTGGAGCGGAGCTCCGTGGCCAGGGCCCTCCAGCTCCCCAGGCCCTAGAGGAGAAAGTGAGTGTGCATGTGTGTCTGACCATCTTTTCTAGGGGCGGGGACCAGAGCTCCTTATGAGGTCATCAGAGCGCTCTGACCTCCCCCAAAGATTGACGGGCTCCAGTGCCTTCCCATCGACCGGAAGGGCTTCCTCCACATGCTTCCTATTACGCCCCGGTCTCATCTGTGCCATCCCCACCTCATACTCAGTGTTTCCGGCACATTCTTTCTCGTGTTGCCTCGTACATGCTGTTGTGTCTGTTTAGAGAAATCCTCGTCCTTGAATAACTTTCTTTTGTCCTTTGAGGATGAACTCTAATAGTTCCTCCGGGAAGACCTCACCCGCGCCTCCAGATCTGGTCGCCGTATCCCTTGCGGCTCCCCGTGTTCACTCGCCCCGCCCCCCTGCTCACCTGTTCACGCCTCCGGCCAGCGCTCACCTGCGCGCGCGCGTGCACTCGGCGGAGAGACCTCGGCCCGGGGGGGTGGCGTGTTCTGCGGCTTGCGTCCTCAGTGCGCAGCACAGGGTAATAGCTCGTAAATGTTCTCAGAGTGAGAAGCTTCGTATCCCGGGACCGTGCCCTCCTCGTAATGAAATGTATTTTGGGGAAAGCGGCTAGAAAGGTCTGCGCCGTGGGGTTCGCCTCAAGAACTGGTCAGGGCGGGCTCCCGGGTCACGCGAGGGTGCTGCTTGCTTACGGAGCCCTTGACTGACGTTGTCTCTGATGAGATTTGGTTTGAGTGCTCTTTCCGAGGAAACTAGCTAGTTGTTACCTCGCTGGGGGCGCGCCTTAAGCCTTAAGGACTGTAGCATGTCCTTTAATTCACGTAATTAGCCAAGCAGGACACCACACACACACACGCACACACAGACACACAGTGGAGAAGTGTTCTGGGGTAGGAGCAGTGGTTGTCATCCCAGCATTAATTGCTGCTTCTTGCACTTCTCCCGGGCTTAGTAGAGCGAAAGCACTTAGCCCAAGGGTTCAGTCCGTCCTGGATGTGGTGACACTGGGGCGACAGGGAAGCCCTCTGGCGGAAGGGACAGGCGGCTGCATCTCTGCCGCTGCCCCCCTGACTGTGAATGCGTACCCCCTTCCCCATAAGGGCCACCTGTGGACTTGATCCCACTGACATGCAGGATAAGTGTGCCTCCGTGTGTGTGTACTTGTGTGTGCACACCCGCATATAGCAGGCTTCACGCTATGCCTCTACGTTGTAAGTGGCCTTTGTGGCCTGCAGAGCACTCGTATTGCAGTGTTACTCAGTGATCCTCCAAACACCCTTTGCTATGAGCTGGAATAATTACCATCCCTTTATACAAGAATGGAATAGAGGCTGAGGAAGATTATGACTTGCCCAAGGTCCTCTAGCTTCTGAGTGGGCAAGTGGGCTTTGAATTCCTGTCTTCTGCCTCTAAACCTGTTACGAAGGACTTGTCCTTTGAATCCTATGAGTTTTTCAAGAATGACCTGCTGCTTCAGGTCACACAGTCGGTGTCTGCAGAGATGAAAGCAGGCTTCAGATGCCTTACTCTGGTAGGCAAAAGACTGCGTTGCAGACCGGGCACTGAAACGTTTAGCTCTCAAGTAATACCCCAGAGTGCCTCAGTGTTGAACCAGAGGGGCTCAGTTAGAGTAGAGTTAGAAAAATTAGCAGATCAGGTGAAGTTTGAGACAGTTCGTTCTGTAAGTCCTCATGGTGCTATGACATTTGCAGACGCCGTTTACAGTGAGTCAGGGTGGGGGGTGGTCTTCTGCTACCTCATCCCTCCACCCGCCACCCCACTGAATTCTCCTGTTCCACCACTAACTATTGTCATCAGCCAGCCAAGGAAGGAGTTGGGGACATTTATCAAGTGACCCTGCAAATGGAGGGCTGCCCTTTATCCAGTGGAGAGTGAACAAGGTGGTAGAAGGCATGGTAACCGGGGTGAAGAATGTTGATGGTCCATCCTTTCCTCATGCGAAGGGCAACTTTTACTCTCAGGAGTGGATTTTAACATCAAATAGCATCAAGACTGACTGTTTTCCTGTGATGGTGTGCTTAGCTTCTGTCAGTAAATAACAGGAACATTCAGTGATTGCGGCAGCATCGAAAATAATTTACTGAGAACTGCTGAGCCTGACTGTTGAATACAATGAACCAATTAAACAGCATCGCCAATGAAAGCCGCATTATGTGATGGTACTGATGGGTCCGATTTGGATGTGCTCTCAACCCTATTTCAAACAAGATTCTAGTGCAGTTATGACATGACTTCCTGTATCTTTTTCTAGGCAATTAATGGCTCTCGGAGAATTCCCCTCAAATGGATGATTGCCATCTGTCTGCTTGTAGCAGAACCACTTTCATGAATTCTGATTTATTTTCAGGGTTATTAGCAGTTCTGTGTGTCCTCTGACTAGGGTTGCATTTGTCTAATGGGTAGCCTTTCTGCATTGCTGTCTTTGATAGGAAACCAGAGAAGGTTTCATTTATTTCTGTGCATTCGCAGAGCTGATGCTAAGACAGGCTGCAGTGAAAGAAGATCCAATCTCATGGAGGTAGGAATTCTAAGAGGAAATAAGAGGAGCATGCTTTCAAGGCATCTATAATCACCACTACGCCTGAAAACACAGGCTGCATTTTCTGAACAGCATTCAGTTCTGACAGCCGCAGAAGTCGCACACATTTATTCTTGCCTCACATCAAGATTTAGTGGACAGGTTTACTGCAACCATCATGTTGAGTTGATAAAGTAAGAGGGGAGAAAAGGAAAGCATGTTCCCTGCCTTTACAGCTTGAAAGGTAGTGGCTTAAAAGATGCGTGCACCCACTTATGTTTTACACGGTTCATGGAAAAAGCAGTGCCTCAAGTTATGCTCATGTTGTCAGGGTGATTCCATGAGTGGTTTTTTTTCATCCCATGGCTGTAGGTCTATCCACATGTACAGGGACCGTTGAGGCCTCCTGGGACCATTGCTCCAGAAGCTACAGGTCTCAAGGGATGTGTCCTCGAGGTATTTCCCCGTTGGCAATATTGTCCATCATTGTTTCGTGGGCTTTGACACCAGAGACTTTTAACTCCAGAGCGGATGCACTCATGGCTTTAGCAAAAGGGCGTGGGCGTGGAGCAGAGCACATCAAGTAGGCAGACGTGGACTGAGAGGAAGGAGAAGAGAATCGAATGCAAACAGATATGCTGAAGAGGAAGCCTGAAGTGGGACCTAAAGAGTCTTCTAAAAGTTTTTGGTTTTGTCTAGTTAGTTTCTTGTCCCACTTTGCAATCAATGACTTTGAGTGAAGGACATGTGACACATTTCATTTGTCAGAGCATTGGTTCCTAGTGACTTTGTGGCCTCGTTTGGCATCATCATCTCTTAGAAAAGCCACGTGGCTACTGTGTGCCTGGGGAAGCCCAGAGCGGCGTCCCCTTTTGCTGGGACACCAGAAGGTTTAAGTTGCTCCCTGCCTGTGGCAGGTAGAGTGTCCTGTGGGGCTTTGGAGTCTTCTAGTTTGGGGGCTGAGTGAGGAGCTAAGAATGGTTACTTGCTCTCAAAAATGTTCTTTTGGAAAACTCTTCTGCCATTGCTTTCTCATGAGAAGTCCAGGAGGTTTGATTTTTTCTTCCAGTAACTGCGACTTTTCACTTAATATTGAATTGGAGCTGGCATTATTAATGTTTTGGAATTATAAGAAAATTTAATGGTCATAAGTGTTAATTCCAAAAGAAAAATGATGAGCTAGCTGGTTACTGTAAAAAAAAAAAAAAAAAAGTGAGAATAATATTTATTTTCTACAAGCACAACCAAAAGGAATGCAGGAATGTTAAACCCACATGATGTTTTGACACACCTCATTCCTCACACCCCACGTAACCATTCACTGTAGAACTCACAGCTTCTGTTCACATTGACAAGAACTAGTGAAATTAGAATTCTTCCTGAATCTCATAGTCTTTCAACCTGAATCAAAATAGTTAACTATAAAAAAAAAAATAGTTAACTATAAATCACCCTTGGCCACATGACCCAAGCAGGGGGGGAAGCCTTTTATTTCATAGAGTTCTGTCAATAAGTTACTTATAAAAATGCAAAAAAAAAGAGAGGTGTGCTCCTATCAAGGCTTTCAGCAAAAACCTGTGGCAGTTGGGAGAACCAAGTGAAGCCGGATTTAATGTCCCCATTAAAGTGTTTGAAATTCTAATTCATGTAAGAAAAATGCCTTTGCTTAAAGATAGTTTGAGGCAATAAACAGCAATATGGACAAAACTCTGAATTTAAAGTAGGTTTTGAAGAGACTACTTTGCACAGGCAACGTCGGCAGCGTCTTGGAAGAACCCCCAAGAGTTCATTTTAAAATGTATAAAAGCGTACTGCGTTTCAGGTTCCTGAATTCAGCCAGTAGGGACAGTTGATCTTCAGGAGGAGATGTAAGTATGGAATAACAGCCATCCTGTGGTGGGACCGGAACCTCTCAGTGGGGCATGAGGCAGTCAGTCTTGTCCACAGACCCTAGAAGTGACGTGGAAAGCCTGGGAAAGCTTGAGGGACAGCCTGTCACATGGGGCAGGGGTAGCGCGTGAGAGAAGGGGCAATGAAGAGCAAAGGGAAAAGCAGAGACCAGGGAAAAGCAATAGCAGCAAGGCTTGGGACTCTAAAACACGGGCACCTGCTGTGTGGACTTCCGTAACTATGAGGAAAGCCAAAGAGTAGAACTAGAATGATGGAATCAAAACATGAGAAAAGAAGGAAGGCTTTCAACTAAAGTACCATTTCCAATTTCAAAGCATGTGGGAGAAGCTGCCCAGCTGCGTCCCGCTCAGAGCATGGGTGAGGAGCTGTCCGGCAGGACCACGTGTGCTAGGATAGTCAGCAAACCAATGGTATAAATCCAAGACACACATTGCTTGGCACCTCAAATTTGTCAACATAAGACACTGGTGCTTTACTTTAACTTACTCCTTGCAGAACTAGCTGGAGAGGGGCCAGCCCTGCCAGAGGGACCTGATGGTGAGACTACCTGGTTGGAAAAAACAAAACAAAACAAGACGTATTTGAGTAAATTATCCCAAACCATGACTTACAGAGTCCACGTTGACAGTTTGCCTCTGACTCTGATGAGTTTACAGGAAATTGTATGGGGTGTTTGGGAATTTCTTTGGTAGTAGGTTTCAATAGCATATGGGAAGTAATGTAAACGAACAGCTCAGAGACACAAGACAAGAGTAGTAAATATTTAAAACAACCACCTCTAATACTGTTGACATTTCTGAGAGGCTACTCACAAATTCCTAATTGCTGAACTCAAAAGTCCCTTTTTGGCCCGTATTCTACCCAACTTCTGAGATGCGTTCAATATTGTTGCATATTAAATACAGACATCCTCCAGTATTTTGCCTGTGACTCTCCCTTGGTGATTCCCTTTGAAGACATCATTTTTTCAACTTTATGTCTCTACACCTCCCCAGATACCTACGCTTCTTGTTCTGCTCTCCATGCTAAGATATGACCAAGTCTTCAGTCACTCGTCATCATGTGCTTGTTGAGAACCGAAACGTCTAGAGAAAGTACTCAGCAGAGAGATGCTGTATTTGGAATGCAAGAAGGAACTGGTTAAGCAAAGAGGCGTGGTGATGGCATAGCTGGTAGAAGGACACACACCTGAAAACTTGGAGGCCTGGACTGATACACTGCCTGTGAAGTGTGCCTGGAGCATGTGTACTGGGGGAGGTTCTGCAGGTAGGCAGCGGGTGCAGTCTAGAAGTAGGTGGGATTTACTCAGACATGACCCTGCATGCCCTTGTGAGGGACTGGGCTTTTGTCATGAGGTCGTAGGGAATTGTTGAGGGATTTTAATGAGAGTTATGATACGTTTAGGTTTGCCTTTTAGAAGAATTACTTTGGTGGCAGAGAGGACAATGGACTGAAAGGGATTCATACTGGAACCAGTTAGAAGGTACCACAGGATCCAGGTGAGAGGTGTTGAAAAGCCCAAGCTGAGATGCTGGCAGAATAGGTAAAAGGTAGCAATTTAGAGTGGTATTTAGGAGAGTGAATTGGAAGGGATTTATCATCAAATGGACTTAGGCGTGGCAAGGGAGATGGAGGGGTCTAGAGTGACCATCAGAATTCTGACAGGAAATTGATAAGATGGTTACACTTCTCATCAAGAAAAGGAAAATACAATACAAGTGGATACTGAGGAAGAGATGATAAGTACAGATCGTCCTCAATGGCTCTCTCTCTCTCTCTCTGTCTCTCTCTCTCTCCCCGGATGTCTTGAAAGGAATCTCATAAGAAATAGTATAAGTTTAGTATAAGGAAGATCACTGATGGAACATAATTCTTGTCTCTGAACCAAAGAAGGATTCTACAAGTATAATCTGTCTCTGTCTCCATCTCTCAACACACACACACACTCGCACACACACACACACACACTTGCACAGACACACTCGCACAGACACACACTCACTCGCACACACACAGTCACACACATACTCGCACACACACTCAGACACACACACTTGCACACACATGCACACGCTAACACACAGACACACACTGTCACACAGACACACACACACACACACACACTTGCTTGAGAAGAAACAGTCAGATTCAGTTATAGTTTCAATGACAGGTCCTTGAGACAAGTAGAAGTGGAGCTGTGTGTGTGTTTTTAATGCATCTTCCAGAGACTATCTGGGACGCCCACATTCTTCCTTGCGTGTGGAGATGCTCTCTGTGGCATTGGCAATTTTGGGCAAGTGAGTAATTTTGTAGATCTGCTGTTTACATCAGTGATTTTGCTGTCCCAGGCTCCAAGAACTCTGGGTACAGAATGTCTTATGAAGTTATTGTTTTTAAAAGGTCTGACATCAGATCAGCCCTTTCTGGAAGGAGAGCCTTCAAAATAGGGAGTTCAGTTGAAATTATTTTCAGCTGGCTAAATCCTTGATCTTTTGGTGAATTTCCATGAACACATTTTTTGTTTCCCACAAGTCTATACATATGACGCCCTCACAATTCTATATTTTAACAAGGTCTCCATTGACTTATTGACACAGAATTATTGTCAGTGATTTCTTAGCAAGTGGCTTCCAGACACGTCACACTTCTGATGGCTGGGACTGGATGTGCCCCACTTCGTGGGTGCCCCTTGCCCCCCTCAGATGCCATGGCTTCCAGAGCCAGGTGATCCCCAGGGTGGGGCTGGCCAACTCAGGCCAGGCTGGACACCATTCTTGCTTCATGAATATTACTTTCCCGCTATCGAACTCTGATGTACGTTAGTTTGCCCATCTCGTCATTGCCCTGTTGACTAACCTTGAGCATGAAGACGACTAGAGCCCCAGGGCATTGCCATAGATGTTGCTTTGGACTCACACTTCTCTCCATCTAATGAATTTTAATTCCAGCAGCTGGACTTGACACTGAACTGTGACTTGGGGCGTGGTTCCAGCTTGTGGTTTATAAAAATAGCATGACACAAAATATAAGACATAATAATAAATATAAATATATAATTTATTACATTAAATTATATCCAACATTTAGCATACTATATATTTAACACATGCATTCTGTTAAATTAAATATAAATAATATAAAATAAGCAGAAATAAAGTAACACACTCCAGCACACACGTGCACATGTGTGTGTGTGTGTGTGCGTGTGTGTGTGTTTGGCAGAGAGCAGGTTTTGATGAGAAGGGTGCTGGCACATTTTTCTCTGGTGAGTCAAGGCAGGAAGGCTTATCTGAGATGCTGACCTGAGGCAGGAGCTTTTCTGGGAAAGGCGGTGCTGCTTAGAGCCCAGCCCTGGGGTCCTGGGTCAGCCACACGCACTGTGCGAGCACAGGTTGCCCAGAGCGGGCGCTGGAGCGTGGAGGGGGGCAGGAAGGAAGGGCCACTTGCAAAGAGCGAGTGTAGGAGTGGGGAGCCCAGCGCTAAGGCAGAGGCTTAGCAGGAGAAAGCCCAGGGTCAGGTTCAGACTCCGCCACCCTCTAGTCCTGGGACATCCCACAGTTATTGAAGCCCTGACTCTCAGTCCCCTCACTGGTAGAATGGGGACAATTGTCCACCGTGAAGCATGGCTACAAGGGTGAGAACCCCCCGTGCACACTGCCCCACCCACGGTAGGGTTCACTGTCACGTGGTGCCTGAGAGTTGGCTCTCGGGAGATACATGTCCTGGTGTGAGACCCCCTTACCAGCTACCCCCCTCGGGAGCCCCCTCCCTACACTGCACTTCCGCATCTGTAGACCGGGGGTGATCACATGCTTCCATTGCAAGGCAACAGTGCCTGCAGTGTGCCCTGCAAAATGCCACGTGCACAGTAAGCACTGGGAAAATGTTGATCATTGTTAGGACGCGCTAGTGATCGGTACTACTTTCCTGTCTCCGATATCGCTTCCGACCTGTCTCAGGGCTGAAGGATGTTTTTAATAAGTAAAAAGTTCTAGAGATGTTTGTTTTAAATTTTTAAGTTATGCCAGCACTTTAAGGGACTTCCCTGGCGGTCCAGCGGTTAAGACTCCGCACTTCCACTGCAGGGGACGTGGGTTCAATCCCTGGTCAGGGAGCTAAGACCCCACATGCAGTGCAGCGCGGCCAAAAAAAGAAAAAGAAAACAGTTACGGCAATGCTTTAACCTAAAAAAGGCAACTTATAGAGCAAAGAGTCCATCCCATCCTACAATCATTTTAGTAGAAGATCCTGCAAACAAATCCAAGTGTATTGTGAGTCTGAAAAATGAGTTACGTGGAAAGTACTGTGCTCCTGTCAATTATATTCCGAAGAGGACAGGCTGTGTTGGGCCCCGGGGCTCCCATGAGACACAGCTTCCTTCAGACCCAGCACTGACCCACCCCCATTGGACGGAGCAGAGGCTCCCTTCGTCTCGAGGGGCTAAAGCGCTGTCAAGAGCCGTCACGCCGCGTCGGCCAGCACCCGCTGTAAGCCGGAAAGACCCCTTACACTCTCTAACCTTGTGGTTCTATCCCAGGGCCATAGTGGGGAGGTATTGCACGTTGCGTGTGATCTTGCTGCTGTGGCTTCAGAGACTGCTGACAGCTGTGGCTTCAGTGTTTTTAATTTCCTCTTGTCTCAATAGTTTTGCTCTGAAGCTCAGCCAGGGAACAGGCCTCCCACTCGTGCATCTGTGTCTTTGCCAGGCCACCAAAGGCTCTCAAGTGAGCCAATGTCAGAAAGCTGCTTGCATCCGGGATGGCGATCCGGGAGATTAAGATCAGTTGTTGAATAAAGTAGGAAGGGAGTCTGGCTCAGGGCCTGAGACTTTATCTTTCACTCATCGTCACATTCTTAGGTTGTATCTGCTGTATGTCGGGTGCTGAACTATGTGAGGGAGACGATAATAAATCAGACCTTCTTCCTTCCATCAAGGCGCTGACATCCTGGTTGGACAGAGAGACAGATAGTAAAAGGCAGTGATGGAGCAAAGTCAGGTGCTGTGGAAACCTGTATGAGGGTCCTGAGTCCAGACTATGTGGGGAATGGGTACCCAGAGAGGGTTTGGGGCTGAGATGAGTTCCAGATGTGAGCAGCGGGGGGAGGAATTCCTGCAGAGGGAAGAGTATGTTCGAAGGCCTGGAGAAATTGGTGTGTTTGGAGAAATTGTACAGAGTTCAGTGTGTCTGGAGCATGGATCTCAAGCAGTGGGAGGTGGTGAAATACAACCTCCTGGAAAAGGAGGGAGGGTTTCATCATGATGGCTTTAAAAGTTAGCTGAGAGTTTGTGGTCCTGTAGGCTGGTGGGGACACACTGAAGAGTTTTTAATCAGGGATAAAACGAGCAGACATTTGCAAGGCCTTCTTCCAGAATTCACTCAAGAGACCAAATTACACATCTGAAGATTGCTTGATGAGCAGAAAATTGGAGCAAAGGAGCTGAATGATCTGAAGAAACGTTCTCAACCAAGTAGGTTAACTGGAGGATTGGCACTCCCACCGTCTGGGGACAGTCTGTTTTAAAGAACTGATCCAGTCGTGCAAAATCCTTCCCCGCGATCAAGAGCGGCCTCCTTGTGGATAATCCCAGCCTCCCAGGCCTATGCGTCACCACATTCCTGCTCCCAGGCTTAATGCTTATTCACATCCCTTTCTTGTTAGATTGACTTTTTCCCAATGGGCCCCTTGGCTCCGATCATTAGCAAGACACTCAGATTTTGTTTCTTTGGGCAGGTTGCCAAGGGAACGGCAGCCACAGAGAATGAGCCCCTGTCCTCTCACTTGGGGATGGACCCTGTTTGTGACCAGCAGCTCCCAGTGCACTGGTGACCACCCGTGGATTAGCAATAAGAACAACTGGAAAAAAAAAAGACTGGACGAGAACCAGCCTGGGGCTTGAGAAACTTAAAATGAGATAGGAGCACGTAGATGTTATTTCTTCTCTCCCACTTACTAGTTGACTTGGGTGAACGATGACATTTATCTGAGCTTTACTCTTCTCATACAAAAAGTAATTAATGGGGCTGTCCTCACATGGTTGCTGAGAAGACTAGATGAGTGAACGATTTGGAAAATGCTTTGTAAACTTGCTTTAGGAAAAGAGTAAAATCAAAGCATGTATTAGAGTGCTTATATTTTTACAAAACACATTCACCAGCACTTTTTAAATGTAATCCTCAAAATAATCTTTTTGTTTGCTTTTATACATAAGAAAACTGAGACTCCAGAAATGAATTGCCTTGGTCATGGTCCAGGAGCTGTGAAGGTGGAAGCAGAACTGTCTGTTCTCCCAGTTTCTAGACCAGCACTCTCACTCACACACCATTCAGGTTCTTCTTACCGCAAACCACAGACTCACTTCACTGGCTTCCACCTCTCAGTCAGAGCTCTATGTACTTTTCTCCCTTGGGATTGGAAATGCAGACACTTAATTATCACTTTGGGTTGCTTGAAACTATAGGACTATAGGTTTACTGGCACGTGTTTTTGAGGAAAATCATATTCTAAACCCTGAAATAATCGTCTCCATCTTTTTCATACTCAAGGTGCACATAGGAGCTGTGGTACCACTTATTATAAACTCACAGTATTTCCTAGGAGGACTTGCAAGTTTTGAAAGCAACTCTTATGGACATAGGGGGTGGATTGTTAAAGCGTACTTCTCCATGCAACCAGTTAGGCTTTAACTGCTGCCTCCCCAAATCATTAGGAAGAACTTGGGGGGCCTTGCCTATGGCCACTTGGTAATGGTGCGATGTAGCCTCCTGTGGTTGACCACATTTGGGGGAGGTGTTGGGTATAGGGCCCATAATGGGATGACAGATGGTGATTTCAGAAATTCTTTAGGAAACCCTGATTTTCTTCAAAAGCAACATAATCTATTCTCCCACAGTTCTGGAGGCCAGAAGTTTGATATCCAGGTGTTGAAGGCACTGTGCTCCCTCTGAAGGCTTTAGGGAAGAATCCTCCCTTCCCTCTTACTAGCTTCTGTTGGTTACCAGCCATCCTAGGTTCTCTGGGCTGCATCCGTCCCATCTCTGCCTCTGTCTTCATGTGGTGTTCTACCCTGTGTGTCTGCTTGGAATCTCCCTCTCCTTTCTCTTACGTGACACCAGTCAGTAGATTTAGGGCCCACCCTAGTCTGGTATAACTTCATCTTAACTAATTACATTTACAAAGACCCTACTTCCAAATAAGGTCACATTCTGAGGTCCCAGGTGGACACGAATTTGGGGGGACGCTGTTACCCACTGTAATCTCCATTTATAAAGCAGAAGAAAATATAAGGAACATTTCAAGCAAGAATCTTGTAGATAAAAAATTTCGAAGATTAATATGATTTTCATTAATTCCTAGCAAGACCTCCACATCTGTACCTGCCAGATGTACTGCCACAACCTAACCCAGTGCGTAAGGGAGATTCCAGATCCCCTGGTGTTAGCACAGCCAACCTAATCACTGCAAACTGGCCACTTCCAGGACCGGTCTAGGGAGGAAGCTGGCATTAGAGCGGATTACCGGCTCATCCCTAAGAGCCCGTTAGCAACAATTCCATCTGGCCAGGAAACATTCATTTTCAAATGAACTTCCATTTGAGGACACTTGAAATTCTGTTTCCCCTGTAGATACTGGCCAAGTCAGGATCGAATCATTTGTGTTGGACCTCAGAAGACGATTAGGATTACAGTAGGCAGAGAATGGCTTCTTAGATGGAGGAAAGAATGGCGCAGACAACACGAGTAAAGCCCTAAGTGTGTGAGCATTTCCGCTGAATGTGCTGGCCTGGCTGGAGCAGAGGGTCTTGGGACAGAAGCCATGAGAGATGGGGCCTCTCTTCCTGATGCCGTGCTCTCTACCTGTCCTCCTAACCTTGGTGTAGGCAGAACTTCCTGGGTGTACCTGGTAGAGGTGGACAACTCTTCATTATTATCACCCACCGCAGCGCGTACAAATGCTCATTGCATTGTGCATCCGCCTGTGAGTTTTCTGAGGGAAAGTACTGTGTCCTTCTTCTTTATATCTCTATTGCCAAGCACCTGCCTGGCTTAGAACTCACCGAATGTTGGAATAAACAGATGTGAGATCAGGCCGAGATTCAGAAACCCCCTGGGGAATGTTCCGAGGTTGTTCAGACAACTTGGACGCTTAAATAGAAGATGGCATTTGTCTTTCTCTTCCCTTTTCTGGTTCCCCCTGGGGTCATGCGGGAATTGAGGTGAAGTATATGCATATTCTGCTTGTTTTTTTTCTTTTCTTTTTGCTGTGCCGTGCGGCTTGTTCGATCCTAGTTCCCTGACCAAGGATTGAACCCAGGCCCTTGGCAGTGAAAGCGTGGAGTCCCAGCCACCGGACCACCAGGGAATTCCCCTTTTTTCTTTTTTTTTTTAATCCGGAAAATCAGAGAGGCCCGTGAATGAGGATGGCAAGGACCAAGGAGTGAAACTCTGATGAGCTGTTGAATGTTCTGAACTCAGAATAGTCTAACGGACCAGGATTTGGTGGTGATGGAGGTGGGAAGAGCGGGTACTGGTGGGGAAGGCCAGGGGAGTTGAATATTGACAAAGCCAGAAAGGACCACTGAGGGCAGCATTTCAGCCATAGGTTATGTTATGGCCTCCAACTCTTCACGTCCCTCCCTGTAGGAGGGTTACATTTCCCACCTGTAGCCATGTGACTGTCACTACCATCCCGTAGGTAGACTAGACTTCCAGTCTCTTTGTCAGGTTTGGCCACGTGACTTCTTTGGCCAGCGGCCTATGAGTGGATTAACATATGCTGGGTCAGGGCAGACCCTTTAAATGCAATTGCTCTTCACCTCTGCCAGAGGACAGGCATGGCCAACATGCAGACTGCTCCCTGGACTGAGGGGACACACACGACAGAGCTGCACCTTGGAGCAGAGCTGTGGTGGACCCGCGGCATGCATGCAACACGTCAGTGTATTAACCTCTGAGCAAGAAATAAACTGTTATGTTGTAAGCATCTAAGATTTGGGGATTCTTATCACGGCAAAGCTAGTACAATTTCAGATTTAAGTAATTTCAAAAGACCCACTTAAAAAACGAGCTGCAATCACATTAAAACACAAACATCCATCATCTTAACAGAATGTTTCGTATTTTTCAATTAAAAAAAATACTTTCCGGTTGCTGTTTCCCTGAATCCTGGTTGTTACTTTGTTAGGATAGGCAATGTGCTCTCCACTCTGTGGATCTGCGAGTAGGTGTGACTCCCCAGGGTCTCTCAGACAGCAGATGGCATGGCTTCCACTCCACCTGGGGCAGTGGTAAACTGTGCCCCGGTGATGCCTGGGATTCCACTGGTTTGGAGGTTCTATTCTGGTCAAGGCTACAGTCAGCTTCACTTGTAGATTCTTGAGTTGCAGGAAGGGAGACGTAGTGCATACAGTGGTGACCACTAAGGATGAATCTCCATCTTGTTCACAAAAGGAAGAAAAGGACGTTCTTTGCTCCATGCTGCATGGGGGAGACAGTTCTGGAGTGCTCGTACATGAGTTTAGGGATTGTATGGACCAGTGTTGTTGACCGTAAGTGGGGATGGTATTAGAAATATTTACCAACTGGAAGTATACAGTTGCCAGCCAAGAAGAAGGGATTCCATGACCTGGTGCATCTCTGGAGGAGGGTCTGTCTGTGTCAGACTTTCTGGACCGTAGTGAGGACTCCATCAGTGGGAATGGTGCTGGAGGGAGTGGATGTGTATTATGGCGATTCAGGGTATTTAATTAACCTGCGCAGAACTAGATGAACGTTTTAACCATTGGCACAACTGAACCAGTGTATAATAATTAAGTACCAACCATTGTTGCAAGAATAAAAGTGAGTTATTGGAAGGCTGTCCGGCAGCTCCCATAATTAAAGAAAAACGTGGAGAGACGGGCCTGGAAAGGACTCAGTGAGGTGACGTACAGACAAGCTCCTGCCACAGGCTGATCGGGGTCCCTCTGCTGTGGCCGCCCGGGCTCAGCTGCCTCACCAGTGGCCCTCTGTCTCAGTGCAGCTGGAGCCCATCACCTCCAGTTACCCTGGGACCAGAGTCTGAGTGGAGCCGTCTAGCCACCTGCCCACTTTTAAGCCAGGAGGTGGCAGGGAGAGAAAACGTCTTTCCCTCTTCACTCCCCACCGGCCTTGGCGTTACCGCCAGCAAGGGGAGGTATGTGGGTGCCTGGCGGCCGGCACAACAAAGATTTTCTTCAGGAACTGGACTTCACAGCGGTTGGCTTTCTTGTCGTGTCTTCCACTAGACAGTGCATTTTGAGGACAGGTGGTGCTCTTCACCTTGACGTACGCAAACCCTGTTGTGTGTTTCCATCATGCCCTGTATTTTTCCTTCACAAATTGTACCTTCATATTCCATATTCATCTTCCATGACAAATATATTCTTTTTTTTTTTTTTTTTTTTTTGCGGTACGGGGGCCTCTCACTGTTGTGGCCTCTCCCGTTGTGGAGCACAGGCTCCGGACGCGCAGGCTCAGCGGCCATGGCTCAGGGGCCCAGCCGCTCCGCGGCACGTGGGATCTTCCCGGACCGGGGCACGAACTTGCGTCCCCTGCATCGGCAGGCGGACTGTCAACCACTGCGCCACCATGGAAGCCCATGACAAATATATTCTTGATGAATGAATGAATAGGATACATTGCCCTTTACTATATCCCCTCCTTTGGGAATGTGCTTTCCTAGGGCTGCAGTAACAAAGTACCACAAACCGGGTGGCTTAAGCAACAGAAATTTATTATCTCACAGTTATGGAAGTGAGAAGTCCAAGATCAAGGGGTCTGCAGGGCTGGTTCCTTCTGAAAAATGTGAAGAAAATATGTTCCATGACTGTCTCGCGGTTCCTGGTGGTTGCTGGCAATCTGGGCATCCTCGGCTGTTAGAAGCGTCACCCCGATCTCGGCCTTCATCATCACATGGCGTCCCTGTGTGTGTGTCTGTGTCCAAACTTCCCCCTTTTATAAGGACATCAGTCATATTGGAAGAGGGCCCCCCCGGCCTCATTTTAACCTGATTCCCTCTGCAAAGATCCCATCTCTAAACAAGGTCAACCTCCGACATGTGTTGGGTTAACATCCAACGTATCTGTTTATTGGGGGTCACAGTTCAACCTATCACAGGCATCATGTTTTCTTCTTTTCATTTTGTTTTCTACAATTTTGTGAGTTTTGGCGATTGATACTAGATATGGACATTGGTAGTCCCACAAAATTGATACGATAGGGAACGAGAAGAAGATTGAGAAAAGGACAGTAACACTACCTTCACCACCACTCATAGGATAAACAAAGCGAACCCCAGCTTGGAATATGGGGTGAGGTCTTAGCACGGTGCATGGCCGCTTCCTGCTGACACGGATGCTCGTTTGGCCTCGGGCTTTAGGCAGTTCAAGTCAGCCCGTGATATTGATCCCCTTCCAAATGACCTCCTGGGCTGTACCCCCTCAGGTCCCCATAGGCACATCTACAAGATGCATCCCTTCTTTTTCCTGGTAGAAATGGTTCTGAAAGGAATGCAGATCTCTGTACTATTTTCATTTAGAAAGTAGAAAATAAAATCTTTTGCTGCACCTGCTAAGTGTTGCTCTCTCATTAGAGTGGAACAGATCACTGTTCATGGATCAAGTGTTCTTCCCTTGTAAATGGCAGATGTAAGTTCAACGGTATCAGATCAATACCAATTTCATGTTTAGACCTGGGGATTATTCACGGGCAAGGCAGGACCAGGCAAGCCATTCTGTCTGTTGCTAGAACTGCTAGTGAATGTCCCCCATGGGAGGCCAGTGGGCCAAATGTTTCCCTAGGCAGCATCTTTAGGAACTGGACCGATGTCTCTGTCAACAGGAGAAAATACTAAGGTTGCACCCATGGAGAGGAATTCTTTCTCCATAGATTTCTACTAGCCATAGATCATAGATTTTTGTCTGATATCATGACACATGAAGAGAAAGAAGTCAAAATAACTGAGGCAGCAAACCACCTAGGGATTGTGAGTGGGATGTGTCCCACCTGACGTGCGGGCTGGTGGGGCCGTCTGTGAGCGTGCGCTGAGGCAGGGGCTCTGGGTGCAGCACAAAATGAGCTTGGGGTTGAAGGAAGAGGAATATGCGATTGTTGTGAGACACGCTTCTACCAACGCACATTTCCACCTGCCGTTTCTGCAAAGCTCTGCTGTATAAATGGCTTTGGATTTTCCGACAGAGCTTGGAGATAACAGGTAACTATACCCCAAATGAAATGAATTGACTTTTCTTTAGGCATGTGGATAGAAAATTGCTTTTTCTTTGAAACTGGCATTGGCAAGCTCTGCTCCTGGTCACGGATTAGTTCCCAGGCAGCAGCGGGAGTTTAGAGGGAGGCCGGATGGCAGGGTCCTGTGAGGACCTGGGGTGTGTTGGGAAATGGCAGACACCTGGGTGACTCTTGGCTGATGGATGGGGGCCTGGAACCTGGCTCCACTCCGCTGGGCAAAGGTCAATTCAACAAGAGCCTCAATCAAGTTGAACTTTATGAAAATGCCTTTTCATGTGTCAGAACAATGATGGATTATCAGAAACTTTACACGCTTTATGGGCACCGCCCCCAGCACCCCATTTAGGACTTGTAGTTAATACACGTGTTCTAAAGTCCCTTTGTAAATGGGCGAGGAAAGAGAACGGGCGGCGCCTGTACTCCGGGGACACCCCCGGTCCCACGCTTGGGGGCAGTCCTTCCATCTTTCCGGGCCTCAGTGTCCTCAGACGGGTTAGACAGTCTGCAGCTTTCCTGCCAAACTACGCGTTCTAAGAAAGCAGCGCTGGTGGAACTTGTGCACTGAAGCGTGGACCAGTGACTCACATTATCAGTACAGGGGTTGTTACGCAGATTCACTCGTGAGCCTTCTGCAGACTTTTTCCTCCCCTGCATCATTTGGCATCTTCCCTGCTCCCAGCATGTGCTGACACTGTGATGAGCACAGAGACATTTGGAATGAGGCCTTTGTGTGTGGAATTAAGTGTCAGCCTGCCTGCATCGTTCTACATGTGCCCGGGGGAACCTAGGCTGGCATTTAATTTCTCACTAATATTATACTCTTCGGGAACTTCTGGAGTCCAATATGCCTTTTTCCAAAGTTGTACTTTTTTCCATATTTAAAGAAATCTGGGACGTTCACACTGGAGAACTTATCACACAGCCTCAGTTCTGTCCGCTCTGGAAGCGCGTGAGAGATGCTGGGTGAACCGTGACATGTTTCCATGTCTGACCTTGGTCTAGTCCACTGACCTGAGACAGGTGAATTCGTGATACTGCTCCAGACCCACTGTTAAAGTCGGTGTCATTTGCGAGAAGTTTTCCCAAGAGCTGGGGTGCCTGTCTTCTAATCAGGATGCAGGGGGAATGTCCATCTTCTAGAACTTTTGGTCTCTGGCTGACAGTCTATTCAGCATGGAGGATGCCTGTGATCTGGGAGAGTTAACAGTCTGCCAAAACCTAAATTCAGGGGGAAGATCTAAGGAGAATTAATGATAAGAAAAATGTGGAATGGATCATATTAATCAGTTTGCAGTCACTCAAACTTCTAAAAGATTTTCCTTTGAAAACAACTAATTTGCACAGCCTCTCAGCCCGTAATGAATCTCTATTAGTTACCAGCCGAAATTTCACGCCAGAAATCCTGTGCTTTAAACACAAGCTTTGAATTTTCACCGCCATTTAGTTGGCTTTAGTTCACGGAGACAGACTCATTTTCTCTTTCTGTCACCCCGCCTCTTTGAAGAAATTGTTGCAAAGAGGCGTTTCCGGCGTGACCCGCTTCAGGGTGACTTTATCAAGACCACTTGCCCCGAGGTTCCTCCCTAACTGTATTTCAAGAACACTTCTTTTCCCACCAAAGGATCATCAAGGTCACGTGCCTGCAGCTGGTACACCCGTAGCCAATTACCCCGGATTAGCCTGAGCTGGGAGCAGGCCTCTTGCAGGAGCTGGGGAGTGGGGGACAGCCAGGGACCACCTGACCTTGAGCCAGTGGAAGGGCGGGGGGGCGTCATGGAGTGAAACAGACCCCAAGACATGGTAGCTAGCATTCAGGGTTATGCCTGTGGGTCCAGTGTCAGAACTGGGTCTGGGGAAGGGGTTTTAGATACATAGACCTTTTGTTATCATTTAATCCCTATTTGTAAAATTCAGTTTACACAAAGGACCCCTTAAAAGTCTATTTAGTGAAATTTGGCTTTTCCCTAAATGATAGAAGAATCTTAGCAAGATTATGACTCTATGGCCCACAGAGATGGCCCAGTTAAATTTTGACTAGATTGAAAAATAACAACAACAAAAAACCAAACAGGACCGAGCCTTTTGTGCCATATTTATTCTTTGCAAAGAAGGAAAAATGCCTCCAAATCAAAGGCATGTTCAAAGTCCTGACCTGGTTAACACAGTTAAATCTATCAGTTTGGAGCACGTGTGAAAAAGGTAGATTGTACGCGGCTGGGATAGATTGTGGTGAAGGCCTTTTCAGGCAGAGCTCCCTGAACTCCAAGGGATCTGCAGGGCCTGCAGATGCTGGTGCTGGGCTCTGGGAATGAAGAACAGACTCTGATTTCACAACTGGATCTTTGCTTCCCTCCCCCCTTTGTATTATACATTGTGAATATATTAACAAAATCCTTTATATTAGAGCGATTCAAATATGTAGGGCATCTCAAGTGGCTGTCAAGTTGGATCTGGTTATCAGAGGAAAAATGCATACAGATGTTTACTCACTTGACTTGCTCTGTTTAATTCGTTGTTGCATTTACCTATTTGATCTTAAATGAACTGCAGGGCTTCCCTGGTGGCGCAGTGGTTGAGAGTCCGCCTGCCCATGCAGGGGACACGGGTTTGTGCCCCGGTCCGGGAAGATCCCACATGCCGCGGAGCGGCTGGGCCCGTGAGCCATGGCCGCTGAGCCTGCGCGTCCGGAGCCTGTGCTCCGCAATGGGAGAGGCCACAACAGCGAGGGGCCCGCGTACTGCAAAAAGAAAAGAAAAAAAAAAAAAAAAAGTGAACTGCAGCACCATTCATGTCAGCTAGTTGGAGATTTGGGGACAGATCCTAAAGATATTGAAAACTATTTACTATTGAGGATAAACTCTGCAGTGTGTTATGGACCTTTGCATTGTCTTCTTGATAGTCGAGAAGAGTGAGGCCCAGAATTGCTAATTTTTTTTCTGAGGTTACTCAGTAGCTAGTAGCAAAACCAGGACAAGAACCTTCTAACCCTCCACTGACCACCGTTTTATTCCTGTACTGACTTCCTTCTGAAGCTGGAATTGCTGATGCTGTCTATCCGAAGTAGAGAGCCCTGCAGAACTCTCTCTTTATTGTGTTTCCTCGTTGCTCAAAGTTTTAGATTCAAGGTGTTCTTTGAAAAGAGAACTTTCCTGAAGTAAGCAAGAATTCCAGTAATGACCCAGGCAGACTTTTTTTTTGGCTTCAACTTCCTACTGACTCATGTCCCTTGATAACTGAGTTCTTGTTTACCCAGAACTTTAATTATTTTCATCATTGGTTCTTCAACTGTTCTTTGGCCCGATGTGTCCTGTTTTCTTAGGTGCTTGGCCGCAAAACAGGCATCCTGAGAGCCAGGAGGCCAGCTCCATTATTGACTCTCTTCTAAGCCAGAGCTGAGGGTGGCCCAAAGATGTTGTATCTTAGGACAATTTTCTTGGATCTTTCCTTATGTAGAATTTGTAGCAATGAATCATTCAAAATAGTTTCCTTCCTTTGTGACTTTCTAAGAGCTGGTCTTAGCAACAAGGAGAGCGACTCAGTAGCGTCTGGAAAGGAATGGCTCTGGAAGATGATGACAGTTGCTCAGCAGGGGTCTTCTGCATCTCATGTTAAAGGGAACAGAGGAGGGTGAGCAGAGAGGAAACTGCTGGGTGATAGAAACATACAATGTTTTTATATAGACAAGTGGTACTCTGGGTTTCTCTCATCAGCAACATGGAGCCTCTCCACAGATGCCTATGTAAGTGATATTCAAAATAGGTAATAATTAGTGACAGAGGCACTGGGCATTCAGAGTGGACCCTTCCAGAGCATAGCGCAATTGGAGAGGGTTCTTGAAGGTTGTCTGCACCCTCCCTCCCCCAGGAATTGTCCCTTTAATTTTTGAATCATGGGAAGGTCCAGGAGGTTCTAGAAGGGGAACCGAAGTAGCCTGTGGCGGTGGCCATTTAACAACCAGAAAGGAAAAATTAATATTTAACAATCTGATCAGTCATGCTCAGTTGGGTGCACTGGCTTTTGAGAACCAATTGTTAAATTTTCAGGAATTTTGTGAACTGGTTTTTAAACAGCAATTATTACGCATTAAATAACGTAAACTTACAGTTTAAAACTGTATTAAAAATAAACAAAAGTGGTCAATACCCCAAACCCTTCACTTCCTGATTATTTTACTACATTTTTCTATTATCTGTGCTTGCGAGGTCATTCCCACCTGTTGCACGAGGAGGGTGGAAACTCTGCACAGGGTTTTGCAATTTCACGTCTCTTCCGGACTCCTTTAGCACATGCTTACACCCCGAAATTGACATGAAATTGGCAAGGATCCCCCCCCTCTGTTAATGGTCCAGCTGGTTGATGCTGGCTGGAGGTCTGCCCTGCTCCTTCTCTGGATTTCTTTTCGTGCTGGGCCTCCTCTGCCCGGCAGGATTTATCAGGTAACCTGGCTGCCAGTGTCACTAAGATACAGGCCATGAACTGGGATCTTGTGTGGACCATGGGTCATCTAATCACTAAACATACTAGAACATCTTTTTCTCCGTTCTCATCCCTCTTGATACAATTGGTCAGTCTGTCTTTCTAAAGCTCTCTCCTTCCTCAACTTCTTGGCTGTCAGATTTTACCCATTCTTCTAACTCTCTGACAACTCTTTCACTAATCATAATTTCTGTTCTCAAAACGAGGTGTTAGTCAGGTTTCTTCTGCTCTGCTCCCTTTTGCTCTGTCCGGACAATTCTCCTCCAGACTCACACAAAAGTCCGTGGTGTACCCAACAACGCAGCATCCCCAGTATTGAATCTGTTATATGTCTCCTGTCCAAAAATAGAGACTTTGATTTCTCTACATTTATTCATGGAAGCCTACATTTCCCTAGTCACTCAGTTTTAAAAGCCTTGTATCCTCTTTAACTCCGTGTGACATAGCTTTTGCGCTTCTGTATGATATCCCCTCTAGATTATAAGCTTTCAGGGAAGGTCTTTATTAATTGTACCCATCACGCCTTCTACACAACACCCGGCTTAAAAAATACTGAATGTGTTTTGTTAAATTTAAGGGGTAGGATTCATTTTGAAAGTGACCATACTGTCCTGATGTGTCTTATAATGGCGGGGGGCGTGGTGGTGGCAAACTTGCATTTCCCCCTTATTTCCAGTGGACAAGGTTTTATTAGAAGAGGGGCTTTTCAACTGGAGCCTAAGTTGAGATTCAGATGAGAACAGAAGTCACATGGTGGTGATGTGAAAGGAGACATTTCATTTATTTTACTTTTGGAGACGGAAAAGGGATTTGCACGGGTGCCTGTGAGTGGACAAGGTGGAGAAATGGCTTCTCTGGCTGCTCGTTGTGAAGTCTGGTTCCCCACAAACAGGGAGCCTGTCAGCAGAAGGTGAGGGGAGATTCCCTGCCTTCTGCGTGCATCAGCCTGGCAGGGTTTCAGCCGGTTCCCGTGATCCCTGCTTGCATCAAAGTCTGTGGGAGGGCAGGGGTGAGGCGTGAGTCACCACTGCACATTTCTGAGAACTCTCCGCGGCCCAGCTCTGTCCCCAGGGCGCAGCACTTCCGCTGGGGTGCAGAGAATCCACGTTGCGGATTTAGAATAAATGGAATTTTCCTTTTATCCTACCCCTTTTTCTTTCTAACCTGTACTTTAGGTGTCCGTGTTTATCTGAATTCAATTTTAACATGAAATCCTTTGAAGATGAGGTTATTTTCATATTGACGAACTCGTGGGATTTTCAAAGAAAGAAGCGTACATATGGTGGCTGTTTGAACGAGTGAACATGGAGATACAGTGAAGGTCAAAGGGAGAGCAGGAGGAAACTGTGAATCTCCATTAACAAATGCAGAAAAAAACGTGCTTTCTGAAAAGATGAAAGCAACCCCATCGTCAGGGTGTTCCAGTTAGGATTGTGACAGAAAGGAAACTCAGCATCTGTGCAGACTGCCACGTGGTAGGATCGGGGTACATAAACACATCTTCAAAAACCTTTCGTGTATGTGTTTAACGTGAGCATGCTAGACATCTCATCACATGGTAGCAAATTTACAATTGCAATAACACCCACCATTTACCAATGAGGCGTTTACTTCTTGCCAGGCACTCTTCTATTATATTATCTATAATTCATAGAACAGGTAATACTTCACGTGCTTTTACTCAGTCCTTCCAAGAACCTCATGATTTGTGTTGTCATCCTGATTCACAGGTTCACTAAGAACCTTGGCTCTGAGGTCTTTCCGTGGAGAGCTGGGGTCTGAGCCCCTGTCCAGCTGATGAGGTCGCCCATCAGCTGACTCCCAGCTGGAGCGGTAGGGCATCTTCTGCAAATGCTTGCCTTGACACGCTAAGTAGCTCCTAAGACAAGCATGTGGAAGCTTTGCTGGAGAAGCCCAAGCACATATCATGTTCCATCGGTGTTCTTAGAAACTTACAATCTGACCTTTTTCAAACATTTTTCATGCATTTCACCAGATAAATTGGAAGTTGTGATTCCTATTCAAAACATCCTTGAGAAGTGGCAATAACCATTTGAAAAGAGGTATTTGGGGTCTGGGCTTTTGTTTGGAGAATAAAACATGCATTAAGCACCAATGTATGTATTCAACAAGCTATGTTGAAAGCTGGGTTTATGAAGCTTCCTTTGGACTCTTAATACGTAATTCTCACCTCTGGACTCTTAAAACAATACGTAATTCTCACCTCTGGACTCTTAAAACAATACGTAATTCTCACCTCTGGACTCTTAAAACAATACGTAATTCTCACCTCTGGACTCTTAAAACAATACGTAATTCTCACCTCTGGACTCTTAAAACAATACGTAATTCTCACCTCTGGACTCTTAAAACAATACGTAATTCTCACCTCTGGACTCTTAAAACAATACGTAATTCTCACCTCTGGACTCTTAAAACAATACGTAATTCTCACCTCTGGACTCTTAAAACAATACGTAATTCTCACCTCTGGACTCTTAAAACAATACGTAATTCTCACCTCTGGACTCTTAAAACAATACGTAATTCTCACCTCTGGACTCTTAAAACAATACGTAATTCTCACCTCTGGACTCTTAAAACAATACGTAATTCTCACCCGGTATCTTTGATGTAGCACAATGCATTTATCAGTCTCTGATGTGCTGGAGGAGACTGTCTGACTTCCCTTTTGTCCCTTCTCTTCCCTCTGGCTCTGCCCTGGAGAGGAAAGGGCTGTACAGGCACATAATGGTGAAGGGCCCCCTGCAGACCCTGAGGGGAGCCCTGAACAGACTGGATGGAGGCCCAACTCCACCCTGTGACCGGTTAATGCTGGGATTCACAAAGCCCAGGCCACTGCCCTCGGTTTCGCTTTATCCAGCGTCCCTAGATGGATCAGACTAAGGCTTGGGCCTTTAACCACTCCAGCTGCTTCTCAGAAGAGCGGAATAACCACTGACCGTTCACGTCCCCCATCCCCACCCCAGTTTCTGAGGCAGTGAGGTGGTACCATGGCGCCCACTAAGGGCTTTGCGGGGGGCGCAGCTGACCTCGCCCCTTCCCCCATCTCCTCCATCCCTGGGGCCCAGCATCCCTGGCCACGACTGAACCCTGAAGGCTCCGTCAACACTCTGTCCTGGAGGCATGTGGCAGAGCCTTGTTTAAGGGCAGAAGGACAAATGCAAATTAGAGATAAGAGGCTTAATTCTCTCTGTTGAAAATAAGGGAAGAGACTTCTCTGTCTCCTTTTCTTTTTAGATCAGTCACCTTAGAAAACGTGCAACTGTAAGTACTTTCTCCTGTCTCTGAAATGTGTGTAAATCCTTTTGCAGATGAGATAGGTCTCAGCCAGCTTTAGGCTGCAGGACTGTCTTCCTCCAGGACCGGGAGCCGTCTCTTAGAAACGCGGCTGTCTTCACAGCACCTCTGTCTCCCAACCTCTGCGCCAGGATGGGGCCAACTTCAGCGGGGCCTTTGCTCCAAGTTGCAAAACACTTCCTGTCCTAAGGGTATAAGTGGCTTGTTTCTCCTCTGAATAAAGCCTCTTAGCTAACACAGATGGTCACCCCAATTACCAGGCGAACCTAGGATGAACTGTGTGTGACCATGGTGCTGTCTAGTCTTCTCTTTGAGGACTAGTTATCGGTTACCTTGAGAGCATGTTTGTAATGGGTTGTAGCTGCTTGGCTACATGAAAGGTGAGGTTTCTTTCTGTCTTTGCAACCTCTTAGCCAATCGCCTGGGACGCATGTCACATTCTGGTTTAAGGCTTATTCAATAATAAGAATGTCTCCTTTCTTTTCTACCTTTGTGGAGTGGGTTTCTGGGTTGGGAGGACATTTTGTTCTTATCCATATCTTCCCAGCAGGAGATGGGGTGTAGCTGGAGGAGTCCAGTCCAGTTGGCAGAGAGGAACTGCACTCCCATAGAGCCTTAGAAGGTCCTCAGCTCTCTCTCTGGACCCCTCCCTTCCCAGTTGGCATTGAGCGCTGTGTCACCACACCGTGCTCTGGTCCTTTCTGTGCCTGGTCTGCAAATTAAATTGGCATAAGATTGATAAACAGGAAAAAAAAGTCAAGTTAATTATATATTTATGAACGCACAGAGTTTCCCCAAAATGTGAGACTCAAGGGGGCGGGTGCCCAGATGATTAAGACATATGCCACCCGAGCTATGGAAAGGAGGAGGGGCTTGGAGCTTCTGGGGGGTGGGAGAGGGGAGGGAATGAAAAGATTTGCCTTGTTCTGGAGATAGAAGTCTCTCCAGTGAAAAACGCGTCTCTGGGAGTAGCTCTCACCCTGGTACAGATACCTTAACTAATGGAAATTTCCTGTACAAAAGGAGAAATTTATACTTTATTTTAGGCAGGTAAGGGGGAGTTAAAGAGATTTCTCTGTGTCTGCTGGTTCTCCATTGCCTTTAGTTCAAAATGATCTATATACCAAAGTGACATATTTTGGGCTGGCGTGTTCTGAGCCCCTTCAGCCCTAATCCATTATGGCTGGTGTCCTTACAAGAGGAGATTGGGACACAGACACAAAGGGACGACCATGTGAAGACATGGGGAGAAGGCGACCGTGTGCAAGCCAAGGAGAGAAGCCTCAGGAAAAAACCAGCCCTACTGACACCTTGATCTCGGATCTGTTCTCCAGATTTGGATAAAATAAGTGTCTGTTGTTTAAGCCACCCAGACTGTGGTGCTTTGTAAGGGCAGCCCCAGCAAACTCATACTATGACCCAGGAGCATTTCTGGGTAATGTTCTCTTGTAGCTTATTTTACTTATGGACAGGTATACTTAGTCATATGAAGCCTCAGACCCTCCAGTTTTCATAACACAAAAACTATCAGTGTGGTCATTTCCTACATGTGTTTGTCTAAACTAGCTTCTGATGCCCTCTCTCTTTTTTGTCTTCTGTTTCCTATAGGTACGTCCAGAAATTCCTCCTCCGTCCTGTCCTGTAAGTGGCCCCAAGATGCATCTCAGAACGGTGAGCATCAACGACTAAGGAAGTCGGTGGGATTCTTAGAACGCTTTTGCTTGTGGTCTGTTTCTTTTCGATACGGGGAATAGTTTCTGTCGGAACTCATCCTGAGTTTGACTGTGTTGTGGGCGTCGTGATGCCTCTGTGTCAGAAGCTAAGCTGTGGAAGGTATTTTCGATTTGGTTGTTACCTGGAATTACTTTGTTGTGTTGATTTGGGGTTGACTCCAGCCCCCTGTTTAGAATAGCTCCCTGGGGGACCCGCCCATGCCGACGGGGACCTTGCCTTGAGGGGGCGGGAGAGTGAGGATCTTGCTGCCCCAGGTAGAAAATACGACTGGCTGACGTGCGGTTGGTGAGTCGCGATGAGCTCACTCCAGGCAGGAGTAAAGCATTTGATTAAACTGCCATTTGTGGGAATCGTTAGAGTCCCGCTGTACAGGCTTGACTGCTTGGTGCTTAAAGCTTGCATCTCATTCGTGATTCCCGGTGTCAGGAGTTTTGAGTGGAAGGTAGCCTGTTGCTTCCTCCATGTAGCCTGAGTTTATTAAACTCCCCCCATTTTCTTATGCTCGGAGACAGTGGCGAACACAGCTGGTCGTGGAATCGCAGAGATGATAATAACATCATTAGATTAGAAACCAGGGCAATTATCCAGTCACATTCCTTTGTAGAGCTAGCACGAGCCATGGTGGTTAATACTCAGATGGCATCTTATTAATTAGCGATTTCCCCTGCTTGCTAGGGATGACGGTTCATGAGTTCTAAATGCGTGTGAACACAGATAATAAAGAGCTGCCTCAGTGTTCCGGTTACCATGCCAACTATCTCATATTCATTTTCCGATGACACTCTTGATTGATTCTTTAGGGAGCTGTGGCTACCGCACAAGCGGAGCACAGTCTTTTTTTCCTGTTGCTCTCTTGACAACAACATTTCTCTTCTGTCCAAGGGAAATAGAAATGCGTCTTCATGGTGGCTATTATTTCAACCTGAGCTTGTAAATTTTATTATTAAATATTTTTCGGAATTAAACAAATTAATTATTGCACTGATCAAGGTTTTTCACTGGTATTGGGGCTTTGCCTCAAGGGAACAATCCGAGCCGCCATTGCTTACGTGATCCGCTAGATGGCGCAAGTGAGAAAGTATTTGCATTCAGCTTCGAAAATGATTGAAGAAATAAATAATGGGGCTCTTGATGGGTCTGTGAATAAAGTAATGACTGTTTGCCTCTTCTGACAACTTTGGTAGAGATCTTGGGAATGAAAGATCGGCTTGACAACTTCCTATCTGTCCAGCACAAAATCAATTACGTTTCTAGTTAGGCACATCAGGAGGAGACAGACTTTTGATTCAAATTTAGGCATGAGTTTTTAATTTTATTTTATTTTATCTTTTTATTTAGAGCAGTTCCAACTTTTCTGAAGGCAAAAAAAACATTTAAGAAAGAAAAATTTTTAAAAAATATTTATTGTCTTCATTTATATGTATGAATGCAACCTTCCCCATGAGGTCTCTATCCTGTTTGGTTTTAAACTTAAGGTTGTAAAAACTTTTCATGCACAATATTATCTCCCTGGTAGTGGAAGCAATGAGCAGCTGGGTATATCTGTGATGCTCAGTACATATTCCAGGTATCACCATGTTCTCCCATTAAGCAAGCATCTTGATTGGTGTGGAATGACTGGGTCACCCAGCCAGTGGCACGCAACTACTGCGAGACAAAGGGCGCAATCTCTGCAGGAGCCAGTGGGACAAACTCACTGAAATTGAACCACAGGATCACTCTCCACATGCCCTGCGCTCATTCCCCACTGCTGCCTACGAAAGGTGACACTTCTGTTTACAGCCTGTCTGCTCTAAGCTCCGATTCAGGAATTTAGCCAAGTGCTATTGGTTAGCATATTGACTGTGAACTTTCTCAATGCTTTTATTTCGCGTTTTACCGATACAGACTCTTTGCATTGGCTGCAGAAGAGGTGTCCCTTATATGGTGAGCTCAGCTGTTATTATGGGTAGTCACGAATAGTTGTGATCTCTCTGGAGAGCAATTTGGCAAATACAGCAGCATTTAAAATACATATATCCTTTGATCCAGCCAGTCCAGGGCTAGGAATTTAACTTGCATGCATGCTTGCACACAAAGTCAAAGGTATATATATGTGTGAAGATTTTTATGTTTACTGCAGCATTGTTTGTAGGAACAAAAGCCTCAACCTAAATGTTCACCACTAAGGAATTGATTAAATGAAAGAGGGTGTATCCATACCGGGGAATGCAGGGGGGTTCATGACATCGATTCATATTTACTGCTATATCGTCCTCCTATTGATAATTCTCAAATAATATTCAACAACTATTAAGTGAAAAACGATGCAGAATGGTATTTATGATATGGTACCATTTGTATGAAAAGTAAGGATCCATTCATTATATAGATACCTGTATGTGTGTATGCTTGGAGAGCATAGAAAAATCTGGAAAAACACACAAGAAAGTGGTAACAGTTATCTTCAGAAAATGGAGCCAAGGGGAAGGGGGGAAATACACTTTTCCTCTCCGTTTCTATTACTCTTTCCATTTGTCTTCTTTTTTATCCTGTAAATACATAATTTTTAAAACACAGTGGGTCTCCTTGGCTGGGTTACTCTCTGAAATTCAGCGTCTACGTCCGAGTATCCCTGAATGGTGTAGGAGCACTTGTGACCATCTCGCGGGACTTGACATTGATGCCTTAGAGCTGAGTGTGAACCGTCTACTATGGAAGAGCAAAGAAGTCTCGTGTCTTCCCTGTGCTCTGAGGCTGCGGCCCTGCGTCTCCTCCAGATACGTGCTATGCATCTGCTGCTCGCTTGGCCCCCACTTGGCCAGAGCTCAGCCGAGATGCAGGCAGAGGCACCCCAGCGCGGTGACAGCTGCTGCTGCGCCCTGGGCCGGGAGCCCATGGGCCCGGGCAGTGGTTTCCAGCTCTCAGAGGTGCTCTCCTTGGAACCGCCTGGAAGAGCGACATGATGGATGCTTCAACCACTGCCTCTCCAGGAGGACGCATCGCTGACGCCACTGCTTATGGACTCCAGGCCCGCTGCGGTACAGTGCGAGGGGACTTGCTGACTCTTCCAAGGTGACAACGATTGTCACCGGGACGCACGTGATGCTTGCAGCTAACTTTCCAGCTTCCCCCAAGTTTCTGCCCCTCCTTCTCTACCTTTAAGGCTGAGTTAGACTCTGGGAAGTTGTGGCTTTGCAAACCCAGAGTTCTCGAAGCCAGGAGCGCACAGGGCTGGGCGACACGACTGCCTGGATTAGACTGTTGGCTCCGTAATGACCACACTAAGGGAAAAGGGAAGGGCAGAGACCAGGCCTTCTCACTCTGCAGAGACTGCTGCCATTGTTTTTTAGAATTGCTTCTGCCTTATTTTTCCCCGAATCTGCAGCACAGAGGCGGTGCCACGTGAGCAGTTTGCATCTAACAGGTTGGAGACGTGCCCACTGACCGGCTGAGTGACCACACGGCTTGTCGAGGGCTTGCTTCTGGTTGCTGGGGTTCAAGCAGCCTGTCCTCCACCCACGTGGAGCTTCCCCAGCCCTGCGGAGGAATGGAGGCCGCGTCTCAGGTAGTAGCAACCAGGGCTGGGGGGCTGCCTTTTAATGGAGTGGACAGGGCCACAGAGTTCGTGCCTCGTCAAGGATGGCCCATTTGGTGAATTACAAGTCAAGAATAATAAGTCAGCTGCAACCTCGACTGTGTTTTTCTATGTAAGGTCCGTGCAATCAGCCATTTGTTACACTTTCTGTTATATAGCATCTCTGTTTTTCCTCCGTTAGATAAATAAAGCCGAGCTATCGGTCTTTAGTTTATTTTCACTCCCTCCCATCCCCCCACCCGCCCAGCTCTAGGAAGACTAGTTGTTTTAGCCAAACTACACTGCCTGGCGCCTGGCTCTCCCAGAGGTGAGGAGGGGGTAGGGGACTGCAGTGGGGCTGGACCAGGCCAGCTTCCACGTGTCCCGGATGCTTGACAACGTTTGGATAAAATGAGCTGCAGAGAATGTGCCAGAGGGAGACTGTTGCTTGTGGAGTGTCAGGGCGGGACTGGTGTGACTCAGTGGCCGCAGGACTCCTTCAGAGACGCTGGGATTTTATGGTGAGAGGGCTGTTTCAAACGTTGGTTCAGCAATTTCCTGAACAGAAGTGAGTTAAATAAAACAAACGTAACCATCGGCCACCATTTCACTGTGGGTTCTGGCGGGCTGTCTCCAGATAACCCCATCGCGTTCCCTGTGGTTGCGGGTAGGGGGTGGCTTTCCCTCTCTTTACTTCTTGCAGACATGGCATTGGTTTAATCACCACTGTCACCACTCGATGACCGTGATTCTCAGATGGAGATGCTTGGGGTCTCCCTGCAAAACTCTGAGAGAATCAAGAGGCCAGTCGTAATCCTCAAGCTTTCTGTTTCCCGGAGCGATGGCGGAATCAACGTCCTCCGCACACTCTTCCACAGCAGGCTCGTCCTCTGCCTCAGCGGAGAGCGTTGTCCCCCACCCTCTCTGCAGGCCATCTCCTGCTTTTGAAATGTCACGGGGCGGGAGGTCGGTCCACTTCTCCTGTCGCACCAGCTTCCTTTCTGCGTCTCAGCTCACGAGCTGCCCCTTGGGGCTCAGGTTCTCTTTTGCTCTTTCCTTACTTGTCTCCCGTACGGCGTGTGGTCGGATTGTCTAACGTTTTGCATTTGGGTTGTGTTTTATGGAGCTTAGAGGTTGAAGCCCAGGAACAAGAAGAAAACCCTCCCCCGCTCCCTCCAAAGGGAGGAGCCCACCTCCCCCCTGCCCATCGGTGCGCCTCCCAGGGGGGACACGAGGGGTCGGGAGGCCCCAGCAGGGCCTCCGTGCTCACTGCTCCACGAGACGCTGACCCTACCCCGGACAAATGATATTTCTCTTCTTCTTCTTATTCTCAGTACGTGTTATTTTTGGAACTGGCCGAAATACTTAAGCATCGTACCGACGCAGTACACGTGATCCTTTGTTGGTAGCGTCATTCGGTGAGATCAGCGACTCTAAATTGGGTTGCCAGGTATACAGTCAAAAAATACAGAGCACCCAGTTAAATTTGAATTTCAAATAAACAAAAAATAACCCTTTTGTCCCCCTGAAATTCAAGTTTATCTGGCAGTCGTACCTTTAAGACCAAGACTCAAACGGGTTCTTTTCATGAGACACTTTATCTAAAAAATACCTTGACAGTGAGAGTTCCTTTTCTCTGTCCCTCATTCTCTATTGGTTTAAAAAACCATCATGATTTTTCTCAAGATCTTTTCTACAAAGGCTCACCTCTCCTGAATTACGGAGTAAGAAAACCTCTACTCTGTTGAAAATTCTTATGATGTGCACTCTTTCTTACCCACTTAACGTTATGACTGCATTAACTATATCCCTGAACTATGTACAGTAAATTACCAGAGCAAAGGAGAGGGGCTGACGTATCTGTATTTTCAAACCACTCCCAAGGAAGTTAAGAACGATATTCTCTGGTTTCCCCTGTTTTGTACAATCACAACCATGGCTTTGCCTCTGCAGCTTCCTTGCAGTAAATTTCTTTTGTGATTAATTAAACTGATTCAGTTCTGCTTCAGCATTTAAGTAATCACAGCTGTTGTTTATTGCTTCACATCCTAAAAGCGAGAGAAGCCTTTGTTTAAATAGCCCTTTATGCCAAAACATCCCGAAGAGTAAGGTGCTTGGAGATAGCAAAGGGGTGTGGTTATTTTCCCGGCAAATGGAACTTTCTCTGTAATAGTGACAGAGCATCTATATTTACCAAAGAACCTCAATCCACTTATCAGGGAAATCAGATCTTCCCCCCCCCCAAGGTGGCTACTCTTTTGTAGTGGAAATAGGAAATGTGAAAGCAAAGGGAGATAGGATCTACAGCTCCGTGGCTACTATGTGAATTGCAGTTAATTGCACTCTGAAGGCAGATACACTGGGACCCCAGAACTTTGACGATAAAGACAGAATGTCTGACAGCCCGGTACTATGCTGTTTATGGTCACTTCTTCATCTAATTGGGTGGTTTTGTCCTTCACCCTTTTGCCTTAAGTTTCTCTATCTTCTTTTATGTGCAGTATTTTGCATGTAGTAAATCCTGACTACTTCCTGGTTTTATTTTTGTATATTCTCAGATTGTAAAAATACTGATTAAAAGACTTATGTGAAGGCCAGGAGAGGCCAGCTTACTAGCCTCCAAGAATTCTCATCAGTCGTCCACAAACAGTGTTGGGAGAACTGGATGTCCACAGGCCAAAAAAATAAAATTGGATCCTCATCTTATTTCATACACAAAATGGATTAAAGATTTAAATGTAAGACCTGAATCTATACATCTCCCAATGAAAACACAGGGCAAAGGCTTCATGGCACTGGTCTAGATCATGGTTTCTTGGATCTATCACCAAAAACACAGGCAACAGGAGGAAAAATAGACAAGTGGGAATACGTGAAACTAAAAAGTGTCTGCACAGCAGAAGAAGAAGTCAGTAGAGTGAAGAAGCAACCTATAGAATAGGAGATATTTTTGCAAATCATGTGTATCTGATAACATGTTAATATTCAATAATTCAGTAGCAAAAAAAATCAAATAACTGATTTAAAAACGAGCAAAAGAGTTGAATAAACATTTCTCCAAAAAGACGTACAAATGATCAACACATATATGAAAAGATGGTTACTATCACTAATCATCAGGAAAACGCAAATAAAAACCACAGTGAGATATCACCTCACAGCAGTTAGAATGGCTACACCTCACACCAGTTAGAATGGCTACACCTCACAGCAGTTAGAATGGCTACACCTCACACCAGTTAGAATGGCTACACCTCACACCAGTTAGAATGGCTACACCTCACAGCAGTTAGAATGGCTACACCTCACAGCAGTTAGAATGGCTACACCTCACACCAATTAGAATGGCTACACCTCACACCAGTTAGAATGGCTACACCTCACACCAGTTAGAATGGCTACACCTCACAGCAGTTAGAATGGCTACACCTCACAGCAGTTAGAATGGCTACACCTCACAGCAGTTAGAATGGCTACACCTCACAGCAGTTAGAATGGCTACACCTCACAGCAGTTAGAATGGCTACACCTCACAGCAGTTAGAATGGCTACACCTCACAGCAGTTAGAATGGCTGTTATTGAAAAGACAAGAAGATAACTAGTGTTGGTGAAATGTGACGAGGTTAGAACCCTCGTGCACTGTTGGTGGGAATGTGATCTGGTGCAGCAGCTACGGAAAACAGTATGGAGGGTCCTCAAAACAATAAAAATAGAACCACCACGTGATCCGGCAATCCCACGTCTGGATATTTATCCAAAAGAATTGAAATCAGGATCGTGAAGAGAGCTTAGCACTCCGTGTTCATTGCAACATTGTTCACTATAGCTAAGATACTGAACAACCTGAATGCCCATCGACAGATGAGTGGATAAAGAGGTGCGGGGCATCATTCAGCCTTAAAAAGGAAGGAAGTCCTTAAAAAGTCCTTAAAAAGCCTTAAAGAGGAAGGAAGTCCTGCCATTTGTGACAACGTCCTTGAGGACGTTACGCTCAGTGACATAAGCCAGACACAGAAACGCAAATGCGGCACGATTCCACTTGCATGTGGTATCTGAAGTAGTCACACTTATAGAAACAGAGAGTAGCTTGGTGGTTGCCAAGGGCTGGGGGGAGGGAGAACCGGGAGCTGCGGTTCACTGTGTATAAAGTTCCAGTTATGCAAGATGAATGCGTTCCGGAGCTCTGCTGTAGATAACACTGCACTGTGCCTACAGATAACAACGCTGTATGTGCACTCCAAACCTCGTCAGGAGGGTGGGTCTCATGTTAATAAGCATTCTAGCCACACGCGCGCGGGCGCGCACACACACGCACACACGCACACGCACACGTGCACACACACACTAAGACTCCTCACGTGGAGCATTTCCAATGCAAATTACGTCCTAGGACCGCGCCTCCAGAATTCAAAGGAGGCTTTAGCTACTGAAACCGAGTCACTACATACGGATGCTGTAATCTGAGGTTTTCCAGGACTTCACAGTCCATTGGCACAAATAAAGCCAAATAATGCAGTTTTAGTGGCCTGTCTCCCCCAGGTTCACTAGAACCTCAGTGACTTGGACCTCTGGGCGGTCCACTCTTCCGGCTTCTCTTCCTCTCAGCACAGACGTACTTTCATCTCAGCTCTCCGTCCTGCTCGCCTTTACCGGCCCCGGGGCTGCTGACTCAGTCTCACAGATCCTAAGAGCCTGTGCCTCCCGTCCTAGTGCCCTAATTAATTTATAATGGAGACTGGACAAGAAAATCTGTTCTCTCCAGTACGTTCTCCTCCTGAAGCTGAGTCACGTGGAAGCCGGGTTATAGTAGATGGTAACCTGGTGAGCGTGGGGTTAAGAGCAAGGGAGTGAGTCACGTGACGCACATGTCCATGCACCCGGCGGCGGGCTGTTTCACCCGGCTCACATCCAGGCTCTTTCTGCTGTGGGCCTGGACAGCACAGAACGCTGCTGCTGACATTTGCTCCTTCAGCAGCAGCCTTTCCCGAAGCTGCCCTGCCTGTGGGTCGGACCCGCTGGCGCCTCACACCCTCTCTGCCCGTCTTCTACTCCATTCATATCTCCGGAAACCGCTTCGCGTGGGTGTAGCTGACTAAACTTCATGTGGTTTCAGGAAATCTCTCTCTTTGTCTGCTCCAGGGCTTGTCTGAGACTGAGACGTGGGGCTCGGGTGCAAACGTGGCAGCGTGAGGGGTTCACAATCTGGACTCGGGTGCAAACCCGGCAGGGTGAGGGGTTCACACCCAGACCCGATGCAAACCCGGCAGCATGAGGAGTTCACATCTGGACCCAGGAACAAACCTGGCAGCGTGAGGGGTTCACATCTCTTGGATCACAATTGACAAACGAAGTGTAAGCTGGTGCAGAAACTTTCTCCTGTTCTGAACGATTCTGAGACACATTAGACATCATTCGTCAAGATGTTCCCTCGTAGGCAAGGGCATCCTCCACTCACCTGGAGACTCTGTGCGTGGAACGTGGCTTCCTCCACATTGGCCCCACCTCCCCACCTTGCCAACAGTCCAGTATCCAGGGCACAGCGGCAGGGACCGAAGATCCTGTACCAGGAGGACAAAGCACTGAAAGGCCACGAGTACTGGCAAGGACCCAGGGGACCTGGGAGGGGAGGTTGAAAGTGCTGTGCCACTGAGGGCGGAAAATCAGGCAGAGTGGGAGAGAACTGCGGTCATGAAAGCCTTCTCCCTGGACTGGTGATTCAGCGTCCTTGCAGGGACACCAGGGCAGGGCCCTTGGCGACCGACACACGTGATGCACTGCAGGTGTGACCTAGGGATCCCTGAGTCCCTCGGTATCATACTGAGATGGGATGAGAAGGAAGCTGCGGGCGGAAGAGGTGTGGGATGTGTTTGCTATGTGAGAGCAGGAGATCTGTCACCGCAGTCGTGTTCCTTGGGGAGCCCAGAGGACACACCCTTCAATAAAGCAGTAAGGGAAGCCTGGTGGAGGGTCAAACACTGGCGCTTTGAAGAATCTTGGAAAAGTGCAAGAAGACACAAATGCCGGAAGGTGGGAGGTGGGCCCCTCGGCGAGGCAGCGGCTGAACCTGTGAAGGTTCAGGTGCCAGTGTCTGAGGCATGTTGTCTTAACCTCTTCGGGATCAATGGCCAGGGACCGTATTCACCTTCCAGATGACTAAGAAAGAGGCGTGTGGCTTGGGAAGACTCTGGCATTTGGAAGCAAAGTGTCGCTTCAACCCATTTACCTGGTGACTCAAATGCTCCCAGTTCTGAGGGTTTCTCGGAACAAAATTGAGCTTTGCTGCAGGTCCAGCCACAGCGCAAACTGCTCTGTTGATCACAGAGTGTGAGCCAGCGAGTCTGATGGTTCTGGAGGCATCCGTGGTGGACAGCGGTGCTGGGGAGGGGTCTGGAGAGCCCCCGAGAGGAGAGGCAGTGCAGACCCCGGAGGTCTGGAGCAAGGCCTTCCGCAGCAGAGAGCGGCTCCCGGCTGGAGAAGCGCCGCGCTGCCGGCTGAGGGCGTGGCTGCCTCTGCCCATCAGGGTCTGGGCGGTGTCAGATCCATCAGGCCCTCGGGCCAGGCAGGGAGCATCAGATCCTGCACTGACGACAGTTCATTGGAGATCGCTCTCGGACGGGTCTAGAGTATTGTCATTTACATGAACAGGTAGCTCAGACTCTGTGACACCAACATCTCAGCTTACAGCTGTGGCCTCGGGGCCTCCCATGACCCACCGACAGAGGCAGAGAGACCTGGGCCTGGTTCCCAGACAGTGGGCTCTATACTCGGTCCTGGAAGAAAGTGGAGCAGGCCCACTGCAGCCTCACTCAGGGGAGCTCGGAGGAGAGTCTCCCGGCCGGCAGGATGGGGAGCCCCGTCGTTCACTGGGAAGGGAGAGACATGCTCGTGGGATGCTGTGCGGGTTTTTGACCTGTGTCGATGGCTTGTCCGCAGGGGAGGGGCCTGGACGAGGAAGACTGGACACACGGAAGTGCAGGAAGAGGCACGTGAATGGTCTTCTGGCAGTGGGAGCACACCAGAGCATCTCAGGAGGTGCCGATGCCACCTGAGATCACAACGTTGGAGGCATTGTGGCACCTGTCAGAGACGGGGACTGTCCTTTGGGTGTCCCTCTGTCCCCAGCTCCAGTGCTTGGGAGCAGGCCCATGAGTGGTGATGGGCACAAAGGCCAGGCACAAGCTGCCTCCACGGCTGCATAGACGCTGCCACTGCTGCCAGCCTGACCTGCCACCAGCACTCTCTCAAGGGCCAGGCACGGGGGCAGGCTCTGCACAGTGGCCCCTTTGCCGCACTTGAGCCTGGACCAGGGGAAAGTCCGGTTCTGTGGCAGAGGCTTTAGGATTGCACTGGGGTTGGGGGTGCGTGGACGATAGGTCGGCGGGGATGTATGTCCTTGTCCAGCCTCAGCTACAGAGGCCTCGTGGAGGCCGTGGTGATGGTAGCAGGTGTGGGGCGGAAGGGCCGACCTCACTCCACGCTCCCTGCGCGCCTCACGGCAGTCCCACGGCACAGGGTGCTACCATTTTGCCCTCTGACTGAGGAGGAGATAGAGGCAAAGAGCAGTTAAATAACTTGCCCAAGTTTATCTACAGCTGGTGAGAAGCAAACTGGGATTGGCACCCAGGGCGAACGGCCTCCCCTCCTGAGCTCAGGGCGTCTGTGGGCTGCTGAGCGGCAGTGTCAGGGGCCCTGGCTGCCCGGGCCCTGCTGCGGGGCTCCCCCGGTGCCAGCGCTGGACTCGGGGTGCTTCCTCCTTGCTGCATAGATACGGCCAGACTCTCCACGCGCTGCTTGCCCGTTTGAGAAGTCCAGAGCCGAGCAAACTCCCCTAGATGCTCCCAATTCACTGGGTGCATTGGTTACAATCCCTGTTGGTTATTGGCAGCTGCAGGTCAGTGCGTGCTTCCCAGGGAACGTTAATGAAAGTATTCTTAGGTAGGTTCTCTGTTTCAGCCCTTCACTGATTAATACCAGCTTTTCAGTTAACCCAAGTCAGTGAACTTCCTACGAACTAGGTTGCACTTGGTTTTGGTTTTCTCCAGTGAATGTTCTCATGTGTTTTCTTTCTCATTTGTTTATTGTGTCTCCAAGGACATTTCGAGTTCAGAAAAGCATAATTTGATGGAATTCTTCCTTCTGTATAAGCAGTGGCTCTCTCGTAAACTGTTTCCTGGTCTGTTGCGAATCTCCTGTGGCTGGTACACCACTCCGGGTAAAGCAAACGCCGGAGGTTCTGGGGACTGAAAGCAGCCACGCCCACCGCCGCTATGGCGAGCTTGTCTACTGGTCCATGCTACTCGGTCGCTATCGATCTGAAATCTCTTCACCTGCCTTCTTTTAAGAAGAAGCTGCCTTAAGAAAGAGATATCAACTGACAGCTATTTTCTGTTGGCAGAAGGACTATGATGTAGGTGCTTTCTCTTCTGTTTTGGAAATAAAGACAAAATGGCTTCCTCTGAGGCTCCAGGCCCAGCCTAATAGACTAAGACGTTGCTTAGGAGATCTCCCTAGGGTAAGCTGCTTGAGGGTAGGATGAGCCCATTGTGTTCATCACCCCACACTCAACATCTAGCATGGTGCCAGGCCACTGGCCAGCAGTTGAGGAGTATCTGTTGAAGAAGGAGTGAAAGAGAGGAAGGAAGGAAGGAAGGAAGGAGAGAGGGAGGGAAGGAAAGAAGGGAGGAAGGAAGGAAGGAGGGAAGTAGGGAGGGAGGGAGGGAGGGAGGGAAGGGGGAAGTAGGGAAGGAATGGAAAGAAAGAAAGAAGAAAGAGAGAGAAAAGAAGAGACGGTGAAAAGGCCATCATTGTTTGGAGCCAGCATTTAGAGGCATCTGAACTGACCCCATTTGTCCTTCTACGCCGTCATCCTTGCTGCTCTGTGTCACAGCCACCGCCGTCAGGGAACTGGCATGTCCAGGGTCATAGAGACAGCTGGGTCAGAGATGGGAATTATGAAGAATACAGGTAAAACAATTGACAAAAACAGTTGGTGACAATTCTGCGCACTCAGTTCACCTAAGTGATGATTGAATTAACCACTGCTTCCCAGACCCTATAATTTATGAATTTGGGGAAAAACTTAAATGATGTTGGTTTTGTTTGCTGGGGCTGCCGTGACAAATTATCACACACCCAGTGGCTTAAGATGACAGAAATTTATTCTCTCACAGTCTGGAGGCTGGAGTCTGAAATCATGGTGTCAGCAGGGTTGGTTCCTTCTGGGGCATCTGTTCCTTGACCTCCTTGGCTTGCTGGCAATCCTCGGCTCTGTCTTGTAGCTGCATCAGCCCGCCCTCCACTGCTCCCCGGAAGGAGCTGGGCTACACGTCCAGGGACCTGACTTTTCCAGCTGCTGCCTGAGGGTCTGGCTTCCAACTCGCCCGTCTCTGGGAACTCCCAGGCTGGCATTTGCTGGTTGGTACCCCGGGATCTACTGAGGACAAAGTGGCAGATTTGAATGGCCCGGGGGGGTCTTTCTGCAACTCCTTCCCTGGCTCCCCCTTCTCCCTGATGTTGATTTTCATGTTCTTGGAAAGGACCCTGAGCCTGCATTTCCAGTTGTACTGCCCTTCCCAATCGAGAGCTCAAGGCACGTTCCCCAGGTGTGTGAGGGCAGGTGTGTGAGGGGCAGGTGCATGAGGACAGGTGTGTGAGGGGCCACACTCAGTGACCGGCCCAGGCCCGTGCCTTCCTAACAAGCACTCGCTGTCCCAAGTGTCTTGTGTCTCTCCCCTCACTGCTGTCTTTGCCAGGCTACCCTCCTTCTTTGCTTCAGAGGCTCACTTCTGATGTTTCAGAACCCTACGTTTGACCCCAAAGCCCCCTGTACTGTTTCTTGCAGCTTTCTCCTGAGAGTAACACTCGTGGAAATCTTTCTTCTAATCCAAAGGGTCATTGCAGCCAGACCCCGCCATGACTTGGCCGTTCTTCTAGTGAAATAGGATGCATCACCTTGGGCACAGAGTGTACCGAGCACCTCCACTGGAACAGGACCTGCCCAGGTTGGAACAGGACTGCGGATCTGCTGCAGACACATTTCCAGTGTCTTCTTTGCCATATTTTACCTTTGCCAAATTTTATTTTTACAGAAGTTAGTCAGGAAACCACGATTTTCAAGGAACTCTGACAACATCCTGGGGAAGAACGGACTGAATCAGCGTTCTGCAGAATCAGAAATTCTGAGGCATGTGGAAGTCCACAGACAGGATGCAACAAAAGCACGATTTGCTGGGCAGCTGAGCTGGGTTCAAGGAAAGTACATCTTTGAAAATGCACGTTGCGACTTGGCAATAGGACAGGAGAGATTTCCTCTTGATTCTTGGCTACAAACAACATCAACTTGGCTCATGGTCTCAGGGGACTCTGCCCTCTGTTGGGTGTTGATCACAACCTCACACTGTGGTCACGTTTCACCACTCGTGTCCCATGAACAGCAGGCAAAGGCTGCCCTGGATTCATTTTTGATGCGTCTGCCCAAAGCAAGTAGTTAACCTGGGGCTGCTTCCCAGGGTTGCTAAATTTGCTGGTTTTGAGAGATTTGAAATAGTGGTTCCAGCCAGGAGGGATCCTGAGAAGTGCTTTGACTTTTAAACAGGACAACACTCCGAGTCTTTAATGCCAACCTCCAGAAACGTCTAAGGACCAAGGCGAGGGGAGACGTGACTTGCGCTGAGATTTCAAACTCTTCCCCAGCCGTGGGGCTGGCCATCTGGAGCAGCTGTGGGAGCCAAGAAGGAATCCAAGCTCTGTAGAGCCCATTCCTGGCGCTTCTGCTCCAACTTACTTCCCTTCCCACGTGGAGGTAATTTTATTAGAGCAAAACTCCAGAATAGGAACATCCTTTTTCTTCCCTGCTTTTCTGTGATGTGCTGAGAGCTGTAGGCACAGGCATCGTGACAGCAACCCTGTGAGCAGGTCCTGTTCCCTAGAGGAGAAGACAGTGCACAGAGATGACGTACCTGGTCCAAAGATGCTGAACCAGAAACCGGGGCCTGTACGTTGTGAGACATTGTGCTGGTTAGGCAGCCCTCTCCTTCGTGATGTGAAAGTAAAACAAAGGTGCTTTTGCAGATGGGCTTCGAGTGCTTCCGTCAGGGGTCTACAGGGGTCGTGAGCACGGGCCGGAGGGTGTGATTTCTGCTTGTGCGGGGAGAGAAGGCTCGGTACTGAAGCTTCACTCATTAGCTCTGGAGACCACGCCGTGTAGAAGCTCTGCCCGTCAGGGTGGTCTCCTTTCCCTGCAGCTCCCACCTGCTGATGCCAGGACACCAGATGGTACGGCCGCACTCGGCCGTGGTTCCCTCCCCCGTGCTCCTGTACAACAGAGATCACTGCATACTTATGGGCTGTCGTCTGTCTCGCTCACATCCCCTGCCCCAGACTGTAGACTTCGTGAATTCGCCTTGTTCGCACGGCATCCCTCATACCTGTGTCTCTGGCGCATACTGTCTTCACACACAGTTGTCGATGAGCGACCAGATTGCTGCATTAGATGGCTTTCCTTCAAGAGCACCTACTATTTTTAAGTTCATTTGTGTCAGCCTACTTCGAACTTGCTGAATTTATCACGTATTTATGTGCCCACATACATTTCATGTAAACTTGTGTGTTTGAATTTTCATGTAAATGGCTTCCTGTTGTACGTAACCTTTTGCAACTTGCATTTTCTTTTCTGATCCCAAATGTCTTTAAGATGAATCCATGTTGATACTTGTAGTTACAGTACATTGATTTAACCACTGTGCAGCGTTTCATTGAATGGATAAACTGTGGTTTATTTATTCATTCTCCTGCTGAGCTGTAGTTAAGTTGTTTTTACTTTTTGGAGGGAAGGGTCTCTCTATGCACACATGTGAGAATTCCTCCCAGTTAGACCCTTAGACATGGAATTGCTGGGCCAGAAGTTACGTGCAACTTGAACTTTGCCAGGTATATCAAGTTGCCCCAAACTGTTGTGGTATTATTTTTTCAAAGAATAAGGATTACATTTCCTATGTCCTAATCAACATTTGTACTTCTATTGTAAACGTTTACCGATCCGACAAGCGTCTTATGTGTTTCATTTTTGTTTTCGCTTGCATTTCCTGAGTTATTTCCACCCTTATCTTTTCTCTCCTTATGGTCATTGGTCATTCAAGTTTCTTTCCTTCTGGATTGCTTGCTCATACTGTTGCATGTTTTTCCCTCGGGTTAGTGGTTTATGTCTTATTGGTTTGACGGAGCTTTTCATGGACTCTCTATAAAAACAGTTTGTGGTTTACGGTATTCACATGGCAGATATCATCTCTCAGCAGTCTGTGGCTTTCTTTTCAATTTATTTATGTTGTCTTTTTCCTATATATGTTTTAAATTTAATGCAGTATTTTCCTTCATGTTTGATTTGTTTCTATATGTTTTAAAGAAATCCTTCCTTGCTCTGATGTTATAAAAACGTTCTCCTATATTTCCTTTCAGAGTTTAAAGTTGGCTTTCTACAAGTTTGATTTTGGGGGGGTATTGGTATGAGAGAGGGCACTCTCTAGCCAGCACCATTTAGAAATGTCACATCGTTATTTGAATAGGTAACACAGTCCCGTGGTTTGAAGATCAGGATAGTGTTATGAGACGCATACTGAGTGGCCTTGTTCTCAGCTCTGCCCCCTTTACCCTCCTCTCTCCATGCAGGCAGTCAGTTCTTACATGTGATTCTATGTTTCTCTCTGCAAATAAAGCAATGGGAAAATATATTCTTATTTTCTCTTTCTTAAATACAAGTAACGTGTTCATATATTCTGCTTGGAGCCTTGCTTTTCTCACTTGACTATTTCTCCTGCAGGGAATACACAGGGAACTTTTCACCCTCTTTTTCAGTTGAATAGTATTCCATTCTGTTGAGCTATCAGGGTGTGTTTAACTATTTTCCTCTTAGATGGGCATTTGGGGCGTCCCCAGGCTTTTTCTAGTTATTACTAACAATGCAGCAATAAATGACCTTATCCACACATCATTTCATCTGTGATAAATTCCCAGAAGTGGGGTACCTGGGTGAAAGGGAAATGCACATGCATCTGTAATTATGATGGACATCGCCAGTTCACCTTCACAGCTGCTGACTCATTCTGCGCTTCTCTCGGGATGTATGGGAACATCTCTTTCCTCATAGGCTTGTCAGTAGCAGGTGGTCAAATTTGCAAACTTTTGACAGGTGAGAAAGGGTATCAAGGGTGTGATTTGTGTTTCCATTCCTTTATTTTCCATTTTAGATTTTTTAAAAAATTGAGTTATAACTACAATTAAGCACACGTATTAAACTCAATGGTTATGTGACATTTTACATACGTCTGCATCCATGCAGCCTCCACTCAGGTGAAACACAGAGCGTTTCCCGTAGTCTGGATGGCTCTAATGCTGTCCCAGTCGGTGCCCACCACCAAAACCAAACACTATCCTCACATATTAGTTTTACATTATTTAAAATTTTATTTAATTGGAATCATAGATTACTTTCTCTTTTGTTTCTTTTACTCATATTCCGTCTGTGAAATACATCTGTATTCTTACACATGTCAGCAGTTTACTTCTTTTCCTTGCTGTGTGGTATTTTGTGGTGTGAACATGCCACAGCATATTTATTCTACGTTGGTAGACATTTTGACTGCTTATGGTTTGGAATATTTTGAGGGATGTCACCACGAGCATTTCTGTGTATGTCCTTGGGTGGACAGAAGGGTTTGTTTTAGTTGACTGTATCCCCCAGAGTAGAATTGGCGGGTTATACTTAGCTTTAGAGATACTGCCAAAAAGTTTCTCAAAGGAGCTGTTGTCAAGAACTGTGCAGGGTCTGAAGCTTTACCCTTGCTGCAAGGCAACACACCGGGCTGCCGAAGTTTCATCCGTGAGATCACTGGGTCAGCAGTGGAAGCAGTTTATTGGAGCAATCGCATATCTGATAAAGGACTGTCATCCAAAAGATACAAGGAACTCGTAAAACGCAACCATGAGAAAACAAACAACCTGATTAGAAAAATGGGCCACAGATCTTAGCAGACACCTCACCAGAGAAGATATACAGATGGCAATAGCGTATGAAATAGCATATGAAAAGATGCTCCGCGTCATATGTCATTAGGGAAATTCAAATAAAAACAACAGTGAGGTATCACAACACACCTATTAGAACGTCGCCAGTCCAGAGCACTAAACGCTAGCAAGGACATGGAGCAGGGGAAGCTCTCGTTTATTGCTGGTGGGCACGCAAAACGGTGCAGCTACTTTGGAAGATACTTTGATGGTTTCCTACAAAACTAAACACACTCTTACCATAGGATCCAGCGATCATGCTCCTTGGTATGTACGCAAAGGAGCTGAAAACTTATGTCTCGTAAAAGCCTGCACATGGGGGCTTCCCTGGTGGCGCAGTGGTTGAGAATCTGCCTGCTAATGCGGGGGACACGGGTTTGAGCCCTGGTCTGGGAGAATCCCACATGCTGCGGAGCAACTAGGCCCGTGAGCCACAACTACTGAGCCTGCGCGTCTGGAGCCTGTGCTCCGCAACGAGAGAGGCCGCGATAGAGAGAGGCCTGCGCACTGCAATGAAGAGTGGCCCCCGCTCGCCGCAACTAGAGAAAGCCCTCGCACAGAAACGCAGACCCAACACAGCAAAAATAAATAATAAAAATAAATTAATAAACTCTTACCCCCAACATATAAAAAGAAAAAAAAAAAGCCTGCACATGGATGTTTATAGCAGCTATATTCAAAATTGCCAAAACTTGGAAGCAACAAAGATGTCCTTCAGTAGGTGAATAGATACATAAACTGTGGTACATCCAGGCAAAGGAATATTATTCAGCACTGAAAAGAAATGAGCTATCCAGCCATGAAAACACATGGAGAAACATTAAATGCAAATTACTAGGTGAAAAAAGCCAATCCGGGAAGGCTACATGCCATGTGATTCCAAATATATGACATTCTGGAAAAGGCAAAACTCTGGAGACAGTAAAAAGATCAGAGGATGCCAGGGGTTGCTAGGATGAATGGGTGAAGCACAGAGAATGTTTAAGGCAATAAAACTCCTCTGTATGACACTATAATGGTGAGTACATGCCATTATATTTTGTCCAAACCTATAGAATGTCCAACACCAAGGGTGAACTGTAATGTAAACAATGGACTTTGGGCAAATGATGTGTCGATGTAGGTTCATCAGTTGCAAGAAATGCCCACTCTGGTGGGGGCTGTGGACGATGGGTGAGGCTGTGCCCGTGTTGGGGCAGGAATGCACGGGAAATATCTGTACCTTTCACCGGTCTTAGTATTTTCTGTTATGTGCACCTCAGCTCTGGGTTAGAGGTGAGGGTTGTACTTAATATCCTTCACACTGCGTTGCTCTCCAGAGGTAAGGTGGTATAATTTGAACGCATTTCTGATGAAGCATCAGCCTAACAAAATATAGCTTTAAAAATAAGAAAAGTAATTTAATTGTCTGTAAATTTGTGAAATGTAAAATCTAAAAAAGTTCTATTAAATATCATGTTCTATTAAAAAAAATGATGTTTAAAAAAATGGATGGTTAAAATTCCCTCACGTCTGAAATCAAATGTTCCATGAAAGTTCTACTAAGATGATCTGAGAAAGAGCTAGAATGATTGGTGCACTGGTAAAGGAATTTGGATTTATTCATTTTAAGAAGTTCCTCTGCTCTTGGCCCAGAGCCATTTCTTCTAAGTAAGCCCAGCGCTAGGAACCCACTCTACCACACTCAGATGATACATGGAGAAATAGCGTCTATGAAATAGATTGGAAGGGGATCAAGGGGAGGGTTTTTTTTTTTTTATTTAAATGGCTTGAGCTTAAGCATCATGAAAATAAGCTATAGGGTTTTAACTCCTTTTACTTTTATACTTCTACACCTTTTTTTTTCTTTTTTTTTTTTTTTTGCGGTACGCGGGCCTCTCCCGCTGCGGAGCACAGGCTCCGGACACACAGGCCCAGCGGCCATGGCTCACGGGCCCAGCCGCTCCGCGGCACGTGGGATCCTCCCGGACCGGGGCACGAACCCGCGTCCCCTGCATCGGCAGGCGGACTCTCAACCACTGCGCCACCAGCGAAGCCCATTTCTACACTTTTGATCTTTTGCTTTCTGTGTATTAGGAGTGGAAATAATCTGTACTTCTTTATCCCTTGTTAATGAAACCATAACACTTCCCTAACATTTCAAGCTGTCTGAGGTCCAAGGTGAGGTCAGCTGCCTCTCCATCCCCTGCTTACTGTGAGTAAATAATGAACAATAAAAACCATCTAGTGTTCTACTAGGAAATGCTGGCCTGTGTTTGTCTTGTTTGTACTTGTAATGAGAATTGCATCTTCATTTTCTGAAGACATGCTAGTTTGTCATAGACAAAGTTTAATGGCATTTTTGTGGCCCATGTTTAACGAAATTGTTTAAATGTGTTTAAATCTTTAGCTTATCTTTTTAAGAAGGCTCATTTTTGTTTTGCACTGTCTTTACTCTGCACAGCCTTTCTCACAGGTTTTATTACAAATTAGATCCTTCCAATCAGGAGATAGTGGCATGGGAGAAGTGAAAAGAATAGCAAAAGGAAACTTCATTTTATTTAAAATTCAAATATGCATCAAGAATCTTTGCTGAAGAAAGTCAGTTCAGATGGCATAAGGATCAAAAATAGGAACAGAAAACACACCTTTTCCCGTATACCTTTTTTTTTTTTTTTTTTTTTTTTTGCGGTACGCGGGCCTCTCACTGTTGTGGCCTCTCCCGTTGCGGAGCACAGGCTCCGGATGCACAGGCTCAGCGGTCATGGCTCACGGGCCCAGTTGCTCCGTGGCATGTGGGATCTTCCCGGACCGGGGCACGAACCCGTGTCCCCTGCATCGGCAGGCGGACTCTCAACCACTGCGCCACCAGGGAAGCCCTTCCCATATACTTTTTATGCCTGCAGTAACTTGCAATCTGCTAGGCAAGTTCTTTTCTACGCCCTTTCTATATCTAAAGTGCTTTCTTTGCAAAAAGTTAAAACAGATGCTACAAAAGTAAATGATGTGGTTTTTTTTCTGGAGAAATTTATATTTCTAACAGAAAACTTCCCACCTCTTTTTAGCTCATATTCTGCTCTTCATAATGCAATTAAGGAATAACAAGAAATGTGAACCTTTAATATTAACATACACAAATTATAGTATTTATAAAACTTTTTTATAGAGTGTATCTTCTTTTTACTATCTGCCATTTCAAAGCTATATTAATTAACCAAATTAAGAATGTATATAGTATTCTGAGAATGATCTGTGTTCCATATATCCCAAAACCAAAGAAATTCTAAATCTGATTATTATTTAGTTTTTATATAATTTGGAATTTAAAAAAACTCACCCCCATCTTAAAGTTTATAAAATATAGAACTGATGAATGAATGACAAAATCTTATTCTCTCAAGGTCACTTAGATAGAATTAGGAAAACCAGCTAAATTGGTTTTTAAATGTTATATATTTTTAAAAAATAAAAAGCTGGGTGCTACCATCGTCTTCTTCCTTCTTAAACTACTAAGCACCTGCTGCGGGGTCTGTCTTAGACGCTGGGATGCAGGGAGGTGCGAGAGAAACTTCATCATCATTATCGCCATCATCATAATGACAGCTAAACACCAGGGCTGGCACTAGGATGAAGATAGCAAGGCAACTGCCTCAGGCACAAAGTTTGAGAGGATGCCCAAAAATTCAGCAGTCAGATAAAGAATGGTCACTGGCCTCACCCTACGCCCCACCCTGCCAAGAACTCACTATCTGTGGTGTCCTGCTCTAAGCACTTTATCTGTATTTCTCCTTAATGATTTTAATAACCTCCTTAGCTGACCCCATTCCAATGGGGGCGTCACTTACGGTCAAGTCCACGCAGTTAGTAATTGGTAGAAGTAGAATGGGGACCCAGACTTGATGTTGCAAATAGCGTTTCTTTCCCTTTACTGCTGCACAGCACAGGGAGATCAGCTCAGCTGGATGCTTTGTGATGACCTAGAGGGGTGGGGTAGGGAGGGTGGGAGGCAGGCGCAAGAGGGAGGGGATATGGGGATATATGTATATACATATAACTGATTCACTTTGTTATACAGCAGCAACTAACACAACACTGTAAAGCAATTACACTCCAATAAAGATATTAAAAAAAAAGTTTAGTCTCTCTAGCATGGGCAGGCATGGAGTCACAGCTGCGCAGAGGTCAATAAAAGTAGTGCTACTTCGGTGGATGAATGGATAGGGAAAATGTGATATATATGTAAATATGTATGTATATATGTATATTTCAGCCTTAAAAATGAAAGCGACCTGCCATTTGCACCAATGTGGATGGACCTGAAGGACATTATTCTAAGTGGGATTAAGTCAGACACAGAAGGACAGATATTGCATGATCGCAGTTATACGTGGAATCTAAAAAAACTGAATTCATAGGAGCAGGGAGTAAAGTGGTGGTTGCCAGAGGCTGGGGTGGGGAACGGGGAGATGCTGGTCAACGGGCACAAAGATTCAGTTACCAGGATGAGTAAGTTCTGGGGATCTAACATCCAGCATGGTGACTGTAGTTAACAATACTGTATTATAGTCTTGAAATTTGTTAAGAGAGTAGATCTTAAGTATTCTCACCATAAAAAAGAAAGAAAGAAAGAGACAGAGACAGAGAAAGAAAGAAAAAGGAAGGGAAGGGAGGAAGGAAGGATGGAAGGGAGGAAGGAAGGATGGAAGGAAGGAAGGAAGGAAGGGAGGGAGGGAGGGAGGAAATGGTAACTGTGTGGCAATGGATATGTTATAATTAGCTTGATTTTGGTGATCATTTCACGATGTATATGTATATGAAAACATCACGTTGTACACCTTAAATATATACAGTTCCTATTTGTCACGTACACCTCAATAAAAGTGAGAAAAGTAATGCTTCTTCTCATCTCAAAGAGGACATAGCACCCACCTTTAAGGATGGATTTTCATGCACTTTTTCATGTTAACAGTGTATATCTGACCACTCTGAGAACTGACCTGGACCTTCTGTCCAATGTTCTCTTTTTCTCTGTTCTGTTAAAAATCACACCCCTCTCTTTTCCATGAGTCTCTAAATAAAATATCTGCCCTCGTACACCTTTGCACGAATGTAAACTTCATGTCTTCCAATTCCCTGTCTGCTTTAAAATAAAGGCACAAAGAGATTGAAAACAGGGTCTTGTGTGATTACTGCTTCCGTTACTGCTTCCGTCCATCTTGGGGAAGCTTGTCAAAGTAGAACCTGGAAAAGGAGGTCGTTTTTCAGGAACTGAACGCTCTACTTAAATGAACAAAAAGCAAAGGAACTCATTTTACTTCTGTGCAATTGCTGCATTTGAACATTATTACTGACTTTTTCTCCTTTGAGGGAACATTGTGATGCATTGAATGATTAAAGAAAACCTTTTCCGTTTGTGCTGTTTTGCTCCGGATAATGCGAGTCAAAATTGCATTCTGCATAACAAGGCTTAAAGGAATGGATTCCGTTTTGGCAAGTTTTAGACTTCATTCTCTTTTTATTCTAAGGAAAAACTCACCTAACAACTCTGAGATAATGAGACAAAAGACTGAGGAGAACAATGGTGCTAATGTGCGTCTAATCCTTTGCACTCCCTGTTCAAAGCCTCCTCCATCAAGTGCTATTATCCCTACTTTGCTGATGAAAAAATTAGTCTCAAAGGCACAAATGAGCCTCATACAGCAGTTTTCCTGTAAGTGATTTCTCTTTCTTCTCAAGTATAACAAAATCATAGATAAAAATGTTTGCAATTACCCATACCCTCAAAATACCAGATTTATTCAATAAACATTTATTGGATACCCACTAAGTTCTGAGTGGAGATAATTCATGCCTGAACTCAGAAGGAACAAGATACAAGAGGGTGAAGCGATGCACGGAGGGGTCTCGGGAAGTTCTAGCTGCACCAGGCAACCCTTCCCCAATCCCTTCCATGGCTGAGACTCACAGACCATCAAGATGGTGTGTTCAGACTCTTCCAAATATTGTTGAGAAAGGGTTTCTTTCTTCCCAACCGAAACAGTGAAATGTAATTAAAAATGATCATAGCAGATTTGGGCTGTGTGGGGCAGATGAAAGACAGGGAGATTTGCCTCCAGTTTTTAGCCTTCTTAAGCAATTTCTAGAAACGGATTGAATGTCAGTGCTCTCGACTGTACAGTGCTGATAAAGGTAACACTGGACTTCTCCATGAGTTGTGGGTTACTGTGGGTATAAAATAAAACAATGTGTGTGAAAGGACTTGTAAACGCTACATCATTAATATTTTTATTACTGTTGCTGTTACTTTTTTAAGCTTTTTTTTTATCTTAATTTTTATTTATTTTTGGCTGAGTTGGGTCTTTGTCGTTGCGCGCGGGCTTTCTCTAGTTGCGGCCAGCGGGGGCTACTCTTCGTTGCGGTGTGTGAGCTTCTCATTGCGGTGGCTTCTCTTGTTGCAGAGCACAGGCTCTAGGCGCACAGGCTTTGGTAGTTGTGGCTCGCGGGCTCTAGAGCGCAGGCTCAGTAGTTGCAGCGTACGGGCTTAGCTGCTCCGCAGCATGTGGGATCTTCCCAGACCAGGGCTCAAACCCATGTCCCCTGCATTGGCAGGCAGATTCTTAACCACTGCACCACCAGGGAAGTCCTGTTGCTGTTATTTTATTATTGAATTCTGGTCTAAAATCAACGTCATCAAAAACACTCACTAAAGGAGTGGGAAGATTAAAGAAGATGCGAGTTTGTTTGTTTGTTTTTCCAGTTGGTTTGAATCTAATAGAAATAGTTAGCATTTGGAATTTTATAAAGACCACTTTATCTATATTATCCTATTTCAGTCTCACCAAAACCCTGAAGCAGATACGAAAAGCACTATATTTTTAGCCCTATTTTGTGTGATTGAGAAATTAGGCTCCCAAAGTGCTTGTCTATGGGAGATCAATTTATAAATAACTGGTGAGTACACCCTGCCCAGGTTGGTTTCATGCATGAAAATGCCAAGGGTTTCCTTAGGGCATTTGGTACCCTGTGGCTGACCTCTGGCTGCCATCTTGGATTTAGGAGGGTTCTGATGGAGTAGTCTTATTGGTTCTACTCTGCTCCCCCCCTGGTCCCAGCCTCTTTGAGGGTGAACTGCATCTGGTTTTCAGTTAATTTTTTTTTTTTTTTGTGGTACGCGGGCCTCTCACTGTTGTGGCCTCTCCCGCTGCGGAGCACAGGCTCCGGACAAGCAGGCCCAGTGGCCATGGCTCACAGGCCAAGCCGCTCCGCGGCATGTGGGATCTTCCCGGACCAGGGCACGAACCCGTGTCCCCTGCATCGGCAGGCGGACTCTCAACCACTGCGCCACCAGGGAAGCCCATAATATTCATACTTTTGATGTACAGAAAATTCCATCATTAATCCTTTAAAAAGACACATCTGTCTGTTGAGTAAATTAAATCACTAAGGCTTATAATATGGATTTTCTTTTCTTTCTAAACAACAGCAATTTATTGTCTCAGAGTGAGTTCTGGAGGCTAGAAGTCCAGAATCAAGATGTCAGCAGAACCGTGCTGTCTCTGAAGTCTCCAGGGAAGGATCCTTCCTTGCCTCTATCTAGCCTCTGGTGGTTCTGGAAATCCTTGGTGTTCCTTGGCTTGCTGCATTATACTTCCAATTTATGCCTCAATCTTCACATAATCATCTTCTCTCTGTGTGTCTGTGTCCAAATTTCTTTTTTCTTATAAGGACACATCACTGAAGTAGGGCCCACCGTGATCCATTATGACCTCGACTTGATCACATCTGCAAAGGCCCTGTTTTCAAATAAGGTCACATTCATAGGTTCTGGGGCTTAGGACTTCAGTATGTCTGTTTGGGGAACACAGTTCAACCCATAACAATTACAGTGTTATAATTATCGTTCTTTTTGTGGATTTTCAATATAGCTTCGATATTGCAACTTTAACATCATTATTGTGATACTATATATATATATAT